>NC_068287.1:14520433-14843290 GCF_025860055.1 Xyrauchen texanus | reverse complement strand
GTCCAGCCACTCTCACTGTCACCAATTTTTTCAAACAGGCCAGTGTCTGTGCTTGAGTGTTTCTCAATGTAGTACATTAGCATGCTGTATTGTGTCCTTGTGAACGAATGCTGGCTCTTTCTGTGCTGCTGTAGGAAGGGGACAGACTGAGTGATGAAGACTTGTACAAGTTCCTTGCAGACATGAGGAGGCCGTCATCTGTCCTGCGTCGACTAAGACCTGTCACAGGTCCTTCTTCACACTTATTTTTTCTTTATCAGTTCTATTATTTAAACCTTTAGTCACACTTACTGTATCTCTGTCTCTCTCTAGCTCAGTTAAAGATAGATATCTCTCCGGCTCCAGAGGCCCCTCACTACTGTCTGTCTCCAGAGCTGCTTCATGTGAAGCCTTACCCTGACCCACGCGTGCGCCCCACCAAGAATGTGCTGGAGTTTCCTGCTCGCTACGTCTACACCCCTCACACTACCTATAGGTCAGTCCACACACATTCATGTAGAGGAGACTTTACAATGTGATTGAAATCACTAATACTATTACAGGAAAAGTTCACCCTAAAATGAAAATACAAAAATGTAATTAGTGAACAATCCTCTCTGCCCATATTTGGATGACTTCCACCTCTGGTTGCAGCAATCTGAATCCTAATATAGCTTATAGCTTTCCATAATGATGGACAACATACATCATCAAAAAGTAATCTGATCCAGGAAAGCTAATGTGTTTTTGCCAGATATCACATTATGTGCTGTGTGGACATAGGACTTCATGTGGATTATCTAATGATCTATGCATCTGATTACATTGTGTGTCTGCTCGTTTTAAAGATAATGGCATGTGATATTTTATGTTCCGTTTATTTTTCTTGACGTAATATGAGGGTAGCTATTACCCACTATATTTTTGTCTGTGAGTTAAAAAAAAATAGGCTGGTTTTATTTTACTCTTTTGAGAGCTTTTTGATAAGTTAGCTATTTGATAAGTTTGATGTTTGTACCGATTACAATAATATGTGCAGTGAAAAATTTATAATAAATTATCAAAACGGAATACTTCTGATTTGTCTGAAAATTCAAAGAACTTCATAATGCCTGCTTGCATTGTTAAGTACAGCTTCTAAAATGTAAATCGATGCCTATTTTGTGTTGGTCAAGACTGTAGTTATTAATATGTTGATAATTATCTTTTCCACACCGGACCCACCGGCAAGCTTAAAGGTTTAAATTCATTATTCACTGAAAATCTAATGTTATACATGTATGATGCTTTTATGGTGCTTAAGACTGACCGAAAACAACATTCACAACAATTTTGACTTCTGTAATGTGTCATATTTCTGTTTTAATGGCTTACATTACATTAGCAGGAAAAAAAGTTTTTTCAGAGGTCGAGGTTTTTACATTTTGATATAGGAGTCTGGAAATTAAACATGCACAGAAATATTAGGAGCATTAATGTAGAAATTCAAATCTGGATTTGGTCCATTTGAATTATTGTCTTTAATAGAAAGAGATTTTAAAACACAACACTAATCATTCTTTGGTAATAAGTTAGAAACCACAAATACATACATATGATAGATAATTATGTATTATTCTATAATAAACATAGATAAAAATAAAAAACAGGTGAAATTGTTTGTGACATTCTACTTGTGTTTCATGAAGTACGGAGCCCCTAAATGGCCATGGTGATGGGGAAAAATTCAGTAGCATGGAAAAAAATAAGCAAATGCTTTTGCGTTCTCTCGCAAAAATTTGCATTCCCTGAGAATTTCTGATGCTCTCACAAATTATTTAGCGTTCCCGCAATATGTGCATCATAATGACAGTCTTCTGCTTGCTCTGCTATGTGTTTTCCAGCATTTCAGTTCAACAAGAAGAGAATGCCTGTGCAAGCAGCCCAAAAGTCTCTTAGGCAATGCACAAATCATAGTCTTCAATTTATGTATGTGTGAAAATAAAGATGACAACACTTAAAATTACATTAAATGCGAGTGGTCTAATTGAAATGCAATGCCGTGGCAGACATTTGAGTTGCATAATATTATTATTGTTGTTGTGATGGTGTTTCCCTCTCCATTAATAAAGCAATAAAATATGCTTCATTATGTGTGGTGGCTGAAGGTTTTGGGCTTTAAAATAACTGCAATTCAGAACTCACTTTTAAGTCATTCATGTTTGTGTTTGGAACAAACCATTCGTCTTGCCACCATGATTGCTCTCCCTTCAGAGTGCCCTGAGGAGGCATCATTTATTCGGTTTGGTACATGTCAGTGTTGAATGATTGACTCACTCATAACACAACTGTCACCATCTGCTGGCGCATGAAAAATGGCAACATAAACATACGTACATATAAAATAATAGTTCATATTTGAGCAAATGAGATTTCCAATTCCATTAGGCCTGTAGTTTGGGAAAACATGCTACATATATGAAAACTGTAGTTTTTGTAGCATAATGAATTGCATTAAAATAAAATATTTTCAAATATTATTATTTTTTGCATATACCATATATCAGATTTACGTATGATGTAATAATGCGATACAGAAATGAGTCACTGTATCTTCTCACTCTTTACATGTTTACAAGATACAGGTTCCACCAAAAGTAGTCACCGGCACCTGTCATCTTGACTTATCTCTTATAAATGCAATAGCCTGCAGAGCATTCAGTCATAGGAATGCATATGTGAGAGCACAAGCTTTGCGAAAGAACGCAAAGTTTCACACGAGAATGCAAAATAATTTGCGAGATAAGAATTTGCGAGTACGCGCAGTTTCCCGGGGAAACGCCAAATTTTGCGTGAGAATGCAAAAAACATTTGCTTATTTTTTTTTTCCCATGCTACTAATTTTTCCCCCACCACCTTGACCCTTTAGGGGCTCCATAATGAAGAAAGCCCAGTGTGTGTGTGTGAAAATTATTAGCAAATTGGAGTGTATGATGAGGATTGCAGTTCTCTCTCTTGTCAGGTAAATAGGTCAGCTGTTTTAGTGGTTAAACCACATTCTGAAATGAGAAGCAATTACTGATATGAGCTTGTAGATTTATGAGCTGTTATCACGTTTAATCATCATGAGTTTACTAGTAATTCTACACTCAGACTCACCGTTTTCTGTAACTCGGCCAACTGCTGGTTTTGATTCTGCAGTTTCAGTTTCTGTTCCTCTGTCCACTTCATCAGATCCTTCAAGATTGCAATGTTTTTAAGTGTTGTGTCCTGTCAAATGAGATGAGTTATTTCAAGAGAAAAGTCTTGAGCAGTGGCTCTCAACTGGTGGGTTGCTGATAGGGCTGGGTATTTATACAGATTTCCCTATTCGATATGCGATTTGGAAGTTTACTATTCCGATCTTAATTCGATTCGATATTAATTCATATGGGTACATTTCTGTTACAATGTTGATTTATATTTTAATGCCATAACTATGATCATGTATCTTAAATTCTCTCAGTCTCACTTGAAGCGCATGCTGCGCACATGGATATTTACATATCGTGATTTACACAATAGAGCAAAATCTCTATTGACGGACACTTTATATCGTCACCACGATGTGAATTGTCATATCGCCCAACCCCTATTTTACCATTTGTTTTTCATCAAATTGGTCACATTTGAGCTTTTGTTTACATTTACATTTATGCATTTGGCAGACGCTTTTATCCAAAGCGACACACAGTGCTCTTATTACAGGGACAATCCCCCCGGAGCAACCTGGAGTTAAGTGCATTCAGTCCATTCCATCAATTATTATCTTGATATTATATATATATATATATATATATATATATATATATATATATATATATATATATATATATATATATATATATATATATAGAGCATATATTTTGTTTAATTTGTATTGTTTCTTGCTTTGTTTGTACTTTTTACAAGTATTTACATTGATATGTTTAATTGTTACTGTCTTTTTTAAGACTACCGCATATAAAGAGAGACGACGTGTGTGATTTCTTTAACGCTTCCATGTGTGATTTATAATTAAATGTTTCTTTTTTGTTGTTTTTAATCTTTAAATGTGTAAAGAAACGTTGATCTCATCTTTTGACACAGAACAGGTTAAAGCAAACTTTTACTTTCAACACACAGTGAAAGGATCTCGGTGCTTATAACTTCTCCACTAAACTACTCAATCACTGGTGAGTGAAATCTGAACATTTACCGGCCAGTGGCTAATCAGTCATTTTTAGTCATATAGCACAAGATTTGGTCACATATGTGAGTGATTTACTTCCATTATAGAGGGTTGCCACATGAAAGATCGATCTTGGGATTTTAGAAGTGATATCTAGACCATTCAAAGAAGATCATGATGCATCGAAAAACCTATATTTTTACCCTGCCCTAGTCGCTGTAAATACAGCTAATGCGTTTTAATTGAAATATTCTGAATTAAAGGGATAGTTCACCCAAAATGAATGAATATTCAGTCATTGTTTACTCACCCCTGTGTTGTTATAACCCCATATGACTTTCTTTTGGAGTTTTTTCTTAACACAAAGGGAGAAATTGTAAATTTAATAAATTATCTAAAAATATAAAAATTGTGCTCGGTGATGTCGTACAATGGCAGTTTATGGGGACAACATTTTCAAGCTTCAAAAGGACACAGAAGTATAATTCAGAATTCTAATAAAATTTAGAAACTCACGTCTTGTTCTGAAAGCATACAATAAGGTTTAGTGAGAAACAAAACAATATTGAATGTATTATTAAGTGAAGCTCTTGACTGGCCATTGATCTCCTGTGCACGTTCATGAGATTGCACGAGAGCAACGCATCTCCAAGATTGGGTGTTCAAGCATTAGCTCATTTTGTTCATTTAAAAACAGGACCACCACTGGTATATTAACAACAGAACACAACACATCTTCACACAAACCAGAGAACAGAAATTACAAAACATGTCTGAAGAGTTTGGTGTCAAAAAATAGATGTGTTTCTATGCCCAGCCTTATTTATTTAAACCAGATACGTGTCACGTCTTTTCCATACTGAACGTTGTTTGTGTGACAGACCTCCGAATGAAGAGAGCAAGACCTCAGTAAAACAGATGGTAGGTGTGACACCCTCGACCAAAATGAAGTTGTTTTAGCTTAATAGTGAGATGCTGGCTGAATATACTGTATTTTGGACAGTTGATGTATTTTGGACAGTTTGAACTTGCCGGTTCATAGCGGACGGTGCTGCACGCCGTGCAGAAGAGAAACCAAGTGAACAAGAGAATGTCACGTCGCTCATCGTGGCTGGTTGGTCCAAAAACTCTGATTAACATGTGGTTTGACACTGTGTGACTGTGGCTTCCTCTGCCTCTTCAATCTCTCTGTTTGATTTCCAAGTGATTTATGGTTCATACAAACTACAAACTCTTCAGACATGTTTTGTAAGTTCTGTTCCCTTGTTTATGTGCAGCTGTGTTGTGTTCTGTTGTTACTATCACTGTGGTGGACCTAATTTTAGATAAATAAAACAAGTTTTCGCTTGACTGCCCCATCTCGCAAGTGGGGATAGCGTAACTACTGCTTTCATGCACTCTCATGAACGCGCACAGGATAGCAATGGTCGGTGATACTAAATATGGTCGGTAATAAATAATTAATTTGATTTTCAAAATCCCTTCTTGTTAAGAAAGAGGAAGAAAGTCAAATGAGATTCACAGCATCAGTCAACAACACAGGGGTGTATAAACAATGACTGCATTTTTATTTTTAGGTGAACTATACCTTTTAAGGTAGCACAGTTTAGCATCTTCAGTACCTTATACTTGTCTGGCATGGAGCTGTTCAAGTTTTCCTCCAGAGTGGTTAGTTTTTTCTTTAGTGCTGCATCTTCCTGCTCCACCCTTGTGATTGTACCTCTGTTCTTTTGGACATGGGCCTGCAGCCCTTCCATCTGGGCCTGAAAATGCAACAGGTGTTCAACACAATGACCCAACTCCCTCTGGGCCCTTAGCTCACTGTATGCTGTTCCCATTTCCTCCCTCCCTCCCTCTGATCTTAAACAAAATACTTTCTTTGTCTACTAATCTTTCTGCCTATGTATTTTCAGACACAGTCAGTACTTTCACATGCACTTTAAAAATGTGTCTTTTTAAAATGCATTGTAAACACTTTAGTCAGACTGAAATCATACCAGTATGATTTTTGTGAATATTTTTGTGTTTGTAGCTTGGCTTTAAAAGATGCGGTGTCAAGTTACAACTCTGATAAGGAGAATCCACTCTCTGTCATTCCGCTGCCTCTTGCTTTTTTTTTCGCCCATCTGCGCCATTTTTAATTGTTGGTTTATGAAAACATGCACTGGATTGACGTCTTTGGTAGAAGGACACTTCCATGGTAGACATGTAATTGATTATAATGGGTTCTATTGCTTTTGACGTGACGCGACTCTCCCGTTCGGTGTAGACAGGGTGTGAGTGTTAACTGTTGTCCTTGAGGTGAACAGTTTAATATATTCAGAAGCAATATGTTAGATGTGCGTTATGAGTAATCCCTGAAATGTAGTTTTATAATGTTGTGAAGCTTGTTAATTCTCTTCAGATTGAATTTCAAATATGGCTTTATTTGAGGGGCAGCATGATGTTAGCCAAGCAGAACAGTGGGCTTTTACGTTGAAGTTTAAAGGAGGCGCTTATGGGACAGAGGGACAGAGACAGTGTGGGAAATTATCATAAATTACTAAATTATGTAAAACAATAAAAAAGATATATAGATATGTAGTAAAATGTCAGCATTTTTTTAATCTGCTATTAATTGTGATTTAAAATTGTAATCTATTGACAGCACTAATTTATAATTATTTTAATTATTCTAAATTATCTTTATTTGGGGGCCTTTCTCAGTAAATATTGGTATTCGATTAATAATTTGGCACATCATGTAATTAATTAAATACATTTGACTGCCAGAGTATTGTTTTGTAATTTGAAACTTAAAAAACATTTTGTTTGTTCTACTGTAACTTTCTTTTATAAGCGTGGTTTAAGTTTCAAAATGCTTTTGGGACCACTATAAATACTGACACCATGAGGAAATACATTAGCCAAGAGGGCTAGAATCTTTGATAATTAATCAGCCTGGCCGATATTTATCACTTTATGTTTGTAATTGTTCAAGTCACTAAAGTGACTTCAATAAAAGGTCATATGCTTACCTGAATAAGCTGGAGTTTCTCTTTTATCTGGCGTTCGGTTTGAGCTGCCTCCTCTGTGTCATGGCCCAGCATCCTCATTTTACTCTCAGTTTTACTGATGGCTTGCATGACGCGGGCCAGTCTGGCCCCTGTGCTCTGGTATATTTGGTGCAGGGACTCGCTGAACTGCAGCACCCCATACATCAAGATGCTCATGTCATCCATAGAGGCTAGTTTATCCCCATTCTGAGCAGACTTCAACGGAGATGAGAAGACTACGTTCATGCACAGAGCCACACACAGCACACGTAAGGCCCCCTGCATCCTGGAGCAGAAGTCCACACTGCCTCTTGTTCTTGCTTTTATAAGCTGTGACGATGTTGAAGTGTGGACATTGAGAAATCCATGTGGACACAGTCCTATCAGAGCTTTGCTTACAGCGGTGTGTATGAGAGAGAGAGACCTTGACTTGTGACGGTCAGACAGAATTTTAGTGGTATTGAACCATGGACGCACACGCCTTACACTATGTCTGCCAACACATTTTTCCCATGTAACCTCATGCCTCACTCGCCCGAATCATCCAGTGAATCCATGTAATACAGTATAAAATAGATAATTTGCTATTTTAGATCCTTCTAAGACAAAACGATCTCTACACAGTTGCAAATACAGAGAGTTTCAAAAGTCTGAGACCACACTGAAAATCTGGGACCCACCCCCCATTACAATCCTAGAAATAAAAAGTTTTAGGATTTTCAAAGTTGTTAAACAAAGGAAAGTTATGATGTAAAATGATGACAAAGTATTTAAGATTTTGCACTTTTTCTATGTCACCAATGAAATGTAAGCAAATTTGTGACATTTACCATGTTATCTGTACAAAAGGTCAGATTCCCTTGCTTCCATTGAAGCACACGAGATGCTCTTTGGAACATTCTCAAATCCAGTCCATGTCAGAGATAAAAAAGGAGAACATACCAAATACTAAGACATTCTGAAATTCATGTTAATTTTTTAATTCAATTTGTCTGAAAATATTATGTCTTATGTAAATGTTTTGTAATAAAGTAGAACAATGCAAAATTGAGAACATTTTCTTTAGTAATCTCTGACTTTTGTTCCCCACAGTATATAAGTGAAGACTGTAAACAGTTGAAACTTGAGTTTTACATAAATGATGACCGAATGAGGAAAAATCGTATTTAGTGTCGCTGGCAGTCCCGAGAGATAGGGGCCTCTGTTCATGTTGCTATAATCTGTTCAGTGTTTGGTTAGGGCTGTGGCTCATTTTAAGGTCATCTGCATGGCTTTTCATGTCCGTTTCTGTGTACTGTTCATGAAACAGTTTACGTAAGTAGTCGTTAACGTAACAGTTCACAAAAACAGCATGTTGTCTTCATGCTCTAAACTGTGTCTATTAGATTGCAATGTTGCCCTCCCACTTTTTCAGTTGTCTTGGTTCTGGAATAATTTTTTCCATAGGGATTTCATTAAATCCTTCATAAGAGAGTTCTAAGCTGTGAACCAAACCAACCAGCTCTGAGGTGAATCATAACATTACAAACTTTTGATTTTAAGCAAAAAGTATTTGAAAATCAGATCAAAAGTCAAAGGTACAAGACTGTGTATTCATTGTCTTTAATGAGGGAATGAATTCCAATCAACATTGCGAATTTGACCTAATTAAATTAAACACTAAAGAAAAATATCAAACTATTGATTTAAAGCTGTTAATTGTGAATATATAAAGATGTTTTAAGTTTATTGCGAAATGTTCATATATATCAAAAGTTTGAGAGTGTAGAGACCGACTCAATTGCGTCATTCACAGTGCGTCATGAAAATGCATTGTGGGCGGTGACTGCCCAAAATAAGTTGATATAACTCAACAGAAGAATATATACTGTCAAATAACAACATCAGAGCTCACTGTAGGTCTTTCCTTAAAAGGTTTAGAAGTTATCGTCAAAAATGTATACCCCTGGTGAAAATGAATGGGATATTTATTTCTGGAACCAAACTGTTGCCCTCTATACAGCTGCTCAGTTTGTTGTCCTAAAACCCAGATGAGAATTAGCATTTAAATACTTAAAGGACATTGTGTTCATAATTTATTTTGTGCTGTGAAAAATTGAGTGCAGAGAGCATGAAACCATTGAAATTCAAAAGACACTTAGAAAGCAAACATTAAAACTATAAAGTCAAGCCTGTTGAGAAAGCAATGAGATCTGAACACATCACAACAAAGGAATATAAACCATTTATGAAACTTGTGCTTGCATTTACATTTCCCTCGCTCTCTTTCTCCCTTAGGAATCTATTGTATGTTTACCCTCAGACTGTCAACTTCAGCAGCCGGCAGGGATCAGTGAGGAACATTGCAGTGAAGGTGCAGTTCATGGCAGGAGAGGACCCCAGCCAGGCCATGCCTGTGAGTCACCATTCACCCCCACACCCTGTACTCGCTCGGGGCTGAAGTCACACTTTTGGATGGTTTAAGTACATTTGATATGATGATCTCATCCCTTGAAGAAACTTAATTATGAACAATCAGATCTGTGGCAATAAAATGGCATTGATTCATGTTGTAGTATTTTGCAGCAACTAAAAACACGGGTTGCATTAGTCGCTTGGACTGAACTCAGTCTCCAGATCGATGAAGATGTGCTCTGGGAAATTTGGGGGATTTCATAGTGAACTTACAGAACCTTTTTTACATTTTCTTAATCTAATCATGGATTTCTAAACCCCCTAATTGTGTTAGAGCTGTAGTTTAACACCAGTTGCTCACTTTAAAAAATTTAATTGATTTAAGGCTCATGTGAGGCCATATGTAGTGCAGTTACATTAGAGGCAAAATTCAGTTTGTGATCATTAGAAAATCCATTCAGGGTGTTATGATTAGTGGTGGCAGCATCAGATATTACATATATTTCCCTAGTGACATCTAGTGGAGTGGTTCAGCTATTATTCACAGATACAATTTATTTATTTTTCTGAATAGGTGATCTTTGGCAAGTCAAGCTGTGCGGAGTTTTACAAAGAGGCGTATACTCCAGTGATCTACCATAACAAGTATGAGCTCTTGCCTGGCTTACTGTTTTGTTTACATTTTGTTTACTGACTCCCATGTCATTACTAAACCGTATGATTCTTTTTTCTTTGGAAAATGCTCTGCTCTTTTCTTTATAATGAAAGTAAATGGGGATTGAGCCTATACATTTCCAGAAATGCACCATAAAAGTAGTCCTTACGACTATGCTATGTTTCAATTCTTCTGAATCCTTAAACTTCTGAGACCCCAGCGTGACTGCTCTTTTAATTTTTCAATTCCCTTTTTGATTTTGAACTAGTAGCACTAATAAACATGCCAAAAAAAAAAACAATAAAAACAAAAATCCTACAAATGTTTGTCTACATATGTGGACAGCGGGAAAGCAATTCACCTTATTTGGCCCCACCCCTTTTCAGTGCTGCACACTTCCATGTTTTGTTTCTTATTATTTGCATCATTTAGTTCAAGTACACCAGTTCATTCGCTTCACTGTGCAGATGGAAGTTGTTATATTACATATATGTTGTGGATAAAGGCTACTTTAGTGATTAAAATCATGTATATATAGAATGCGTTTGAATGAGGTATTTATCCCGTTTTGTAGCGGTTCATTTTGCCTGTGTTCAACTCGTGCAGCTCAAGCAGAGAAATCCCCAATTATTAATGGGTTAGATGAATCCATCTAATATTTTCCTCTAGATTCTATAGATGTTTCTTCTCCTTTTCATATCTTGCACTGTTAATATCTTGCAGTATAATTTTTATCTTGCCATATTTTCGTCAATATTATACTTTAATAAAATAGTTTAATTATCGTCATGATGCAACTTTTTCCATCTCATCTTCGTTATCGCTGATGAAACTAAAAAACCCTTTGTCAATTAATGTTTTCATCAGTGATTTCGTTGACTAGATTAACACTGCAGTAAAAGTCCATCATGATGCTGAAACTTCTCTGTCTTGCCTGCACTCGTCTCCAGTCAGCAGCAAACACATGACGAGCTCCGCTGTCTTCACTCTCATTGGTAGTCACTCACGAATGTTGCTCATCATCATCACTTTGTCTTCTCGCTCTCCACGCAAACTCTGTCGCCAACGGGCCTTGCAGTGTCGCTGGTGGTGTTTAACCAACAGTGTGCTTTCTGTCTGCACTGGCCTTAGAAACGTTTGAAATGCACATTATTTCCATCGATAATAGTGTGATAATAATGTGAAATATTTCATTGATTCTCAGTGTGAAAATGCTCAGTAAATATAGGATTTCTAAGGAAAAATATCACTAAAGTACACATTAGTGTACATTGTTTATCAGCGTGACGTTTCGTGATAAATTGCTCAAATTAAAAATATGGCACATCGGTTGACACTGGAGACTTTACTCTTTTGACTCAAACATGTTTCAGTGTGTTAACTTTGTTAGGTTTCTTACCAGAAGTCATTATTTGCCATTAGAAAATCAAGTCTGTCGCTATAACTTTCAAATCACATTCACCTAGAAGCTGCTTGTTAGGATTGACGTCAGTAAAGTCAAACATCACTGGTTCATGTGAGTCTTTCAACTAATTGACATTTACGTAAATTCTGGCATGACACTTTCATTATATAGAAAAGAGCAGCATAAACATTCTTCAGAAAATCTCCATTTGTGTTCCATGGAAGAAATAAAGACAAGTGGGTTTCGAATGACATAATGAAATAAAATAATGACAGAATTTCATTTTTGGGTGAACTTTCCCTTTAAACCCATTTTTCAGATTCTAGTTCCCATGTTCCTTCTGCCCTTTTCTATTTTTCCCTCATCTTTCTCTCTCTCTCTCTCTCTCTCTCTCTCTCTCTCTCTCTCTCTCTCTCTCTCTCTCTCTCTCTCTCCATCCTTGCAGATCCCCAGAGTTATACGAGGAGGTAAAGATGAAGATTCCCGCCAACCTCACCGACAACCACCACCTGCTCTTCACCTTCTATCACATCAGCTGCCAGCCCAAGCAGAATACTCCCTTGGAGACGCCTGTAGGCTACACGGTAAGAGAAGGACCTCTCTCTCTTCTCCTCTTCCTCCGTTCCCTCTCCTGACAGTCACCCTCCCGCTGCACTAAAGTGCTCCAGGCTGTCCGATGAAACACTCATCACTGTTTGATCCCTCCACCCGGCCCCCCGAGAGACACCTAAAGCATCCTTATGCGTCTACTCCCACACACACTACATGCCTGCTGGGACACAGTAACAGCCTCCCCTGCTTTTTCTTATGACACTTTTGAAGTTGTTGTCACGTGATTGTAGGACTCGTATAGTACGGTGATGCTTTTGAACTGCATGTAGGCTGTGTGCAAATATCTTGAGGTTAATCGCAGTTTATGCTGCTCTCCGCAGTGGATCCCCCTCATGCAGCACGGCCGTCTGCGCACTGGGTCGTTCAGCCTACCAGTCTCTGTGGAGAAACCTCCACCCAGCTACTCAGTCCTCACTCCTGATGTAAGCTATTTATCCTGCTCTGGATCTGACAGTGGTGCTCGGATGTGTGTGGGAAAGTGTTGCTTTGTGGTCGTGTTTGCTGTTTGTGTGTGTGTGTGTGTGTGTGTTAAAGGGGTAGTTCATCCAAAAATGAAAATTCTCTCATCATTTACTCACCCTCATGCCATCCCAGATGTGTATTACTTTTATTCTTCTGCAAAACACAAATTAAGATTTTTAGAATAATATTTCAGCTCTGTAGGTCCATACAATGCATGTGAATGGGTGCCTAAATTTGGACGCTCCAAAAAGCACATAAAGGCAGCATAAAAGTAATCCATATGACTCCAGTGTTTAAATCCATCCCTTTAGAAAATTCTAGATATTCATCTCCCTGCCCAGTACGGGGAATATGCATGTTGAATGTGAATCACCAAAAACACAAGAAGAAGAATGTGAAAGTTAAAGTGGAGATTGACAAAGCAGGAAGAAGAAATTATATTAAAAATTGACTTAAATATTGATCTGTTTCTCACCCACACCTATCATATCTAATGGATTACTTGTATGCTGACCTATATGTTTTTTTTGGAGCTTTACAATGTTGGCACCCATTCGCTTGCATTGTATAGACCAAAAGAGATAAGATATTATTTAAAAAAATCTTATGTTCTGCTGAAGAAAGTCATTCACATCTGGGATGGCATGAGGATGAGTAAATGATGAGAGAATTTACATTTTAGGGTGAACTATCCTTTTAAAGATAGTAAAAGTACAATAAGTAATTGTAAAACAAAATTAGCATATTCCTTCACAAACTACTATAAATCTACCTGACATGTACTGGTCTTAGAAATATTAAAAATGTATATGAGGACGATATGTTATAATTGCCCCTGTAATCAGCCACAATCAACATTGTAGATATAAAATATATACACTTATCGACCACTTTATTAGGAAAACCTGTACACCTACATATTCATGAGATTATCTAATTAGCTAATCGTATGGCAGCAGTGCAATGCATAAAATCATGCAGATACAGGTCAGGAGTTTAGTTAATGTTCACATGTAGTGCACAACATGCAAAGCTTGAATACTGCTGCGGCTAATAGAAAATTGACAAGACTAAGTCTGAATATTTCCCGATTTGATCAGATTCTCATTCACAAATGCTCAATTTGGTTTGATTTGAATCCAATACTATATAATTCGATTCAGATTCATTTGGATAGACTATATTTCAATGATAATGTCCATTTTGCTTTAATGTGAAATGAATTATCTTTCAACTAATTCTACAACTTCTAACTTGGTAAAATATGAACAGTCAGATTTCAGCAGTATTGGTATCGACAAATAATTTTTGGTGTAATGTTTATATTGGCAAAAAAATGCATGAAGTAAGGATATGATGTGGCCTGTATGTACTTCAGGTACAGTTACCAGGGATGAAATGGGTGGACAACCACAAAGGAGTCTTTAATGTTGAAGTGAGAGCAGCATCCTCAGTTCACACACAGGTAATGCTTGTGTACACTGTGAAACATTCACCAACACACAACAATGGCCGGGTGAGATTCACATTGACTTTGCTGGTAATATTACATTAATCAGCATTGTGAAACTTTTTATTTGGCCTTTAAGTTTCCTAAAGACTAATTTAGCTATCTTAAGAGCGTTAAGAAAGAGGTGTTTTAATAGGCTCTGATTTAAAATTGGTGAATTTCTATGAATCACTTCAAACTGTCTGTTTCAGTTAATTGATTCCAATTAAAGATTTGTTTGTGTCATTACTCAAAAATATGTAAGTAAATACTTCTGTGTGTTACTTTGGTGCATGTAAATGAAAATGATTAAATGTCAGTCTTGTGTTAAGTGAAAAACAAGGTGGAAAAATATCTTGCTAATTTTTAACTAGTTTTAACTGTATTTCACGTCTTGCATTAAACATTTTGAATCCACTTAGATACAGTAGCTTTATTTCAGAAAATGTTATGCTAAGCTAGACAAACACCAAACAAGTTACATTTACCATGAGAGAAAAATGTTGTAATATTGTATGTTTGTTTGATGTGTGTATAGGACCCATACCTGGACAAGTTCTTCACTCTTGTGTATGTTTTGGAGGAGTACTCGTTCCCCTTTAGGCTGAAAGATGTCATAATCACTGAGGCAAACATGGAGGCGGAGCTGAAGGCCAGCATGGCTGCTCTGAAGGGGGCGCTTTTGGACACTTGTGTGCGCTTCCTGCATCAGCTGATGAGCAAGCTCATACTACTTATCGTGCACCCTCCTGTCATAGCAGGACAGATCGGTGAGCAATGATAACTTCGCTCTAAGGCCCAAAACATACTTCATATATACACTCACCTAAAGGATTATTAGGAACACCTGTTCAATTTCTCATTAATGCAATTATCTAATCAACCAATCACATGGCAGTTGCTTCAGTGCATTTAGGGGTGTGGTCCTGGTCAAGACAATCTCCTGAACTCCAAACTGAATGTCAGAATGGGAAAGAAAGGTGATTTAAGCAATTTTGAGCGTGGCATGGTTGTTGGTGCCAGACGGGCCGGTCTGAGTATTTCACAATCTGCTCAGTTACTGGGATTTTCACGCACAACCATTTCTAGGGTTTACAAAGAATGGTGTGAAAAGGGAAAAACATCCAGTATGCGGCAGTCCTGTGGGCGAAAATGCCTTGTTGATGCTAGAGGTCAGAGGAGAATGGGCCGACTGATTCAAGCTGTTAGAAGAGCAAATTTGCCTGAAATAACCACTCGTTACAACCGAGGTATGCAGCAAAGCATTTGTGAAGCCACAACACCCACAACCTTGAGGCGGATGGGCTACAACAGCAGAAGACCCCACCGGGTACCACTCATCTCCACTACAAATAGGAAAAAGAGGCTACAATTTGCAAGAGCTCACCAAAATTGGACAGTTGAAAACTGGAAAAATGTTGCCTGGTCTGATGAGTCTCGATTTCTGTTGAGAATTTGGCGTAAACAGAATGAGAACATGGATCCATCATGCCTTGTTACCACTGTGCAGGCTGGTGGTGGTGGTGTAATGGTGTGGGGGATGTTTTCTTGGCACACTTTAGGCCCCTTAGTGCCAATTGGGCATCGATTAAATGCCACGGCCTACCTGAGCATTGTTTCTGACCATGTCCATCCCTTTATGGCCACCATGTACCCATCCTCTGATGGCTACTTCCAGCAGGATAATGCACCATGTCACAAAGTTCGAATCATTTCAAATTGGTTGAACATGACAATGAGTTCACTGTACTAAAATGGCCCCCACAGTCACCAGATCTCAACCCAATAGAGCATCTTTGGGATGTGGTGGAGCAGGAGCTTCGTGCCCTGGATGTGCATCCCACAAATCTCCATCAACTGCAAGATGCTATCCTATCAATATGGGCCAACATTTCTAAAGAATGCTTTCAGCACCTTGTTGAATCAATTCCACGTAGAATTAAGGCAGTTCTGAAGGCGAAAGGGGGTCAAACACAGTATTAGTATGGTGTTCCTAATAATCCTTTAGGTGAGTGTACAAGCATTTAAATTTGTGCGTCATTGAGGACCAAAATGTCTAGAAATCCAGTTTAACTCTAAATTTTCCGTGTTTTATGAAAAAACGCTTCCCCGCCAAACACGGAATTTTCCGGGTTTCCGTGTTTTAGGTGTTATACGGTAAGGAAGACCCCTGCGCATGTTTTGAAAGAGTACACAACTCTTTGATCAAAGAAACAGACTGCGATCGTCTCAAACATGAAGAAGTGGAGAGAAGCTCAAAATATCAGACATAAACATGCCTTTTTATCAGCTTTTTGTCTGAAATGTTGTTTTTTGACAAAACCGACCTCTGTTCAAGTCGCAATAAAAAAAGAACAAATGAAGATAAAATAAAATCGTTTTTTTTTGCCTAAAAGCAGAGGCTCAGATCTTTATTGTGATATATAGCCTCTTCATATATTCATGGAAGAAAATATTCTGCGGGCCATTAAAGTTTAGCGAAAATCGTCAAAAACCCTGGCGGTGGCTGGCAACTTTTTTTTAAAAACGCTGGCGGGGAAAGAGTTAAATGGGAAGAGTCAAATTTCAATGTCACTAGTGTCACCAAACGCAGGTGTCCTGAACACTCCCCTGTCTGCTAATGGTCTGAAAGTCAGTTGGTCTCTTCTGAAATTCACGCCAATGGTTCTGAGTCAGTCTGGTTGGGTCGCTCAAACAAACAGAGCAATGTTTTGATAGCACTACAGTGTTTACACTTTTCTGTACAGAATACAGTTGTCTATCCACATTAAACTGGGATTGAGGACACATCTGGTTTAGAAGCACAAACATTTGAAGGTAACTCTATCAACCCCTTGAGTACTGACCACAGTCATGCAAGAACACATGTTTAGCATGTGCAACAGTCCTGGCCACGCATCTGCATCTGTGCTCGAGTATGTTTCTGCCTGGCCTAAATCATTCCTCTATTTAATCTCTTATTTCATGTCTAATTGCAACATCTTTGTTTTGCTCTATTTGTATCCCTTTTATACAATTATGTGGCATTTCTTTTCTTGGTTGATGGTTTCTTTCCAAAGTGACTGACAGGAAAGTGCATATATTGTGTCAGGGGGTAAAAACCTAAGCAAGCCTTTTGCATTTCCATTGTATTTTCCTTTTGAATCCATTTCTTCTCCTTCCTGTCAAATGCAGTAAATCTTGGACGTGCTGCCTTTGAAGCCATGGCCCTGCTGGTAAACCAGATTCATAAGAACTTGGAGGGGAACCTGGACCACCATGGTCGTAACAATCTGCTGGCCTCTTACATCCACTACTGTTTCCACTTGCCCACCACAGAGCCTGTGTCGCCCCCTATTGGTGAGTGATAAACACAGCACTTAGTACCTTTTATATTTTGTGTTACCAGAGCTCATTGTGGTGTCACATCTAATTTTAATACCAATCCTTTTTCTGTTTATGGATTAACATTGCAGAGATAATTGGCTGGATTTGTAATTTATTCTCACTCTTGTTGTTCCAACCCCATATTTTATTTTTTCCATAAAAACACAACAGGAGAATGGTTCAAAAGTGATTGGTGGTTTACACTGTCAAGCTCTGAAAAAGACAAAAAATACACCATAAAAGTAGTCCACATGATGGGTGCACTGTATTCCAAGTCTTTTGAAGTCATAAGCTTTGTGTGAGGAATAGAGCAAAATGTAAGCCCTTATTCACTTATCTTCCCCTCCAATTAATCTCACAAATCACATTCATGCTTGTGTTCAAATAATAAATGTTATCTTTAGATGTGCCACAGCAGGTTTGACGTCATTGGCACCAAGTGCCATTAGTCATGCTACCGTTCACTATGCTGCAAGTTTGAATATTCTTTACCCCAAATGAGATTTGAGCGCTATTAGAGAGGGGAAGGTTATCAGAGTACTTAATTTTCAGTCTTTTTCTCACACAAAGCTGTCATGGGCCTTCAGAGAACTTGGAATATAGTGCACACGTCATGTTAACTACTGCTATGATCCTTTTTTGTCCTTTTTTGAGCTTGGAAGTATGAATAACCACCATTTTTCATGATATGGAAAATAGCAGTTTGCACATTTTGACTTGCATATTGCTCACAAATGAGAGAAAATAGCACAGGGTTGGACTTGGAAGTGTCTTTTTTGGGTGAGCTATCCCTTTAAGTCTAGAAAATGCGCTCTGTGTAGTACCTTAAACAGTTATTTAAACAAATACTAAAACTGTAAACGTTACATAACTTTTAAGCTGTGCTGATTCATTTTTCTGGGGCTCATGTGTTCTGTGAAACTGCTCCTCTCAGATTTACACTCATTTGGCCTCAAGAGCAGCTTGTTTGAGGTCATACACTGAGTGCTTCCCTCTTCCTTTATCAGTTGGAGCCGCACAATATGAGCTGCCCATCCAGTATGCCACACTTTCTAGGGCAACTGCAAGACCCAGCAGCTTGCTCTTGTCCCGTTCCAAAAGCATTAGTAATTCCAACCCCGACCTGGCCTCCACACCAGCCACCCCTGACGAAGAGGTGCAGAGAATCATCGGCAGCAAGGTGGGCTATTCCTCTGCCTTGTAATTGGCTGTTTATGTTTCCCGCAGTGTGACTACTCAGTCATGTGTTGTTCTTATCTCAAGTGGCAGCCAAGAAGAATTGAGTATTATTCTGTATTATCTGTCATTATTTGCATGCCATCATGTTGTTCCAAATCCATATGATGCTTGATATTTCCAATCCATGGTGGTTTATTGTAACCATGTCCTGTCAATCTCCAAAAAGGACAAAAAAGCACCATAAAGAATCCCATAGAAGTTGTGCATACACCTTGTGCACTTTTTAAAGTCTTCTAAAGCTATACAATAGCCTTGTGTGATGAATAACCCAAATAAAATGTATTAACTATTATTACACGGGTCTCTGGAATACTTGTTTCTGATTAGTCAGTGCTGCCATCTAGGGGCCTGATATATCTGAGTAACAAACGCTGAGCTCTACAAGTAAGTTAATAAAGTTCAATGTTCATGTCCATTTATTTATTTATTTGGTTAGTAGCCATATACAACTACAAAGCAGGATAATGTACAGTCTGTTAGTTATCACAAAATAAACCCCTTCAAGGTGTTCCGCTGCGCTTCAGGGTCCAGATCATACTTTCAGGGTTTATTTGGCGATAACAACCGGCTGTCTTGAAATGAAAGTGAGTAATAGTGCCTGTGGTGCAGGTAAGATGTCATGATGTTTGATTACAAGATACGCTGGAAGATTATGGTGAGGAACAGCTTAAATTTAGGTATGTTCCTCAAACTAAATTATCCAATGTCTTCAGAAGATTTGAAAAGCAAGTCAGTCTACTTTAATGATACTTTTATATTGCTTTTTGGTCCTTTTTAGAGCTTGAATTTTGTGGTCACTTTAAATGGAAAATATCTGTGAAGATTCTTGAAAATGTGTCCTTTTTTTGTTCCAAGGAAAATAGAAAGTCGACGAGTTTGGAATGAGATGAGAGTGAGTCAGTGATGACAGACTTTTCATTTTTGGACAAATGATCCCTTTAAAGAAGTACTTTTAGGGATTTTTGTTGTTTTTCTTTACACAGATTGTAGGTTTTGCAATCTGCTCTCTCTCTTCTCCTGATGAAATCCTTTTTGTGCTGTGTGGTGGAGCTGCAGGCTCAGAGATTAATGTGTTTTCCTGTGTTGAGATGTTTCCTGTGCCACCTGTTGATTGCACTGCTAATGATTTTTGTTTTGCTGTGGTGCTGCTTTTCTTCTACCCCACCCCTCTTTTACTGTGTCCCTGACCTTTCCCTCCCCTCCTATAAATGAATGCCTTGTTCCTGCACTTCCTCCCCTCCCTGCGACGCCTCTGTGGCCGTTCGGCCTTCCCCATTTTGTGCTGCGGTGTGTGTTTGTATCATCGGTGGATAATCAGGGGATAGACCGCTCACATTCCTGGGTAAACTCTGCTTACGCTCCGGGGGGCTCCAGGGCCGTGCTCCGTCGGAACCCCAACTCCAGCTGTGAGCTCAAGCAGGTGCCAATAAAACCCTACACCCTAATGCATCTCCCTACTGTCTCAAGCCATACACTCTAATATGACCTGTTACTGTCTCAGACCCTCATTACTGGTAACAGGGTTCCCACAGTCATGGAAAGCCTCGATATCAGGGAATTTTAAGACTGTGATATCCAGGCCTGGAAAAGAAGTGAGTGCTTTTGTTGAATAAGTCATGGACATTTCTGTAGTGAATATAATCTTTTGATCTAATATATAATCTCTGGTCTTAAATATTTTAATTGACTAAATATTGCTCTTTGTGAGTGCTTGAGTAAAATTTGCTTGCAAGCCAGCGTGATAACATCAGCCTGCCCATTGAGGACATCTGTACTCTGAGTATAACCGTTTGTACCTGACATACAAATGAAAATCCACCCTAACAATCTCTATGAAACAATTTTATGTCCACATATCCAGAAATAATTGATGAATGGAAAGGTTATGGAAATTCATAAGTCATAAAGTGTGGGAACCCTGTTGTTACTGTCTCAGACCCCTTTTCCTGACATTACTTGTTACTGTCGCAACCTCTAAACCCAACATGACCTGTTATTGTCCCATTTCTGTCTCAAACCCTAAAACTATCCTAACCTGTTACTGTCTCCAACACTATGTCCTAACAATAAAATTAAATGTAACCCAAACATTTTGAACTTTAAAAGTGTTGTTTGCTGCTGTCTCAAACCTTACGCTCATTATAGTACTTGTAACTGTCTTGTAGTCCTAAATTCAACATTCTTTTACTGTTTCAAACCCAACACTGTACATGCTACTAGGTCCTAATCTCCTGGTCCTACAACCTGATATCATCACTTACTGTCTCATTGACTTTACTCCAGTATTATGTCTTTCCTCCTACTCAATAATCCTGCACCTGCTCCTTTGCTGCTCTCAGGTTGGCTCTGTTTGTACATGTATGTCTATGTCTGGGTGTGTGCAAGCATTTGTGTGGAAGGTTTTGTTGGCCAATCAATCACATCACTCTTTTCTTTTCCTGCTGTGCTTTTCGTTTTCATTAGAACTAAGAACAAAACATGCCTTTTGCAGTGATTGAGATATACAACCCAGGTTGCATACAATAAATGTATTTACAGTTAATGCTGTTTCACACATATGCTCCCTTACATTATTTACACTGGTGTTTTTAAGAATTATTTCATAGTATGGATTTTTATATAATTTTTTGTATATTTTCACTAGATCTTGCACGACGACTTTCTAATTGGTCGACTCCACGTACAGAAAAGTAGTTGACTAGTCATCAGGGCAGTGTTTGCCAAATGCAGATAACTCACTATATGCTGTGCAGCATCACTGGTCTTTGCTGTTAATCTCTAGGGGAAAAAAAACATAATTTTGTCTCAAAACTTAAAAAAAAAAATTGCAAAAAAATCCACATGACCATCAAATGACCATCTCCGATGTCTGTTGTGGTGGGGCGATTTGTTTATGACATTCTTTTTGGAAATTCTGATTCCTTTTTTCACTTTTGCATATTTCAAATAGGGCTTGGAAATGTATTGAATATTGACTAAATAATTGCATTTATTATGTTGATGAAATAAAATTAAGCCTTATCGTGATGATTTTAATGCGCTTTTCAATTATTTAGTTTCATAAATAGCATCTGTTGACTAATTCAATGAAGAGATGACATAATACACTACCAAATAGCTACTTCTGTAGATGAAAGTTTATTTTGCCCCGCGAACGCGTGGCCTGGACTCGGAGGCATACCTCTCTCTGCGTCTACTCTGTTGAGTGAGTGAGTGTGAGAGAGAGAGAGAGACACAATCAGTTGACCGCACGGCAGCTGACATAGACGTGAATGAGCTGCGCATGTGCGAACAGCGTTGTCATTGACGAATCACGAATCTGTATTGTTTGCTCCCCTTTAGTTTTAACTTTAATTAGTTTAATTTGAGTTGTATTTTTATTCTTTTCATGCACTTAATCACAGGAGACTGTTGTTCATTCCTGTTTCTGAATTCAGACACTTACTTAGACAACTCTGTACATTGTACTTTATTCAAACTTTACATTTTGCTACATTTGTATACACGATACAATCACAAATATTTCTGCTTCTAACTTTCTCTGAGTGATTGATATAGGGAATTAATAGGGTATTACAGTATGTACGGTAAGCACAGAGAAGCAAACGCATGTAAAGGGCGGACACTGTGCAAAATGCAAATGAGACACTGTGACGTCACAAATATTTTAATTGGCATATGATGTCATTTAGCGACTTTTCCATTGTTGCCAACTTAGCGACTTTGTCGCTATTTTTAGCGACTTTTCAGACCCCTTTAGCGACATTTTTTCAAAAAAGCGACTAGCGACAAATCTAGCGACTTTTTGGACAAACCTTAGCAACTTTCCAAATTCCAAATATCGCCAGTATTGCAAGCGTGAGGTCTTACTTCCCCGCTGCGTCTGCTCTGTTCAGTGAGCGGCTGAGAGGAGCAGCACATTCCGTTGACTGCACGCCAGCGGACATAGACATGAATGAGCTGCGCATGTGCACGCTGTGTTAGCAGGAACCAATCAGTGATCACATAGCAGCTGCCGTTGTCTAACAGAAAATATGTAATTGAGAACCGTTTTAATGGACATTCGGCTATATACTTATATAAAAACAGTATGAGCACGGTTTAGGGGAGATAACCGTTATTATAAACTGAAGTAGGCTACAGTACCGACAAATTAGGCAGAATGCAAATACGACGCGATGACGTCATCTGGCGACATTTAGCTACTTTTTGAGCAGGCTTTAGCTACTTTCCATTGAAAATAGTTGGCAACACTGGACTTTTCGCACAGGCTTTAGCTACTTACCATTGAAACTAGTTGGCAAAACTGAACCTTTACAGCTCGTGCTTTGGATACTACAGCAACAACAAATCCGAACCAATATGACTGAGAGCGTAAATACCGAAGTTCAGCCATATATGTATGAATATGTATGTATATCTGGTCTCGGTGAATACAATCAGAGACAATGGTAACTTTAGCTGCATTAGCCGTGGAATCTGCTTACAAGCACATTCGGAAAGGCGATTTGCAAACATTCACAAAATATAAAGTGCGATACTGGAACACAAACAGTTGGTACTGATCCATGCTTGAGAATATTTTTTTTTTTAATCTTGCTTTATATTGACACTCATTCACAAAGTAGTCCATGTAAAATTATTTGCACAAAAATACACACATTTTTGTATGTTTTGGGGCACATTCCCTTCAAAAGCAAAACTTGTCCACTGCGTCTTCAGTGGCTCTGATGTCGGGAGTACATGAAGACTCTTATGTTCAATTTTACAGCCAACAACAGAACACTTGATGAGACATTATTCTTCTCACTGTATCTGCTCCAGAGTGGAAAAAAAAAACACTCAGGGGAGGATCTATGATAATAGAGTCCATCACCAGTCGTGGGCGAGGCCTGAAATAACGTGACGTCACTTTGGAGCAGAAACAAAAACAATTCATTTTGACACTTTTTTTTACATTTTTTTATTTATAGAAATATGAAAAGAAAGAGGAGTGGGTGGACTTTTAACATTGTAGGGTGGTTGTTTACACACACTACCGACTCACATTTATGTACAAACACCATGTAAACAAAACACTTTAACACTGATTGTATTGGAACGCACTTCACTTTTACTAGTCAATTGAAAAATAAATCAGTTTATTAAAACACAAAACAATGTAACCAAAAATATTTCTAATTCTAAATAACACTTCAAACTAAATGAAAATATAATCAAAATAACAAAGTGGTCAAACAAAATCTTACCAAATTCAAACATTTTTACCCTTTCCCTAGCCCATTTTGCATATTGAAAAATCACTTCACGACAATAGGTGGAAAAATACCAATACAAATTGGATCATAAATAGAATTCTAAATATAAACACAGAAATAATAACAAAAAAATAAATCATGAACTAAAGATAGTTTAACAGAAATCTCATAAATATTTGTTTCATAAAATGGCTCCAAATTGATTTTCAGAGTTTGGAAATGAAATTAATTACCAACTTCTGGTGAAATATCCAAATTGCAAATGCTGGAACTGAGTTTAGCCTTTGTGCTGAGAATAGATGTGCTTTTGAATCGTCTTGGTGCAATTACCTATTTCTCAGGAAAGGAACAAATTGCGCTTTGCACCACTTCATTATCATACAATACACCCACAGTTTGTGCATGTTTTGCACAGTTTGTGCATTTTGCGCACTTACGAAAATAGAGCTCTACGTCTAATTTTCCCTTGTATGCATTTAGTGAAAAACTAAGAAACATGCCTTTTTTATTTAAAAAAAAAAAAAAAAGAAGTTTTATTCAATGCATTTAAAATATTGAATCTACTTTTTTTGGATGAAATAATCATCCCACTGATTAAAAAAAAATAATATCACTTTTTTGGTTATTTCAGAGCAAATACGTATTCATATTGAATATCGTCAATAGGCTGAAATATATCATTTTTTTGTAGCCATATCACCCAGTCCTAATTTCAAATATATTCACACAAATGATGTAGAACAAGCACTACTACTCTCAGTTGATCCACAATTAGTTGACTATTAGACAAGTCAGTGCAACCCCTATAGCAGTTGATCAGTTTGTAAAAGGACCTGGGATTGTGCATCCAGCAGGCAATGTTTCATCGCTCTTTCCTCATTTTCTCTGATCTTCCTATCTATCCTTCATCGTCATCGTCACCACCATCACCACCATTCTCCTGTGTTCACCCGCTGGTCTGCAGGCCAGTGAGCGTGGTTATCGCATGTCTGCATTCATCGAGACTGCCTCCTTTCTCTGCCCTCCCTCCAGGCAGATCGCCAAGAAGGTAGAGCACATACTCACTCACTTGTTCACTTTCCTGTTCATTCGTCCATTCTTTCATTTACTCACATGTTCCTTTAGTCACTTTGTTTTGTTCATCCATTTTTTATTACCATTTTAAAGATTTCTGCCTTTATTGTGTGAAGAGAATGTGCATAACAGGTTGTCCACTAAAACTTGAGTATGTATATGTGTGTATGCATGTGTCTGGATCAGTATATCTTCATGTTTTTCATGTTTTTAATAATGCTCTTCATGTTCAGTTGCTTCATGAAGAGTTGGCTCTCCAGTGGGTGGTGAGCACCAGCACCGTGAGAGATGCGTCTCTGCGGCAGGCCTGGTTCTTCTTCCAACTCATGGTCAGTTGAACCTCCAACCTTGGCCATTATCTGCAGTGACAATTTTAAAAGAATTGTTAGACTTTTTTTAAGCCAAAGTTTAATATGATATCACTCATTCCTTTGGTGTGATAACAGGTGAAGAGCATGGCTCATCATCTGTTCCTGTCCTCACGGCTGGATATGCCCAGACGCCAGCGCTTTCCAGACCGCTTTGTGGATGACATTGCTGCCTTAGTGTGTGCCATCAGTGTAGACATAGCCAGCAGACATCACAAGGTAAAAGACCAGTAGATCTGTCTCATTTTACTGCTGCTGGAGGACCTTACTGTGTAGAAGGTCTGGTAACTTTATTGTGGGATCTGCTCTGTTGATTTAACTGTTTATTGTTGTTTTTACTCAGGGGAGAATTAACAGGAAGCATGCTTATCTTTGTCTGGTCTTGTGTCCGTGTGTGTTTCAGGATGTTGAGCTAGTGGAGAGGTTAAACAGCAGTCTGGCCTTTTTCCTCAATGACCTGATCTCTCTCATGGACAGAGGCTTTGTTTTCAACCTCATCCGCTCCTATTATAAACAGGTACAAACACAAACAAACATAGGAATGGAAATCCTAAGAAATGTAATGCTCTGGTTGCTTAACGATTCTTTTAGTTCTTGAGCAATAATTGGTCCTAACTATACACACAACAAATATACAAAACAATACAAATAATATCTTTAGGTATTGTCTTTTATTGTTGTATATCAGTAGTTGCAGAGATAGGCACCCAAATAAAAATAATTCAAAACAAAATGATAAAATTATTAGGGCTTTTTAATCGAATTATTTACACTGTGTCCAGATTAATTAATTGCATATACAAATATTTGCTTAGAAAGCCCCTCATATAACAATAATTCAATATATAATGATGAAATAATTATACATAGTTATCTTTTAAATATGTAAAAATAAATATATATATATAAAATGAAAAAATATTCAGATAATTAAAATGCATTACATTCTTGTGGCAGAAGAGTTAATCATTGATAAGACAACACAAAAAGCAGCTTTAGAATACAATGTATTGTTTACTACCATATTATTGATCATAAGTCAGTCATTGGCATACAGTTCACAGCAATCCATTTCACAAGTGAATTTGTCAATCAGTTGGAGATTTATTATGAAGGCATGTTTAAGGACCCGTCAATGAACCGCTGCGTCAGACATGCTTGTGTAGTGTCACATGTGCGTTGCATCATAAACATAAAATTTTTTTGGTCACTGTGTCAAGTTAAATATAGTTTAATACTTAGACACATATTGAGATCCCTTATTCGGATTTGCGCTCCATCAAATGTTTTGAACACAAGAACGTAACGCATGTTTGTGTTGTTCTGCTGCTCAAGGGTGTTTTTCTTCACTGTATAAACTGCGCATTACCACGCAGCTGAAGTTTCACTTACTGCCCTCTGGAGTAAACGGGTGGTACTACAAGCTTGCATTTCTCAGGAATCTTCCATATTGCGGGCATTGCGATTAATTGCGTAAATTTTTTTTAATGCGTTATTTTTAGTCAAATTAATCGCACTGAATTAACGCGTTAAATCGTAAAAATTATTATACTTAGTTATATTTAAATGATGGTAAATATAATATATAATGAATAAAATAATTCAAGTAATTAAAATGCATTACATCATGTGGCAGACAAGTGTCTGGGTATTGATACAGATTATTTGATTTAGATTCACAAGCTTTCGCTTCTGATCTTGATTTGATATCGACGCATATGGGTACATTTCTTTGCGCATTGCACCAGAGTTGTACTGTGTCTAGATGTATTTGAATGCAAGAACACTTCATATCTGCTGTCAGTAAGTGTGATTTGTTGTCTGTATGGCTGGAGTTGTGCTTACTGCCTCCTGCTGACCGAGACTCAACATGAAGGTGATATACCTTATAATGGCCTGGGGGCAAGACTAGTTGTGCTAACTTTTTTTAACGTGATATTTGTGATGTAATTAATCGCACTGAATTAACAAGTTAAATCAACAGCCGTTATTAAAATATACTATGACAAATCTGAACGTCTAGGTTAATTTTCTCAAAAACGGTAAACACTAGATGCGCATTTCTGAAAATTTCCATTCAGTTTCCATGAACTGTAAATGCCCATTATCTTGAGGGACCCCGCTTTGACATGGAGCAGCTGAATGACCTCTTTGCTTCGGGGAGAGTTGCATTTGGTGTAATAAAGCAATTGTAATTTATGTTATTAAATGCTGCCAGGAGACGTCGCAGAATAAGTGCAGTAGCTCACATAATGAGGGCTCAAATGGCTATTCCCATTCCCCAACAGCCCCCAAACACCTGGGAGTGCCCATGCTCAAAACAGTTCGAGTAGATTGCGAGGACCCACTTTAATGACGATCTGTGGGTGAAGCGCTATTGACTAACCAGGGTTACATCTGAATATTTGTGTGCCATGGTCGGGCATTTAGTTGAGCCAGTCCCGTCAGGCTCTCACACACCTATACCAAATTGATGAGTGCATTGCCATCGCTCTTTACAAAAGTTCATGATACATCATTGTTCATGCAAATAAGCCGTTTCCATCACTTTAATGTGCATTTTAATAGCTCATAAGTAATTTGTTTGGGAATCGGACAACACTGTCTGGTCTTGCGGAATGTTTGTTGTTGAGGATAAAAGCGTCTGCTAAATGCGTAAATGTAAACTGGTTCCTTGTTCCCAACCCTACACAAGCATGCATCACATGTGTTTTCTTACAGACAGATCCTTTAGTGTGTGACTTTCAAATAACTGTTTGGTGCATTTGTGTGTGTTCAGATTAATAATAAACTGCACACAGCACAGAACCCCAGCTCTCTGACAGCACTGAGGATGGACTTTATCCGGATCGTCTGCAGTCATGAACACTACGTCACCCTGAATCTGCCCTGTGCCACTCTCAGTCCCCCTGCGTCCCCATCACCCTCCACATCCTCCACAACCTCTCAGGTACACGTATGCTCACTCAAACTCCTTCAAACACAGTTTTGAGGGCACATTATTTATACTACCTCAGTGCTTTTCTGTTACTTGAAGTATAGCCACAAGACTTACATGTTTATATAAGTTATATCAGAGACTATTTAGCAGAGATGGGCCACTTTTATTAAAACTAATGGGAGAAATTGGAGCACTCAATGGTCAAAGGATGTCCCGCCTTACAGGTAAAAGAGCCAATCACCTTTTAGATACAGACATCACCTGTCGATTAATTCTAGAACGCAAATGTGGATTAGTTTTACAAGCCGGGAAAATTTTACTGCTGATTTGGGGCAGTGATTTGGGGCAGTGGTGGCTCAGTGGTTGAGGCTCAGGGTTACTGACCAGAAGGTCGGGGGTTCAAGCCCCAGCACCACCAAGATGCCACTGTTGGGCCGTTGAGCAAGGCACTTAACTCCAGGTTGCTCCGGGGGGATTGTCCCTGTAATAAGTGCACTGTAAGTCGCTTTGGATAAAAGCGTCTGCCAAATGCATAAATGTAAATGTGATTTGAAATATATGTTCTTTGATCACAATTTTGACCAACCGTTTTGTGATTTCAGTCTTTCCCTATTCAAGTAGATAGGTGCTGTACTTGCATGACTGGAAGTATCTTCCCAAGAGCATTACAAAGATGGCCTCCAGTGGAATGACTTGCTAGAAAGATTTTGGCTATATCCAGACTTTATTGTCAACTTCATTGTCATAACCATGTAAAGCCAGTAACTTTCGTGTGACATGTGCAAGGATACCATAAAAAGTCTTTATTTAAGACTATATAAGACTTTAGAACTTTACAGCTCTAAAAAAATTTTTTTAAATTTGTGCTTTAACAAAAAATCAAATATCACATTTCTGCTATTTGAATCCTCTTGAACACTGGCCCAGTTTTCTTCCATTGTAAGTGTTACTTTAGCCGTTTTTTTTGCTTTTGAGTGGTTCAAAGTTTTTTTCTGTAGTATTACATTATGCCACAAATACTGCCAATAGAGCTTAACTTGTATTGAACCTAGATTATTCCTTTTAATTCTTCAAAGCACAGCTCTTGATTTTGAATACTCTTGATGATTATGCATTATGTAAATTAAAATGAGGCAGATATATTTCCCCTTAAGCACATTCAGCTTTGCAGGAAGTGTCAATAATAGAAAATATATATATATATATATATATATATATATATATATATATATATATATATATATATATATATATATATATATATATATTGCACTCTTGAGATCTAGAAGTTCATAGTCTCTATTGAATATGTTTATATTTTGTAATTGCCCATATATAATCCACAGAAATCTACAGTTAGTGGTGTAGGGTTTCTGGATTTGCATGGAACTGCGTTGAAGTGTTTGTCATAGTAATGATGGGAGATGACAGTTAAGTTCATATTCTGTTCTGCTGCTGCCTGTCTGCTACATAACCACATTATAAACAACTGAACCCTCCTGGAGGGGTTCCTTAAAAAAAAAAAAAAGTGCACTTTATCATGGCAGTGCTGAAGCATAATATTTATGTCTTTCTGTTTTTTTGTAGAGTTCAGCATTCTCCAGTCATGTTCAGGATCAAGGTGTGGTCAGCATGTTTGAACTGTCTGTGCCGTTCCGCCAGCAGCATTTTCTTTCTGGCCTGCTGCTCTCTGAACTGTCGCTCATCCTCGAGCCAGACGGAGAGGGGTGAGACACCTTCATGTCAAGTTGTTTTTCTAGTGATTGTATTATTTTGTTATGGCTGATAACCTATATGATAAAAGATATTACACATTTATGCTGTTTTGCATGTTCTTGGAATCCAATACCAATAGCAGTGAAATGTCACAATCGTCCATACTTAATTCAATAGTACAGCAAAATAATATGCTCTTAAGCACAATCCTTTATTTGGAAAAAGTCAAATAAATATTTTACCCAATTAAATTAAAACAATGGCACGTAGGCTTCAAGTATTTCTTTTAAATAAAAGGTAATTTAATTTCTATTTTCCAACACGTTAGTGCCTGAATAATACATTTCCATAATTATTTATTTTTTATATATAAAATATAGCTTTCATTTTAAATTCTACAGTTTGTAGAAATCAGGAAATAACATTTAAAAAAGAGGAACATTTGCCTCTAAGTCCGATGCCTCCTTTTTACTTTTAGATAAAGATCTGGAGTTGATAACCAACTTTATATACAAAGTCGCATGTACTCAGTATTTTCAGGGACCCTCTATTCAATAAACAGTGAACAGTTAATTTTTCTTTATTACTAATTATCTAAGATAACCGTCAGTTAATGGAATATACCGGGTTCAATACAAGTTAAGCTCAATTAACAGCATTTGTGGCATAATGTTGACTTCCACCAAATATTATTTAAACTCGTCCATCACTTACTTAAAAAAGAAAGAAAAGTAATGTTTACAGTGAGACACTTAAATTGAAAGAGAACAAAGCCAGTCTATAAATGTTAAAATACACACTGTTTCAAAAGTATAGCTACAAGATGCAGTGTTGGGTGTAATCGGAATACAAAGTAATTACTGTAATCTAATTACTTTTTGGGCACAAAAAGTAGTGTAATGCAAAACATTTTAAATTCTTTTAATCAGATTATAGTTACTGACTTTCAGTGAAAGTAATTGGTTTTAAGTACATTTCTTTGATTACAAATATTTAAAAAAATATATTACTTATGCTTCATACAATTAAAATAGAAATTAATTTGTTGACTCGTGTATGTTCGGGTACAAAGTAATTCTCTAAGTAGTAATGCAGTAGAATGGCTCCTCTAGTGGATGTTGAGACACTGCAGCTGTGACCTCCTTGTGTGATAATGAACAAGGAGAATATAGACATTATTTTTGACAAGTGTTTTAGAAAGTAGCTTAAAAGTACAATTATTACTAGTGTGATTCCTTTTAATGAAGTAATCAGTAAAGTAATATGATTATAATTTTTTAGAGAAGTTAGAAATTTGTTTACTTTTTAATAACTTTCAAATTGACAAGATATAAAAATTATAAATGTTAACATCAATTAATAACCCCCAAAAAATCCAATATTACAATTTAGTTGCTATGACAACTAAACCCAGTAGTCCCAGTATTGGAAATAACTACACGGATAAGGTTTTTAAGCAATTCCATCACACTAAAATCATGTTAACGTGTGTAATGTTTACATCTTGTTGCTATCCTTTTGAAACTATGTGTATTTTAATGTTTATGGACTGGTCCCATTTACTTCCATTGGAAGTGCCTTATGTAACAGCTTATTTATTTAAGTTAAATAGTTTTTAGTTATCAACATTTTGCCACAAATGCTGTTAATTAAGCTTCACTTGTATTCATCCTGGAATATTCCTTAAAAATAAAGACAACAGTGCTTGAAGTTTTTCAAATGTCTAACAGCAGTACCGGTATTACTGGCACTTTTGTTTTCAACAAAATATACCTTCATACAAGGTCAGATCACATGCTACAAGTGAAATCAGGCATCAAATGACTTTAATGTACATTAGAAAAGATAGAAAACAGTTCAGTACTTTTAAAACCTGGCATAGAAAAAGAGTACCTTATAGTTTGAAGTGGAATTTTTAAAGTGTGAAAATCAGACCAATGCCAAAAATAATAGTAAAAATACAAGAATTATGTAATACCAATATGGTCACCAATATATTGTGCAAATCCATAATTTAGACCTATTTTTTTAAGATACTCCTACTAGTAAGTTCTTTAAAAAATACACAGAAACATGTCCAGTCACACAGCTCATAACTCTCTCCATTTTTCTCTCTCTCTCTCAGTGTTTTTTTCCTTCACAAGAAAGCCATCAGTTCGATGCATTCTCTGCTCTGCAGTCACGATGCGGACCCCCGCTACACAGACCCTCAGGTCCGCTCTCACGTCGCCCAGCTCTACCTGCCACTCATCCCCGTTGTCATGGAGACGCTGCCCCAGCTTCACGACTTCACCGGTCAGTTAGTCTCTAGCCCAGCGCCCACAATAGACCAGCCAGCTTATCTCTTCCTTTATTTAAACAAACTCTTTATGACTTGAATAATCTTTCAAAGGTCAGAGCTCCAGAGAGATATTTAAAAACACTGAACAAAAGTCCTATTTCAGCTGAGATATGAATCTTTCTACTTTTGTTTGTCACAGACACGTCCCCTCAGCGTGTACGTCACGCCTCAGCGCTTATTGATGATAACGACCCAGACAATGGCACCATCAGCCAGTCTGTTGCTATGGCGATCGCTGGCTCACCACTCCCCCATTCCAAACCCAATCCTTTTACTTTACCTTCAGTGGTGAGTACCTGCGGAAATCATTTACTTTGTGAATTGTAAGACTTTTTATTTATTTTCAATGGGTCGTTTTCACAGAGACCGTCTGAACAAACAAACAAAGCAAAGACCTTACAACAGGATGGTTTCAGATTTAAAATAAAGTACCAAATTGAATAGAATTATTATCTTGATAATTGTACAATAATAGCGAGATATTGAGGGTAAAAGGAACAATACAATTTACCTCAAAATTCAAACTACCTAATTTCCTCACCCTCATGCCATCCCAGATGTGTATGACTTTCTTTCTTCTGCTAAACACAAACAAAGATTTTTAGAAGAATATTTTAGCTCTGTTGGGTCATACAATGCAAGTGAATGGTGAACAGAACTTTGAAGCTCCAAAAAGCACATAAAGGCAACATAAAAGTGAACCAAACTACTCCAGGGGTTAAATCCATGTTTTATGAAGCAATATGATAAGTGTGGGTGAGAAACAGCTCAACATTTAAGTCCTTTTTACCCTAAATCTCCACTTTCAAGTGAAAGCAGAGATTTATGGTATAAAAAAGGTCTTAAATATTGATCTGTTTGTCACACAAACATTGTCTTCATAAGTGTTCAGCAGAAGAAAGTCATCATAATCTTTACAGCTTTTGTTAATCTTAATGTTAATTTATAAGTATAATATTATTTATTATAAGTTCTTGTTAGCTCATATTGCAAAACATGCAGGTTAAGTGAACTGGAGACTCTATATTGCCTCGTAGGTGTGAGTGAGAGTCCCTCAGCCACTGGGTTGCATCAGAAAGGGCATCCAGTGTAAAAACTGTACCAAGACAAATATGCGGATCACAGATGGTCCGCTGTAGTGACCCCTAATGGGAGCTGCTGAAAGAAGATGATGTTAGCTCATATTGCATTATCTAATGCTAAAATATATAACATATAATGTTCAAAATGTTGAAGTATATCTAGAAATAAATGGCAAGCAATATTAATGGATATTGATTATTTATAGATTTCAATATTAAAAGTATAATTGTAAGTTCATATTAACTGTTGTATTCACTAATGTTAACATGCAATATCTTATTCTAAAATGTTAACAAAAAGACATGTATCGTTTATTTGCTTACAGCTTATTGTCACAAAATGTGTAGAATATGCTTTTAACAGAAATAGAAGTACTTGTGATTCATGAAGTTCTTTGGAATTTTCCCTCATGTTGATTGTAAGGAGGTCACAGCTGCAGTGTCTCAACATCCACTAGAGGAGCCATTCTACTACTTAGAGAATTACTTTGTACCCGAACATACACGAGTCAAAAGTGAACTCACTAGCCATAAGTGAATATTAATGGCTTGTGTATGGCTGAGGAAATGAGGACATTTGTGTTAGTGTTTATTATGCATACGGGTGTGTAAGGACATCCTCTGTATATACCTGTCACAAACAGGCTGCCGTTGTAATGTCTAATAAAGCCAAGCAGTGACAGCCGACAGGTTTGTTGTGTTTGTTGTTGTGTGTCAGTATTTATTTATGTTTTGTTTCTCTCTCAGGCGGGCCGTCAGTGTAGTGCCCTCTCAGCGGAGTGTAGCCGGACTCTGTTGGTGTGTTTCCTGTGGGTGTGGAAGAATGCAGATGCTGGTCTGTTGGAGCGCTGGGTTTCAAACTTGTCTGTGCCACAAATCAACCGTTTGCTTGATCTTCTGCACCTCTGTTTGTCCTGTTTCGAATACAGGGTAGATCCACATTCCCTTCCCATCATTCTTGATCAATGGCCGATGCATACAAAACACAACCGATAAAATTGCAGATATATTGGTCTAGCTCTATTCATACACCAAATTCATACATTTTGTTCAAATTTTTTTTTCACCAACATTAATAGTTCTAATGTTTCTTACACTATTTTTCCCCTGTTATACAATCTGGAAATTACACGTTTTGCAGATTTGTGTGTTGAATGCCAAACTTTTTTTGATCATCCTGTTCATTGTGCTCCATCTCAGGGGAAAAAGGCCCTGGAGAGAATCAACAGTTTGACCTTTAAGAAGTCTCAGGACATGAAGGCTCGTCTGGAGGAGGCCATTCTGGGCACCATCGGAGCAAGACAGGAGATGGTCCGCCGCTGCAGAGGTACAACAGAGGCTTTCTATGTGTTCTGAAAATTATTTCTGCATTAAGTTTTTTTTTTTTATTAAATTCATAATTTTGCCTTCTTCAGAGCGCAGTCCTTACGGGGGCCAAGAGAATGTCCGCTGGAGGAAAAATGTCCCTCACTGGAGACAGAACGCAGACAGAGTGGACAAGTGTGTCTATTTTTTTCATGTCAATTTTTAAATATCTTTCCATTGCTTTTCACTTCTACTGGTCGTCTGTGATGCTGTGTTGCTCTAGCTGTCCATCAAATTAATGAAGCACATAATCACAGGGTACATGCTTGGCTCGCTGTGTGTGTGTGTGTGTGTGTGTGTGTGTGTGTGTGTGTGTGTGTGTGTGTGTGTGTGTGTGTGTGTGTGTGTGTGTGTGTGTGTCGGGTGGGAACTATGAATAGCTTACTGTAAACACTGTCTCTGCGCAGAACTAAGGCAGAGGTGGAGCAGGAGTCAGTAGTGGATGGAAACTTGGCGACAGAAGCTTCTCTAATAGTCCTGGACACACTGGAGATCATAGTGAAAGTAAAGGAGGCTTCTCTACCCCCCTATCTCGTTCACATTCTCACATTAATATGTGGAAAGCATGCATGAGAACTCCAACACTCAGTATGTTTACAAGCACTTTAAACGATTGATTTCAGTCAGAATAAAACAATCATTTGTCTTAAAATATCATGTAAACTCTCTCCTCTCCATCAATAGCTAGTGTGTGGTGAGCGTACTGGCGCTCTATGACTTCCGTTGCATCATCCAGGTGGATGCTGCTCACTGGTGGTGGTTGAGGAGAGTCACCTGTTCATGGTGTAAAATGCTTTGTGTTGTGTCAGAAAAGTGCTATATAAATGTAACGTTCATTCATTCATGTAAATACTTAAAGGCCTGTTACAACCAAGTAAATTTTTTCAATGCAAATGTTTGTTTCAAGCAAGATTTTGAACAATGGATTCCCATTTCACTATGCAAACTGGGTCCGATAAATGGTCCTCCTACAGTCCGAATGATTTTTTTTACAGAGAGTGGTCAGATTTTTTGGTTTCAAGCTTGTAGTAAAATATCCCATAAATAGATAGTTTGCATGCAATATTTTACTTTAGACAACTGAATTGCAGAACCACACTTCTATTTTTATTGCAAGGTTAATATAACAAAGTATTCCTGTTATATTGCTCTTTTCTAACTGCACAAGAAACCCTGAATCCAATACAAGTATGCAATAATTTAAATACTGAAAAGATCTTGAACCGTGATTTCTTTTATGTTATTTGAAATGTTATGCATCATATTTTATAGGATACCTGTTATTCTTAATGTGCATTATTCCACGTGTATTTATATCACTGCACCTTGTGTTATTTAATCCAGGAATTATAAAAAGAGAAGTTAGATTCGGGAGTCCGATTGGAATATAACTGTAGCAAATTACATGTGAAATATAAATATGCTCATATTCATACTCCACTCACTCGCATAAAAAAAACACAGATTATATACTCCTCAAAATGCATCAACACCATGGAGAGAACATAATGAAACCGGTATGCTAAATTAGGTAAATAAATGCTTTAACTGCATTCAGTATCTTCATTTCCTGCATTGAGAGCTGAAGGGTCTGGGAAGGAAACAAATGTAAATTTTTGTAGAACAGCAAAAGCACTGCCTACTTTAAAGGTGTGAAGTCATTTTTTGATTCGTTTTTTACGGATTTGGTGTGAATAGACCTTTCATCGGACTTTGTTATGCAAAATCTTCACGGATATGGTGTGAACAGGCCTTTAGTGCGAATCATACCAGTTCAAATTCTACAAAGTTGGACTAACAGACCTAGATAATGCAATTGTAGCTTGGCTTCGTCCAGTATTTGTACACATTAATCAGACAACAATTGGACTCTACGTTCTGATTATGTTCCAAAAAACAGTGGCGATGCGCAACATGTATTCTGGCACTTCCTCAGCTAAAGTCCTTCCATCAAATATTAAATTATCATTGTGTCATGTGTACTTGGACATATACATTAGATGAAGACTGTAGCTGGACTATGCCAAAACCCATTGTAGCTTGATTATAACTGTATATGCAAACATACTGACTGTTTAAAAATGGTCCCTGGTGGTAACTGGTTGAGAGAATTCCAAAGTATTTGATTAACCTCATTTGGTCACTACATAATTCCCATACTTATATTTGTGTTATTTCATGGTTTTGAAGACTTTGCTATTATTCTGAAATGTTAAATATAATAATAAAGAATGAGTAGGTGTGTTCAAAGTTTTGACTTGTATTGTATGTCATTTTCATTTGTGTGTGTGTGTGTGTGCATCAGACTGTGGTGATGTCAGAGCTGAAAGAGAGTGTGTTGGGTGGGGTGCTGAGAGTTCTTCTCCACAGTATGGCAGGAAACCAGAGTGCCCTCTTCCTGCAACACTGCTTCAGCACACAGAGAGCTCTGGTCTACAAGGTGTGTATGTGTCTTTTAAACTCGTGTCATTTCTGTTGTTTTCTATGGAAAGCATCACTATTTCAGTTACTATTGCTCATAATCTGGGTTCAGGATTTGTTAAGATCCCTGACCCTGAGTATTAAAGGGTGGCATAAAATTTGTGACGACTAATTGGCCAGTGGTCACTTGATGAGAACACAAGTATCTGCCTGGGCAATTGAAAAAAACATTTCTAACAAGTTTGATCTACTTTCCTAGTTGTCGTAGCCATTAACTTAACAGTGAGTCCTGTTGGTCAAAGGATTAACGACCTACTGCTTGCTATGGCTGGGTATCTTTCCAAAAATCACGGTATCGATACCGATATCTTGACTTCAATACCGGTTCCTAAACTATACTTTTTTCGATACCAATTTTATGAAATCCGTTTTAACAAGATTACAAACTTGCAGTCGAAGACGGAGCAACGTTCAGCTCTTAAGTTTATTCCGTGCACTGTCTTACAAGTGCTTAATCAGATTTGTCGTGCTTTCATGGCGTCAATTATCTTGTCACAAATATTGCATCGCGTGCTGTTGGCATCGAGCCTGGTGATATGTAGCCACACTTTTTATCTTTTCCACATCTTTTACATCTATGGGGTGTTGGGACGCATACACATTACAGCCTCACGTGTGAGCCGCGTCTCTGGGTGTAACCGGCATAAACTAGTGTTTTTCCTTGATGCCTAAACACAGCCAATCACCGGCACTTTTAGATTTGGGCACATCTAGCATGCTACATGCTTATCACTGATGTTGACGAGATTAACCTCTTAGGTATCGAAATTTGGTACCGAACGACAAGACATTTTTTGATACTCGATTGTTTAGAGGCAATTCGGTCAGTGCCTAAAATGTATTGAACTCGAGACCCAGCCCTACTACTTGCAGACGATAATGTGCATCCTACTGAAGCTAATTATGCAGTTATGACATCTTCCAGAGGTTTCTAAGTCTTTCTTAAGGTGTTAGGGATGCAAACTACTCTCCTTTCGGCTGAAGTCACCTTTTTTAAGCCAACTATCCCTACATTTTTGGGGAAAATGTTCTACATGTTACTTGTGCCACTAAGCATTAGCACTTTAAATAAATCAACTGAAAATAGAGTATATGTCTGGACCACCAGCTATTCATTTCTTAATTCTCACAAATGATTTGAAAGAAAAGTTGAAGCTCTGCTTGTGTGTATTTATGTAGTTCCCAGAGATGTTATTTGAGGAGGACACAGAGTTGTGTGCCGATCTCTGTTTGCGGTTACTGCGTCATTGCAGCAGCAGTGTGAGTTCTGTACGCAGCCACGCCAGTGCCTCCCTCTACCTGCTCATGAGACAGAACTTTGAGATCGGCAATGTAAGGCACATTAAACTCTCATGTTTGTTTCCATTGCTTTCATACCTCTATAAAGTTGTAGACTTACAGATCAAGTGTTGATATTGTTTGGTAATCTGTAAAGTCTGTTGTGGCTTTTATCCCCATTCTGTAGAATTTTGCCCGTGTGAAGATGCAGGTGACCATGTCTCTGTCGTCACTCGTGGGAACCTCCCAGACCTTCAATGAAGAACATTTGCGTCGCTCATTAAAGACCATCCTCACATATGCCGAGGATGACCTGGAGCTCAGAGATTCCCCCTTTCCTGAGCAGGTACATTTTAACATTTGGAGTCACTTGTTGTGGATAAAGATCTGGGATAGGAACCAAAATGTTGTTGGTTTGAATCCCACATGGCATGAACAACCCTTGAGCCACCTCGGTTGTACCCTGGAGTAAGGATAAAAGCATCTGCTAAATGACTTGCTTGGATCTCTCATGTAGCCATTAGGGGTGTAACTATCCATCGGTCTAATAACCAACGATCTGATGTTAGCGATATAATGCATAAATATCGATATAGAAATATTTTTAAGATGCACCTTTGTTTTAATACTCTCATGTCAGTCACATCGTATGCATTTCCGTCAGGCGATGAAGCAACCTTATTACATTAATTTCATGTGGAACAAAGATGTGTGCAGGATCTATTGAAGCCAATTAGCGCTCCACTATCCGTGTGAACGCATCAACCAGGCTTCCCGCGAAACGTGAGCTCCAGACCAGTGACAGGATTGGTGCGAGCAACCGTGCTCTCCTTAAAATGTGAGCAAATTTGTACAGGGCCCTGAATCGAATCAAATCTAAATCGTACTGTAGCAGACATTGAAGTATCGGTAAATATTGGATCACAGGACAAGAGAATCGATATAAGATAGTATCATGATGAAACATCAGATTTACACCTCTAGTAGCTATAGAGGTATACCATAAAATATATGTAGGCCTTTTTTTATAAACAAATTGAGTTTCCTACATTTCCGAAAGCAGTGACTTGAGGTGGGTATCCCTACTACACACCCCAATTCCCCCATTTTTATCACCTTGTTTTTGCTGCTTTCTCTTGTGCAGGTACAGGATCTGGTCTTCAACCTCCACATGATTCTGACGGATACTGTCAAGATGAAGGAGCACCAGCAAGACCCAGAGATGCTTTTAGACCTCATGTACAGGTAAATCCTCTCCCTTCATAAAAACTCTCATTTGACATTTAATGTTGCTCTTTTGCTATATGTACATATCCCTCTTCTTTTTTTGTGTAGGATTGCTAAGGGTTATCAGAACTCTCCTGATCTGAGACTCACCTGGCTGCAGAACATGGCAGGGAAGCATTCAGAGAGGGGGAACCACGCTGAAGCAGCTCACTGCCTGGTTCATAGCGCCGCCCTGGTGGCTGAGTATCTCAACATGCTCGAAGATTGCCGCTACCTGCCCATCGGCTGTGTATCCTTCCAGGTAATTTGTGTATGTAGGGGTAATACAGGTGGGACAAAGAAAGTGGGACACTTTCTTATAATGTGTCATTGAAATATAATCCAAATGGCTACATGCATGTCATCCCATACTATATAAGGATTAACTTGATGCTGGTTTTAGTATTGGAAGTATATACACATAATGATAAACGATTAAGCTTAAGTGTCCCACTTAACCTGTTGTCTCACTTCAAGTATTCAACCTATTTATTAAGCTTTTAAAATGCATCTTATCAAATTGTATTGGTTGTTGCATAGTGAAGTGAATGCTTCATGCTTCTTTTTACACTATTTCATCTCACCTACTTTTTTGTAACTGTATAATTCCTGCATTGTTCAGTAAAAAAAACAAATACAATCTAAATTAATAAAAGGAAAAAATTTAATAAAAACAATAAAATACAATTACAAAATAATAACAATTTTACTTTTTAATAAAAAAATCCTTTTATAAAAATGATTAATTCTATAATAATGAATATTATATAATCATAATACTTATATCAGAATATAGAATTTTAGATTTTTTTTTATTTAAAATAAAACTTTTTTATATAACATTTATTTTTACAATGTCAAATATTTTATATATTGATAGAAATGCATTGAAAATGGAAATATAATTTAAAAAATATATATTTTTGCTGCATCAAAAATACATTGACTTTATCAAACCAAATCGAACTATGAATTTTGTGAATTGTTAAACAGGGAAATTACACCCCATTTGGCAACTATAACACTTAGGTTACATTTTCACAGAGTATCTCATCGAATGTGCTGGAAGAGTCGGCAGTGTCTGATGATATCCTGTCCCCAGAGGAGGAGGGCATCTGTTCGGGGAAGTATTTTAGTGAGTCAGGACTTGTGGGGCTTTTGGAGCATGCAGCTGCCTCTTTCAACATGGTGAGAGCTTAACTACTCAGGCTGAATTGTTATCCAAGGGAGTCAAAGGGATTTAGACTTGTATCCAAGTCAGCTCCACAGATTCTTTTATGCTATTAATTGACCACAGTTTCTGTCTTTCTTCTAGGCTGCCATGTATGAGGCCATAAACGAGGTCTATAAGATCCTCTGTCCTATTCACGAGGCCAACAGGGACTTTAAGAAGCTTGCATCTGTCCACGGCAAACTCCAGGATGCCTTCAACAAAGTATACAATCAGGTTTGTTGAAACAGGAACAAAGACCCTATGTAATCGAGTTGTGTGGCTTTTAGTCCATGTCTATAAGCTTTGAGGCCATCCATATGCTAGTGTACACCTAAAAGTTGAAAAAATGAACCTTCAGAAGGTATATTCTCCTGAGACCCGAGCGTGACTGCTGTGTGCATTTTCCATTTCCCTTTTTGATTTGCATCTAGTAGCACCTAATTAACAAGCAAATTTTCTAGAGCAAATAGTTTTCCTAAAAATGTATGGCAACATATGTGGACAGCAGGACTAAGTAGTGAAAGTTTACCAAGCTATAGAAAGTCAGATTTGTAATAATTGTTTTTTTATTATGTTTCCAGAAGTGTTGGTTATTCGTGTTTTTGAGACGTTACAGATATTACATCAGAAATTAGCATAATTAATTCTGATTCAAAGTAATGTGCAGCATTATCCAGCCACTTTATAATACATTGTAAAGTCTCAATCTATGAACTGGTTATCATTCTCCCATGTCTGTCAAACATGTTGAGTGGTCCAAATATCATCTGCAGCCTGAAATTGAACTTTTGATTGGGAGTATGGTTTGAATACACTTAGCTGCATAAAGAGCTATAGGATGCTCCCTTGCTCCCTATTTTGTGAATGACTTAACCTCCAGTGTGCTGTCTGTCTGTGCACTGTTCAGTCAATTCACAGATTGAAATGCACCTTAGTTTCATCCTAACTCCATATAAAGCCTCTGAAAGCAAGAGTCAAAACAGGTTTTAATGTTAAAACTTAAGTTTCTTACCAGATGTAGTTTTGCTGCCGTTTATCCTAAAGACAAACTCCGCTATGATCGGCGCCATGTTGTTTTGTCACATAACTCCATCCTTCAGAAGTTGTTACAGACAGTACAGTCTCCTGAACTGAGATCAGTCGGTTGAAATTAATTTAAATTATGCTTTGCGTATGCTCCATATGATGTCATAACAAATGGAAGCAGGGAGATTTTAAAACTAGAGTACTTCATTCATACATCCATAAGATCCACCTTCATGCTGTGGACGTATTGATATGCTTCTGTGCTCAGGAAACTACAAGAGACAGCACAAGTCATGAGAAATATCTCTGCACGACACCTCTGACCATCTTCTCATATCATTCACCCATCACATTATAGTTAAAGTTGCTATATGTAAGATTGAAAACAAGCGTTTGAAATGGGTACTGCAGTCCAAATTCAAAATATTGGAGAGTTGTCTGCTCCGCCCCAGTCTCGAAACTCATGCGGGTTGCCAGAATGAGGATATGCAACAGGATCCGTTTCAAAGGATTTCTGGACTTTCAGCTGTCTCCATCTTCCAAATTCATCTCTAATATTTATCCTTGTTTTACTACGCTTCTGGTCATGGTGGTTTTTAGACAGATGGCGAGGCTTTTTATGTCGGTTGGAGTCTGTTATCTCAGATCCAGTTTGTTTGCTGGCTTCCATGGCTGCTGCAAATACTTTCTGTGCTCTCACATGTAATCCATTTTGATTGACTCTTCTGGGTAGCTCCAGTGCAAACAGGAGGTTAAGAGACAAAGCACTAAAGTGGAGAGTGGGGCTTAATAAGGTGAATTGCGAATACAAAAGACAATGTCCACTCATGTGTACGTGAGGTCGCATGAGCATACAATTTTCAAATGTACTGTCTTTCTTTTATGGGAAAACGGGCCAAAATTAAAAAAAAATGTGTCCAATCAAAAGTTCTGTAGAATGAGAAGGTCCCCTTCCCCTTTCCCGTCTGCTTCTGACAAGCAATAGCATGTAGAAAATCATGGTTCATGGCTGATGCAAAGTAAAGGCCACTGCTGTTTAACAAAGGAGACATCCTTTAGATACTGTAAGTCTCAAACAAACGTCCTGTTTGAAAGAGAACTGTGCACATCCATGAGGTCTTTAAAGGTCTAAACATGTCTACAGACTTGTTGAGCTCTGTGCTCCTCCAGCGTATGTGGTTGCTAAGATGAAATCTTTAATTGGTGTCCATTCTTTGTTTTGTCGGTGATGACGTGTCCCCTGCTGTGTCCATGCACAGAGTTCCGGATGGGAGGTAAGACTGATCTCACGTATTTATCAGTTCCAGATATTGCACAATCTGTTTTACCCGATTATGTTTCTATTCCACAAAATCTAACTGTCTCTGGTCTTTATCTCTTTTTATTTCTCTGCTCTGTGTGGCCCGGCCTTTGTCTGCCTGAATGTTTTCCTGGTGAGTGCATGGACATGAACTTTGATTGTCCGACATAAAATGAATGCTGTTTCATCCCACACTGAAATTCACTCTCTCTGACACACTTATGTAAGGCCATTTCACAAGAATGTCAGAAGTCAGTGTGCTCCTAGGGCACAGTTACCTCACATGTACACATATTGACTTGAAACCTATTCCTTCATGCCAACAGTGATGTGTGCCCTTAGGCATGACGTGTCTGAAACAGAGTTAAGTGATGTTATTCAGGCTTTTATGTGACACTCGTGCTCTTTTTCTTTGTCTTCTCTCTCCTGTACTTCATGTTCAGGCCATAGAGGATGTTTGGCACCTACTTCCGTGTGGGATTCTATGGATGCCGCTTTGGAGATCTGGATGAGCAGGAGTTTGTTTATAAAGAGCCTTCCATCACCAAGCTGGCTGAGATCTCACACAGACTCGAGGTACATCTCTGAGCCAAAAATGACAACAAATTTAAGGAATATTATGTGTTCCTGTAGGAATTCCTGTTAGTCGCTTTGGATAAAAGTGTCTGCCAGATGCATAAATGTAATGTAAAATGTAGATTTATCGGTAGATGATAATGATGCAGGTTAGAGGTCACCAATTAGTAGATTGTGGTCCAGACTTAGATACAAGATTTGCTATTCGTTTCTCATAATATATTTTTTTGCTTTGTTTTTTTTTTTTTTGAGATTCTGAATTTCGGTTTCGATTTACTTTTCGATTAATCTTCCAGCCCTAGTTCGAAATGCACCTTATTTTCATCATAACCCATATAAAGCCTCTGAAAGCAACATTTTTCAGCTTTTGGGTGAGCCCATTGATTCTCAATGTGAAAATGCCCAGTAAATATTGTATTTCTAAGGAAAACAAAATGCTAAAGTACACATTAGTGGACATTGTGTTTAGCAGCATGGCGTTTCGTGATAAATTGCTCCTATTTAAAGCATGACATGTTAGTGGACTCTGAAACCTGTTTGAGTTGAATGATTAGAGTTTCGATTGTAAAAAAAAGTATTAGGTTTCTAACCAGTTGTAGTTTTTTGCCATTTCTCCAAAAGATTAACTTTGCTGTGATCGGCGCCATGTGGTTTTGTCACATGACTCCATCCGTCTAAATTTTAACTCTTTACTGACAGCCCAGAGTCTCCTTTACTCAGATCAGTCGGTTTAAATTCATTTAAATCATGCGTTGCGTATAGCCAAGCCAAAATACAATGTCCACGCATGTGTATGTAGGGTCACACAAGGTTATATTATATTTATGCTTGGGGGTTGTAAATCAAGTGCCTAAAATAAAAAAATGGCTAATGGAATCATTTAGTGGAACCAGAATCATTCAATGCCTTAAGATTCTCATTCCTATTTATTCTTGTTTCTTTTGTAGGAATTTTACTCAGAACGATTTGGTGACGACGTGGTGGCGATCATCAAGGACTCCAACCCTGTTGACAAGAACAAGCTGGACCCCAATAAGGTCAGATTAGAACATTTATGCCATTTGAGTTTTTTATTAAACAAGGGTGCACATTTATATTTAAGTTTTTTTTACAAATAGTCACCACAAGTGGTGGTGTTGTGGTCTAAGCACATAACTGGTAATCTGGTAATCAGAAGGATGCTGGTTCGAGCCCCACACCCACCACCATTGTGTCCTTGAGCAAGGCACTTAACTCCAGGTTGCTCCAGGGGGATTGTCCCTGTAATAAGAGCACTGTAAGTCGCTTTGGATAAAAGCATCTGCCAAATGCATAAATGTAAATGTATGTTTTTTTTACCCAGGCATACCTTCAGATCACATACGTCGAGCCCTTCTTCGACACATATGAGCTAAAGGAGCGCATCACATATTTTGACAAGAACTATAACCTGCGCACATTCATGTACTGTACCCCCTTCACCCTGGACGGTCGGGCCCACGGCGACCTGCATGAGCAGTACAAACGCAAAACCATCCTAACCACTTCTCACGCCTTCCCCTACATCAAGACCCGCATCAACGTCATCCACAAAGAGGAGGTGTGGGACACTTTTGTTTTAGGGATTTGAAAATTGTTAGTATGTAAATGCAGCATTTCTAACTACGTTTCCACTGTTCTGCAGATCATTCTGATGCCAATGGAGGTTGCGATCGAGGATATGCAGAAGAAAACACAGGAACTGGCTTTTGCTACCCATCAGGACCCTGCTGATGCAAAAATGCTCCAGATGGTGCTTCAAGGTTGTGTGGGCACCACTGTTAATCAGGTAAACTTTAGTGTAAATCCATTTTATTTCCATTTATGTGGGCTAGTTTTGTGGATGTGACTCTGTTCATCATTGTTGTCATAGGGTCCACTCGAGGTGGCTCAGGTCTTCCTGTCTGAAATTCCAGAGGACCCCAAACTCTTCCGCCATCACAATAAATTGCGCCTCTGCTTTAAGGATTTAACTAAAAGGTGGAGTGGATTTGTTATACACATTTTGTTGCATGTTATCAGATTTGGATACCAGACTCCTCAAGAGCAAAACACATAAACATGGTCTTGGTCTGCATCTGGGTCTTGTCTAATGGTGTCAGTTTCAACCAAAAATCAGCAGGTTGATGCATTCATGTGATCCATTCAACCCAAAACAATCAAGATGGTGGCCCATGTTGTAGCATTGTTGTTGTGCCTGATAGTCACTTTGATAGCATTGTTAAAGATAAATGTTTGTACAAGCTTCACAGTGCATTTCTTTAAAGGCGACGGGAAGTTTACTCTGATTTGCTGTTTGGCAATGGAACACAAGGACAAATGCATTTCAGACATGGAGCACATGGAATGGCGATTATTTGCATGCGCTGTAATGGGATTTAGGAGTTTTCATATGTTTTAGTGTGGACAAGAAACTTTTTGGAAAACATTTGATAATGACAGTGTGGATGGAGAGGATATTGAAAACAAAAATGCTATTTTCAAATGTATCTGGATTAATGAATAATGGATGTAACTTTGGAGGGTCTAGCCTTGACTCCAACTATGCTTGTTATATAAAGTGCTTGTGCATTTAACCAACTATCTGTAATGTTCTTTACTCAGGTGTGAAGATGCTCTTAGGAAGAACAAGTCTCTGATTGGACCAGATCAGAAGGAATACCATCGAGAGCTGGAGCGGAACTACACTAAACTGAGAGAAGCTCTTTATCCCCTTATTAACCGCAAGATCCCTCAACTCTATAGACAGCTTCCTCTGCCAACCACACCAACACAGAGGTATCACCCAACATGCATTGCTTTGCACTAGTATATACTAGTCTCATGGAGACAGACTGGTGTTTATTGACTTAGTCTGGTCCACTTTCCAGCATATTACTTGCAGCTTACTCTACCTTAAATGTAAAATCACCAACCAAACTTCCATTTTTTTGTGTGATGTTTAGGGACGAGTTCTGTAGCTGCCAGCAAATCAGATTGGAGCTTGGGATTTTTTTTATAGCTCTTGCCATTTTTTGTGTGCGCAATATGTTTCATACTGTCCGTGGGCTTGATATTTGAGACAAAATAATAACTTACAGTTGTAGCAAATGAAATAAATAATACATATAAAACAATATATTTGAGGATAATAATCAAATCAAATATAGTATTTTATTTGAATATTAAAGGAATTTAATATTTTACAGCAGAACACAAATTGAGAGTTTTAGAAGAGCTCTCTCAGGTCCTTATAATGTAAGTACATGGGTTCCAGCACTTTGACGGTCCAAAATTCATATTTAGTAAGCATAAAATGCATCCATGCGACTCCAGATGATCAATTAATGTCTTCTGAAGCAAATCGATAGGTTTATGTGAGAAACAAGTCGATAATTAAAACGCTTCCATGCAGGGCTCTGAAGCTGTTTGAAATTGCTGAACTCTCACATGACATTCGTTCTTCTGCTGTAAATAAGCGCTGCTTCCGCCAGCATGCTTATGTCACACTTCACATCAGCTGCTGGCAGGAAGCACTTTTTAAAAGTTTATAACGTTTTAATTATCTATTTATTTTTTGCCCAGACATTGATTTGCTTCGGAAAACATGAATTGATTGACTTGAGTCGTGTGGATTACTTTTATGCAGCCTAAATATAACTTTTGGACCTGTGTACTTCCGTTATTTGGACCTGACAGAGCACTATCTTCTAAAAATCTTCATTTGTGTTCTGCTCTAAAAGACAGTCATACACATCTGGGATGGCATCAGGGTAAGTGAATAATAAGAGAATTACAATTTTTGGGTGAACTATTCCTTTATGTTAGCTGTATTTTATTTAATTCTAACAAAATAAAAAAAAATAAAAAAATCTCCAGTTCAGTACTGTATGTGTCCATTCACCTTTTGGCCACTTTCCCTATTGGAAGTCTTAACTAACTAACAGCTGTGGTCCAGGCAAGGGTTTCACTAGAGTGCGTTTATGGATCTAGATCTTCTTGCTCTTCTTTACAGAAATTCTCTCAGTCGATCCAGTTTTCGGCGGTTGGAGAGCTGAGGTGTGGCGGAGCTGAACGCGGGTGGATGTAAAGCCAGACATGATCTCTTACTCCAACATTTCACCTCCCACCCACATACTAAAACACTGCACATTCCTCTCTCATGCATCAAGCCCTCTCTCTCTCTCTCTCTCTCTCTCTCTCTCTCTCTATCTCTCTCTCTCTCTCTCTCTGTCTCGCCACCTGGGCAATTGAAAGAGCTTGAGCCTGTTCACTCTGAGAGGTTATCTGCTGTAAACTGTCATTATGATATTCGTGGACATTGCAGCATAGCTGGTCAGAGTAGTCAAGAATAGAAAAAAGAGGATCCTTACTTAACATTGGAGGTAATTTTAGGTAATTGCAGCCAGCACATGGGCATCCACTTCCTCCTCTATTGTTTGTTTGTGCTGTCTTTGTCTCATGTGAGTGTTAGAGAGAGGCGAATAGTAAGAGCCACAGTCCTTACAGGCATTTGTATGTGTGAATTTGTTGCCACATAAATCCTTGTAGTGCTGTTTGGTTTATCTGCTTGCACTCAGTGGATTAAATCATTTGTGTCTTTTTCAAGACAAACCACTGACAGATGGAGACACTTGCTCTCTCTCTTAGAAGATACACTTAATCCACCAATTTATCACAAAGTAGAATTCATAAACTGTTTTTAAAACGTATTCTGCTGTTAGCTGATAAGCAGAGACATGCTGGATTAGTTTCAAGACTATAAAATGTATAGGGGAATTCTCTGCACCATTATTTGGATTTGTGGACCTTTAGGAACAGAGGAAGAAGAGGGAAGCATTAATATAGTCATTATCTGTGGAAAGTTCTGCACTGCACTAATAAAAGAGCACACTAACATTCTGCACTGAATTTTTACAGCCTCTGCTGCACCAAATCAAACTCTGACACGATTGCTTTAATGTTGTGCTAAATGCACAGAATGTAATGTACAAGTATGTAAACTGGACAAAAGAGAATGATTTTAATGTGACCATATGGTAAAGATATAGGATTAAATGTTTTCTTGAATGTAGACACTGCCTTGAACTAGCAATACTTCTATTCTCCTACCTAATATAGTTGAACTGCTGTAATATCTGTCTTGCACTATTTTAATGTTCTTGTGAGCTCTACTGCCTGTGTCGACACTATACTGTGCGAGTTGTTGGTTTACTGTATTTTTCATAACCAAAGTGTTTTTTTATTTATGTATGTTTGTGTCCTTCTTTTCTAATTTTACTTTTTGTATTAAAAGAAATTTCTCTTAATGTTTTGCATCAAATCTTTAGTTAATATTGGGCCAAGTATTTTTTTTGTGTGTTGTCATATTTACTGTGCACATTTACAATTATAAAATGTTATATTACATTGTATAATTACATAGTACATTTTAAAACTAGTAGTTATAAACCATGTAAGTAATATTCACACATTTACAATTATAAAATATTAGGAAAAAAAGTGTTAAAAGAAATACATCCTACGGTCATGTTCTGTAGTAGCAGCATACCTTTAGTTCTGAAAATGTACAAAATAAATAAAAACATTGCTTTTTTTTTTTAAATAGTCCTAAACAATATTGTAAATATTTACAATATAAATGTTATTACAAATAAAGAGAAAATAAAACATATTAAAATACATTTCTATTAAAGTCGTGTTTTGTAGCAGCATAAGTATTCAGGCCCCCTCATTTTTTTCACGTTGTTGCAGGCTTATGCTAAAATGCTTAAAACAAAATACATACACTCCATACCCCATAATGACAGGGCAAAAAACTGATTTTTTTATAACTGCAAATTTATTAAAAAGAAAAATCTGAAGTATCACATTGACAAGTATTCAGACCCTTAACTCAACTGCTTAGTTGAAGCACCTTTGGCAACGAATACAGCCTCAAGTCTTTTTGGGTATGATGCGACAATCTTTGCACACCTGGATTTGGAGATTTTCTGCCATTCTTTCTGCAGATCCTTTCAAGCTCTGTCAAGTGGATGGGGAACATCGATGGGCAGCCATTTTCAGGTCACTCCAGAGTTGTTCGATTGGGTTCAAGTCCGGGCTCTGGCTGGGGCACTCAAGGACATTCACGGAGTTGTCTTGTTTCTCAGTCTGCAAGTCCTTTTAGGCTTTGTGTGTGTGTGTGTGTGTGTGTGTGTCTTGCACAGAGGAGAGGATTCCTTCTGGACATTTTGCCATAAAGTCTAGATCAGTGGAGTGTTACAATGATGTTTGTCTTTCTGAAAGTTTCTTCCGTCTCCACACAATCTCTGGAGCTCAAACACAGTGACCATAGGGTTCTTGGGCACCTCTCTTACCAGGACCCTTCTCCCCCAATTACTCAGTTTGGCTGGGCGGCCAGCTCTAGGAAGAGTCCTGGTTGTTCCAAGCTTCTTCCATTTTAAGAATTATGGAGGCCACTGTGCCCTTGGAAACCTTCAATGCATCCCAAAAAATGTGTAGCCTTCCCCAGATCTGTGCCTCAACACAATCCAGTCTCTAGCTCTGCAGGCAGTTCCTTTGACCTCATGGCTTGGTTTTTGCTCTGATATGCATTTTCAGCTGTGAAAACTTATACAGACAGGTGTCTCCTGTTGCTGACGGCACGCTGCACGAGTGTTTGTTTGTAGCCTGCTTAGGCTGCTAAACATTGCTTATTCTCAAATGTTCATCATTATATTCATCGTTATATCCTTTGTCATTTTACTGCGTTTCAGGTTTTTCCTCTTTTCTACTGTTTCATCTGCATGTATTTCACCTGTTGCTGCTGGCACCTAGCTAGAGTCTGTGTTTGTAGCCTGCTAATTTTTTAGCATCGCTTATATATCTGTTTTCAGCCTTTAATCCTTAACATCTGCCATTTTTAAGCGCGCATTGGGTTTTCCCTCATTTTATTCTCTTATCGCGATTCAACTGTGCGCATATTCCACCTGCATCCACGTTCTATTTTTATCGTGATTAAACTGCGTGAATTTTTCAGCGCACACCCGTTTTTTCTACTCTGTGGTACACAGATTATTGCATCGATCTCAAAGCACCACTTATGAAGAACAACCAACAACAGCAAACAATTGTGTGAGGGATTCACATCAATCTCAAACCCTCACCGCTCAGGTGAGGGTTTCTTCCTGCATTGCATGTCACATGTTTACAATAGCCTCCTCCGTCAGCAGTGAAGGATTCACTTGTGATAAATTTAAGGAATTAATCAGGCTGACGGAGAAGGTTAATGAGTTAGAGACTCGCATCAAAACGCTAGTGGAGGTCAGTGAGCAAGAGAAGGCGGTAGATACTGTTTCGGATGTGAGTAGTACAGCGAGCAACATACACACTTTGGTTCCGGCTGTAGAGCCCCTGCAGCAGGGCATTTGGGTGATGTCTCGGAGACATAGTCACTCAGGAAAGAGACACCACTCTCCTGTTCCTGTTAGGATTTCCAATCAATTCTCCCCACTCAGTGATACACCCATTAAGAATCACGTTGAAAGAGCCCTTGGTATCGGTGATTTTATTGTAAGGAACGTGGAAATAGAGACTCCAGCCACTATTGTTAATTGCATTTCGGGGGCCTGAGCGTCTGACATCAAATCAAATTTACAAGTGCTGGCTAATGCTAAACGTAGATTTTCTAAAATTGTTATCCATGTCGGCACTAATGATGTCTGGCTTTGCCAGTCGGAGATCACTAAAGATAATATTAAAGAGGTGTGCAAATTTTAGTATTTGTAATATGCTCTGGTCCCCTCACTGCTCGTCGTGGTGACGAGGTTTATAGTAGATTAGTGTCACTGAATGTCTGAGTGGTGTCTGAAGAATAAAATAGGATTTATAGACAATTGGAAGAGTTTTTGGGGTAGACTGACCTGCTAAAGAGAGACTGACTCCATCCCTCCAGGGAAGGTGCCGCTCTCCTCTCTAGTAATTTGGCTTCATCTTAATAATGATAGTATTTGACTAACTGGGGCTCAGGTCAGGAAGCAGACAAACTGGTTAATCCGAACATCTGCTAGCTGCCTTGAGACGTCACACAGGTCACATAAACTACAACACATAGAGACTGTATCACCTAGATATCTCATAGAGACTGTGTCTGTTCCCCAAACTACCAAACACAAAACCCTCTCTAAATAATTTAGAAAAAAGTTTATTAAGGTCAAACTTGAACAAAACAAACAAATTAAAAATACACATCATATAAAAATAGGGCTACAAAACATTAGATCTCTTTCTACCAAAGCACTAATTGTTAATTAAATGATTACAGATCATAGTTTGGATGCACTCTGTTTGACTGAAACCTGGCTTAAATCGGATGAATATATTATTTTAAATGAATCTACTCCCCCAGGTTATTGTTATAAACATGATCCTCGTCTGAAGGTTCGAGGAGGAGGTGTTGCTACAATTTACAGTAAAGTTTTTGGTGTTACTCCGAAGACAGGATATAAATGTAAGTCTTTTGAACTAATAATGCTTAATGTGACACCGTCAGATATAAATAACAAATCTGTCATTTTTGTCCTTGCTATAATGTACAGATCACCCGGGCCTTATTCTGATTTCCTTGGTGAATTTGATAATTTTTTATCAGATCTTTTACTGTAGATAGAGCTTTAATTGTTGGTGACTTCAACATCCACATAGATAATGAAAACGATGCATAAAATGTGACAAAAATTAAGTGGTCTGAATGCAGTGTACTTTAGTTCAGAGAAGATGTGTTTTTTATTTTAAAAAACCACATAAACATTGCGATATGTACACATTTATAATGATAAAATATTATTAAAAATAAGTATTAAAATAAATCTAACCTGAAGTCACGCTCTGTAGCCGCATCCATTTAATTCTGTATTTCTTTATTGTAGAAATAGTAGTCTTAAACATTGAAAGTAATATTTACACATTTACAATTAGAAAATATGTTAGAAAGAAAGATATTATCCAATATCACTGTTTGAGCAGATTTCTGATTGAGTTGAGACATGATATGCTATTAGGGCAAAAACTAATCCAGTTCATTTCCTTGAGCCACCAATTTGACTAATTATCCACGGAACCTCGTTTCTCTTCACATACAGCACACAATTACTTGATTATTGTCTGCTGCACAAAACGACCTCCATATGGTCAGTGTGTCCAAATGCCACTTTACAGCCCATATGGAAGATGCGTAAACTCAAAATTTCCACAGAGTGGTTCATATATGACGTAAGCGCATCATGACGTCATGGCATATGAATAAAAACCTGAACAGTAACCTCCCAATATATTGTTCAATAGCTTTTGAAACAAAGGTCGTTATTAACGCTAAATTGTTATTCGATATTTGCCCATAGCTATTAAAATGAATAATTATGACCAGACATGTAAATTTGTCGTCCGTGATGGCCTGCTGAACCAGACTGTTGATGCTTTTGAACTAGAATGTGCGTATTATAAAGCTGTAAATAAGAAGTGCATATATTTGTTGAGGATCATGAGGCGGTGAATAAATGCGCTGTCTCTTTAAGAGCAGAAGGGGTGTCGGGTCATGATTTGGTTGCGGTGTTTTTGTCTCGGCTGTCAGTGAGACTGCTGTTGGCCTTGTCGAGGGACTGAAAGAGGGTAGGTGACAATACACACATGTTTTATGGTCAACCTTGTGCTTTTTATGAAACTCACGTGTGCAGTTATACATTAGAAATGTGTATTGTCGTTTTCCCATTTGCTTCACTCGGTTTTTGTGATGCTTCAGTGTTTTTATTGCTCGATTTTACATTAAGTTTCAAAGTAACGGACCGCGATGGGGATTCACCATTTAAAATGGACTTATTTCAACCTTTGATACTACGCGACTTATTCCTGGGGGTAAAATTACATTCATTTAAAAAGCATGGCTTATATTAATTTAACGGCGTATAGACGTCTATCGTTGCCATTTGATGAGTATTTGGCATCTTTAATGGGGGGCGTGTGCACAATGCCTTTATTAGCTAGCGCAAGTGTAATTATACACACGTGTATAATTTAATTAATAATAATAAAAATTTATATATTAATAAATAATAGTAGTATCAACTGTGGTCAATGAAAATATATCATTATATTTTAATGAAAAACTGGGTTAATTTGCGGGCGCGCGCACTACTTGGGATAGTCCAGTCAGGAAAGAAAGCACATTTTAATGTATTTTATTGGTGAGTATTGCTATTTCAATCATATCATATGTTTAAATGACGGTTAAATGAGTGCTAATGGCGGTTTGAATCGAAACCCCGTGACTCTGGGGAGAGGGTGGGACTGCTGGACTTCTTCATGACTTCCAGATGTTCATCACTTTGCTGCAGTGGTTTGAATTCATTGGCTTCGTTCTGCCTTGACTTTGCTGGCCAGTAATGGTCAGGTTTGACAAGTGCGCATGACTGTTTTCTTATAACGTTTGTGTAAGTCTGTCTATTGATTATGTAACACCTCCTCAAATATTGTAGAGAACTTGTAAAAAAAAGGGCAGGAAAGAAGGAAGATAAATATTCAGATCTGTTCAAGTTCTTAATTGAACTTCATAAAGTTATATTACACTAATGTTTTGTTTGTTTCCTTGTTTAGTTTAGTTTTTCCTGTTACTTGTGTCAAACTTGATCATTGTATAAATATTGGGTGGCACCATGTCTGGCCTCCCCATTTGCCACCCCACTCGCAATTGCTTTTTTTTATTCATTTTTTGGTCATGTGTTTAGCACAATTTAGTTCTTTAGAAGTGAAATCATCTCTGTACAAACTTAACATGTGTGCACACAAAGGTCGCTGCACCTATCGGTCCCGGGTGTCATTGATTCTCAGCGTGTCACTTAATGACTGACATCCTCAACCCCAAATCACAAATGTGATCTCTTTAATATCTCCATTGTTTCTGCTAGATCACAGTGAGATTAAATGGAGAGCAAATGGGGACTTCTGCTTCAGTCTTCTGCACTCAAAAAAGGGATTTTGCTGCTTGTTCAATTTACTTAATTGAAGTGATCTACAGCAACACAATTCTAGAACATTTTGTTGCAACTTGATTCCACTGCATTCTATCCATTTAAATGTTTAAAATGGAAGTTTACGTAATCCTTTTGAGTCATGGTGTTTATGTAGTATTGATGAAACTGGGCAGGGGATTTCCATTTCCCAGCCTGCTTTGCTTGAAACTACAGTTGGGGTACTCGAGTTTGGACTCAGACTCGAGTCACGAGTCAAATTTGAATGGACTTGGACTTGTCACGGACTTGACTCGGACTTGAGACTTTTTTTCAGAGAGCAACCGAGTCCATGACATTTGTGATGCAATTAAAAAATAGATGTACATCAAAACTGAGATTAATGAACACATCTCTGTCTGCATGCAGCTGTATTAGCCCCTGAAGTCATAGATGTAGCCAGAGTTTTTCACTGTGTTTAAGAAAACATACACACACACATATGCACGCGCACAGCCACACACATCAGTCAACCAATACGCTTGAATGTTACTACAGTATAACATTGACTACCGAGGTGGCTGGCACGATGAAAACAAAGACGGGTATGTATCTAATGTAATAGAAACTAAACAAGGCAGTTTCACAGGACATGGGACCTGATAACTGAAATTGCATGTGCCATTTGTGCAGCCAAGACTGTGCTCGCATTGCGGTTTCATCATTGTTAAAAACTTAAAATCAAGACTTCATTGAGTCAAGTCACCCACATCAAATCTCTCACAGTTTACTAAAAAAAGCATATTGAATTCAAAATACATATAAATTGTATTAATATTGGATATTAAGTATTTTTAGGCATAATGTATTTACACATGTAGGCTTCTCTATTATGGGGGGGGGGTTAGTGTTATTGCCAAAGCAATATAAACACAACACAAACTAAGATATATTGATAGATGTTTATGCACACTTTGTTATTGATTGACAATTTTCAAAGCACTGATGATCTGCTAAAATACATTATTTGAAAGCATTTGTCCACCATCACAACATTCAACCATGCACAATATGTTTTGTTTATAATGTATCTATAGACTATAAAATAAATGTATTATTCGATGACAGAGTTTGTGAATTAATCTAAATGAATTTAGTTAGTTATGATGGTTTTATATTGTAAATGTTTATTTTTATTGTAAACCACCAGTTAACTTATGTGTCTTTTTTTAGCCTACAGCCTTTTGAAGGACAATTCTGTTAAATTTATGTCTCAAAATTATTATTCTCTGTGTTTTTGCGGTTAAAGAAGATCTCAATAAAATGTTCTTTGGTTGGTATTTTTAGATTTCAGCCTGATTGCAGACAAACGCGGCTGCTGCTCAAGCAAATATCAATTATTCAAATTTGTATATCTTCTGCGGTAGCTGTTGTGAGACACACATCGATGCATCAGGTATTTAGATACACAAGCAGCACATAGAACTGCCCTGTATTGTGCGGTTTACAACAAATTAACTAGAAAATCAATCATAGTAAACATTCCCTGAAATGTCAGAATAATAGCAGAGACAATGATTTATTTCAGCTTTTATTTCTTTCATCACATTCCCAGTGGGTCAGAAGTTTACATACACTTTGTTAGTATTTGTTAGCATTGCCTTTATATTGTTTAACTTGAGTCAAACATTTTGGGTAGCCTTCCACAAGTTTCTCACAATAATTTGCTGGAATTTTGTCCCATTCATCCAGACAGAACTGGTGTAACCAGAACTTTGTTGTCCTTAAGCCATTTTGCCACAACCTTTGAGGAATGCGTGGAGTCATTGTCCATTTGGAAGACCCAATTGCGACTGAGCTTTTACTTCCTGGCTGATGTCTTGAGATGTTGCTTCAATATATCCACATAAATTTCCTTCCTCCATGATTCCATCTATTTGTGAAGTGCACCAGTCCCTCCTGCAGCAAAGCACCCCCACAGCATGATGCTGCCACCCCCATTCTTCACAGTTGGGATAGTGTTTTGTGGCTTGCAAGCCTCATTATGGCCAAAAAGTTCAATATTTGTTTCATCAGACCAGAGGACATTTCTCCAAAAAGTAAGTTCTTTGTCCTCATGTGCACTTGCAAACTGTTGTCTGGCTTTTTTATGGTGGTTTTGGAGCAGTGGCTTCTTCCTTGCTGAGCAGTCTTTCAGGTTATGTCGATATAGGACTCGTTTTACTGTGGATATAGATACTTGTCTAGCTGTTTCCTCCAGCATCTTCACAAGATCCTTTGCTGTTGTTCTGGGATTGATTTGCACTTTTAATACCAAACTACATTCATCTCTAGGAGACATAATGCATCTCCTTCCTGAGCAGAATGATGACTGCATGGTCCCTTGGTGTTTATACTTGTGTACTATTGTTTGTACAGATGAACGTGGTTCCTTCAGGCATTTGGAAATTGCTCCCAAGAATGAACCAGACTTGTGGGGGTAAAAAAAAAATTCTCAATAAGAATTGTGTTGAAGGACAAATGCACCTAAAGCATATGCTGTCATTCTGAAACCACTTTGAAGTTTGTTCAGCAGGAAACTAATCATAAAATATAAATATGAAAGGTAACAGAGGTGTTTTTTTAAAAATGTATATTGACAAACTGTTTTTCTTAGTTGTGAAGTTTAAAATAAGCTTCGACTTCGATAAGGACTCTACCTGTTATGGACTCGGTCTTGAGGCCGACTCAGAGGACGCTATTGTTTAAAGACTCGACTTGACTCAAACTCAACCCCAACACTACTTGAAACTCAAAAGGGAGATTAATTGTTAAAATTAAGTGTTATTTATGTGTTTTTCTGCAAGATGAATAAAAGGGGGATACTTGGTAGGGTTTAATGACTTTCAAATGACTTTCAAAAGAGGAAAAATATAGAGAGCGATGGATTAAGATGGGAGAAGATGCCAAATTTCCTGTCACTGTAAGTAGCTGTAATCGAAACCCCCTCGCAGCTGTGGTAATTAGTTTTTTAAAACTTATTCCAGGGTAACATATCATAAAGAATAATGTTATAAATTTCAACTCAATATTTAAAATATTTATAATATAAAAAAAGTTGCGAGATTTACGCTGGTAAATAATGCGGAAATGCATCATGGCAGTCTGTGCAAAAGCGTCTATTACGTGAAGAGCGGAGCTTGAGCTAACAATGAGGACAGGTAGATGTCGTACATGAAATTCATTGCTTGCTGTGTTGAGCAAATGCTGTGCTAACCATAGCATAGTTACTAAACTACACTCTGTAGTGCTTCCAACCAGTGTTTATTTAGCATGCTAACATTTACTTTCACATAAAGAAGTAAAAGAGAATTCTTTGAGTTTCATTGAGTGTTTACTTGCACTTTAAAAGTCTGATTTCAGTCTTTTTAAAATGTCATGTAAACACGTTCCTCCGATTGAAATTGTATCAGTCCCATTTCTGCAAAATCGAACTAACAGACCTAGATAATGCGAAAGATTGGTTCCGTGCAGCATGTATACACGTTTATTGAACTGCAATGGGTCTCGACGTTATGCGCATGCTCCAAGAAACAGAGGTGTCGTGAGACGTGATCATCCCTATGCCCGATTCCCTTCAAAGACCTTACCGTCCACGGTGAGAGCTTTGGGGGGGCTGAAATGTGTGGGGCTCAAACATAATGTTTATTCAGAACTCATAATTGTTCTTCGTTCAAAGTGCCCTTCAAACAATCCAGGAGCAAACAGTGTCGTCTTCGGACATCACCATAAAAGTCAACCGGAAAATGTTTAGGTCACTTTCTCAGCTGACATCCTTTCTTCACCTGTTCGATTGCACATAGTGTCATGAATAATTTGATAGAGAGATGAAGACTTTAGCTCGACAATGCAAAAACCGCTGGTAGTTAGATTGTAAATGCCCATGTGACACTGGATGTGTTGGGTTTTTGAGGGGTTTACCCTATTTAACTCGGTTCTTTCTACACAAAGTGTATGTGTTGAGTGTAAATAGTAATTTTAAGTTAAGAAATCACATTTCAAACATGTGGAACCACTGTTCATGATTAAATCAAGTTCAGCCAAAGAGCTATTTTTTGAGTGTGCTCTTCTGATGTTTCACATTTTCTTTCTTTCTTATTTTTTTGAGGAAAAAACCCAGTTATCTCACGTGTATTTTCTAGACTAGAGTTTCAGAATATATCTCATCAATGTCTTAATCTGTGCTCAGATTTGCAAAGATTCCTGTAAAAACCAAATTAGGTCAGAAATTTTGATATAAAGATTTCTCATCAAATTCTTCCATCCACATTCATTTTATAGCTCTTTAACTGTATGTCAACAATTATCAAATTTGTATTGGTATTTTAGGAGAAACATTTGAGATATTGTTGATTCTAATATGAAACATAACAAAGAACCCCATTATAGGAACCCCAAAATTATCATTCTCTCATCATTTACTCACCCATATGCTGCCTTTCTTTTGCGGAGCACAAACTAAGATATACTGATAGATGAATGATGTGTTTATGCCCATACAATGTAGATAAGTCACTGGGGTTCAAAACTTTCAAGCTCCAAAAAGATCATAAAGGCAGACTCAAATTCTTTGAAGTGATACAATCGGTATTGGGTAAGAAACAGACAAAATTTAAGTTGGCTGAGCAATGAAAGAGCAACCTCTTGAGCAATAAAATGAGTCTGTGACAGTGGGCAGCCTTTCGTCTTTATACATGAACTCTCAGCAATTTTATGGAATGTCATCTTCACTTTAACTTGTCCTTCTCAGCATCCAATATTCATTAAATATGGTTCAATGCAGGCTACAAAATGCCAACAATAATTAAGGATACAAAGAGTCACTATCATCCTGTTCTTTCAGCTATAGATTCAAACTGATTTAGTTTCAGTACACATAGGTGTCTGTTTGATAGGCACAATAAACTCTAAAAGTATAAAATCCACTAGCACTCCTAAAGTCTCATGCTTTTAAAATTTGAAGGGGCTTGCCATTACTGCATTCCTGCTTGCTGTATTTGCCTTGTTTTGCCATTTGGTGGACCAGTATGTAGAGAGCTATTACCTTCCATCAAAACCCATCTAATATGGATGTGACAAATCAGAAGGGGAGGATGGAAATTTTAGACAGGAGTCCCACGAGTCCCATGAGTGAATGTATGTCGTCTCAGTGTTTGTACGCTTCATGTGTTGTGAATGTATTCTGGGGTGTGTGCTGCACATCTAGTCTTGAACTGCTCAATGAGCTTTTTAGCAAAGGTTGTGCACAAAACTTGAACAAACTTCTTGTTTGTGTTCCAGTATGATCCCAACATAGTCTATGACAACTTGTAATAACTCGTATGAAATGGCGAAATCGTAAGATATCATTCAACTTTATTCCCATAGAGACTAACCAATCAACAAACAGAATTTCAAATCGATACAAAACAGGCATCACATTTTAGGTTGCCTACTATCCAATACTTTATTTTAAGAAAGGAAACATCAATATTATTGGTATTTTGGTTAAACAATAATCTGTTTCTGGGATTTAATTCAATTTGGACACTTGTGGCCTCAAGGCCCGCCCTGTTACAGTAAGAAAATACTAAGAACATTTATGAACACATTCAATATATACATTTAAAAACTATAGTCATAAGTCTTAAGCCAGTTTATTGTTGTTTGCACAGATCACACATGGTAGAAACTAAGCATTGACATTTGTAATAGATTATTCCCTTTCTTCCAAGAATTATTATGATTATCAGCAAAATACAATTTCGATCGACCTCTAATTCATATGTTTTGATATATTGGTACATAAACTCATTTTAATATGATGTGTTATAGATGTAGAAAATATGTCCTGAGTATTTTAGACCTGCAGATTCCCTGTTTTGATGAAAAGCAATGTTACAAGTTCTAAGGCCTTGTTGATTGCTCCATCCTGTTAAAGTAAAAGAATCTATGATACATGATTTATTTTGTGATTGTGTGGGTTTGTTCTGTATGGACATACTGTACTAATTCTATTTGTTCAGGTCTTAATAAAGGTCTTTAAAAGTCTTATATTTTATTTTAAAAACTCTGCAGAAACCCTGTCTTTGGTTTCATGAATAAATTATCGGAGCAAAATAGCATTATTAACCGGTTACCAATATTTAATGGTGCACTCAGTAACTTTTGTCTTTGTGTCATCTTGGACTTACACTGACACCTAGCAGCTTGGATGCAGCATCATTTAAAATCAATAGTTTTCAGTTTCAGATGTCTTTGTAGAAATGTAGTTTTCACAGACAGCCATGATTTCTTCAATCGGTGAGTGAAAGTGTCCAATAATAGGACGGCGACTGAGATTAAGCGAGTAGTATTCGGCTGGTCATGTGATTCTAACATGGCACCCCCCCCATGTGTGGACCCACTTCATGTAGAATAAAACAGCCTTTATTTATTTTATTCATACTGATATGACTGGAGTTTTAATTTTATTGTGAGTGCTCGTGATTTTATTCAAATGTCTCGGAATTTTTTGAGTACAAGTTTTTTTAATGAGGAAAAATTACTGGGTTAACTTTTAACTGTGAAACAATTTAAAGGAACTTAAACAATTTCAAGTCCCTGTTGGTTCATACATTTTTGCAATTTTGCTATCTCATTCTAATTATTACGACTTATCATGAGACCAAGTTGTATGCCGTCGTGCAAATGTAATATGTGGTAACTACACATTTATGATGAAATCTGGTCTATTTAAGTATGATCTGTGTTGACACAAACAGTTTTGGCTCAAGCACACTCAGATTCAGTGAAAACGAAGTGTGAAAATCCAGACTAAAACCAATGCAAACCAAACTTTGAACCCATTTGAAGTTGCAGTGTTGCCGTAGTTTTAGAATATCGGGTTTGCAGCATGGATCGCATGATCATAATTTTATTTTAACTTTATATTCAACTCTATCGGGATAGGATTTTAAAAAAAGAGCTTGTATGATTAAAGTTGCACTCTAGAAAAGTTTTGGTTTCCACACGAGAAATGGCCACGGCTGTGAATGTTCCCCAGCTGTAGCCATGAAATCTGCTTTTCATACTCTTTGTTTACATTACCAAGCAGAGTCTGACTAAACCCTAAAGTCTCCCCTCTACAGCTGCTCTGACCAATGCAGTGACGCATTGGCACCCCTAACAAACTCGTGACCTTATCGCTGCTGCATGACACTACACTGACAACATGTCTCTTGTTACTCTCGTTCCACTTCTGAGCATTTATATCACTGTTCATCACCCTTAAATTCACTAACCCTCATGGTATTCCAAGCACGAATTACTTCTCTTTCTTTTGTGGACACAAAAGTAGATGTTAGGCAGAATGTCAGCCAATCCTCTTTTATGTTCATTGTGTGTGAAAAAAAGACTCAATAGAAGTGGATGGTGTTGACAGAAATTTCATTTTTGCGTGAACTATCACTGTAATCCCCATTCTTTCAGGAATTTGCTTTTAATTATGTTTTAGAGGAGTGGTGATTCCTGTTGCCCAGAGGTCAGCACGATGACCAATGGCGTTGCAGTGTGTTTGTTCTTCTCCTGCTTGGGCGGTAACATGAGTAGCGAGAGGCCCCTACCTTGGCCTTAAGCTCTGGCTTCAGCCCATACTGTTTCTGTAGATGCCGTCTTTTGCTCCATACCACTCCCTAATGTAAAAAACAGCACCATATGTGCTGGCCATTCTGTCTTCAGAGCAGGACAGTTTCCAGTGCTTGTCATAATTTCGTAAGGTCTTGTCTGAAATGGTTTAACAGCTTAAAAGAATCTGGCGGGTCTCTTACATAACATCTAACTCAGAAGTACAGTCATTAGCAGAAATGTCCTTAGAAGTACTTAGAAGCAAACAAAGAACATCTGAGTATTTACTGTTTCATGCTTTCCTACAAAGGCAAAATGCAGAAACTACGCCAACACTGAGCTCGTTTACATGCATGTTCTCACACTGATTATGTTTAGTTATCCGACAACGTGTAAGGTAATGTAAAGGCCTTAAACTGTTTACCTTTAACAGGGTAAGATCATAAACGGTTAAAACAAATAACCAATTGGCACATGTAGTGTTTTGCCCATTACCCCAATTTCACTCTGCATGTAAACACCTTTGCCTATGGTCTTATGACACCAAATGCAGATACTTTAGTATGCCATTGTATTTCCTTAAAAGACTCTTAAGAACTCTAGTTTGACTTGATTTTAGGATGGAGTATGTAGTACTGCAATTTTCAATCTAAGTGCAGTTGAGTCAAACACATCTGGCACAGGACAAATAATGGTCTAAGAGACAAGATTTAAGTTAAAACTCAATTTTGCCAGTGCACAACAGCATACGTTTGCTGTTTTATGGATCACTCTGTCTCTCTTATTTGGATATTCACAAGATCTGTCATCACTACAATGGCTTTGGACCACCAACTGCGAGGTATTCCCACCAGAATAGGTTATTTCTGCTGTGAGAATTATTTTTACTAATCAGATGTCAGATTTATATTATTACTTTTCATTGATATTATGAAATTGATTCATATTTTGTATACAAACAGTATGTAAAAATATACACTATTAGGCCCATATACATTATTTCAACCATCAGGAGTAAGTCAAATTCTTTAATTTCCTTAGTTTAAAGACACGGCAAAGTTCTCTCTTTGACTGTCGGTTTTCTTGAGCAGTTGAAGGAATCCACAGAAAATGATCACAATCTTGACTGGCAAACCCTTTTAATCTGTGCAGAGACTCTGCTAAAATCAGAGCATTATTCTCCCTGTTGCCCCAAGATTTAACTACACTTTCATTCTTGTCCTGCTGTGCTTTTTTTTGTTGTGTCAGCATATGGTGAGCAAAGACAGTAAAATGTAAAGATAGGGCTTTCTTAATCCGAAAACAGTCTGGAGTCCTGTTTTGCCATGAAAGTATTTTTGCTGTGGACTTTTTCCATTTAAATACCACCTTCTGCTCTTTTTGCCTCTTTCCTTTTATTTTCTAAACCTACACCCTTTTGTCTCTATTTGCTCTCCTTCCTGCTAAATTTGCAGATTTTTTTTTTAACTTTTCTGTTATTGTTTCTCTTTGTCTCTCTCCCTCACTCTCTAATCCCTCCCTTATTTTTAAATTTCCCCTTCTCCCCAGCTGGAAGGAAGTGACCGACTAGTTTCTTGGTCTTTGGGGAGCTGCAGCTCCCTTTCCTGTAACTCCTTCTGAACCTGAACTCAAACACTGTACATACACATTTACACACTTGTTTTCAGTGGACCATTACCCTCAAAACTACCCTAATGTAGTTAGGAGCACAGTATCATCCCCATCTCGGAAGGTCATGAACTTTTGTTGTGTCACTTTGTTTGTTGCTTGACAAAATATGGCTGTAGAGGTCGACGATATATTGGTGCTGATATATATTTTTAAAACTATTGGATATCTGCAAAAATCAACGCTGATAGTTGCCTATTTTCTTTTTTTATTCCTCCATGTTCTTCTGTGTGCAAAACCCTTGATCTGGTACAAATGTAGACACTTTTGTTTGGAATATTTACATAAAGATACACTATTGCTATCAACAGATATGTGTTTTTTTTAATGGCTGATGCCAATATACATACAGCAGGGTTGCAGATAGGCCTATATAATGCAGATATATTACACAATTTTATATAGTAAATAACATGTGTAATGTAAATTTCTTAAAAAATGAATAAACTCTTATTTAGCACAAAATGTACTCAAAATGCACACAAAACTTGAATTTTGTCAATAAAAAAATCTTTAAAAATATACAATTGTGTTTTAAATGGTAGATAGCCGTTTCATCTGATTTCTGTTTAGTCATACGATTTTAGTAATTTTTTTGCGCATGCATAAATTGTTAATATATTAGGAAGAAGGAAATAACAGTGCACCCAGTAGTCCAGCAACCACGGATGGCGTATGCGCATTAGCAATCACATTTTCTCACAAAAGACAGAATCAAACTAATTGCACATACAGTGCACAGTGAATATGACCCTTATAGCGCAGTTTTACTTTGAAGTTGGTCTCCCTCACTCGGATACAGATCAAGCAAGCAGCAAACTGTTTACATGGCCCGGATCACCTGCTTGGATTGTCACGGACTGACCGTCATGTAACATTTGTAAATCAGTGGAACTTTGTTTTGATTCAGACTGATAGAATATGCACTTCAGATTAGGGCTGCAACTAATGATTATTATGATAATCGACTAATCTAACAATATTAGAACGATTATTCGGCAATTATTGCAACGATTAATCATTAGCACTTAACTGACTATTCAGCTTGTGGCCTGACTTAAAATGTTGTATTAAACGTGCTAACTAACAGTAAAGAGGACAAAATCATATTTTAAAAAATAAGAGAGAAACTTTTTATCAAGTTTAATTCTGTAAAGAAAAATCTTATTGTGTTTTTAAGTATTTTTGTCTTGTTTTCCATTTAAAATTGTCTAAAAATCCTTAAAACGAGATACATTTACTTGAGAAGCAACATATAAGATTTTCAGACTTGCTTTAAGAGAATGTTTTTAAATATGAGTGTATTTTGTATATGTGTATTTTTTCACTTGGTTTTACTTCTGTGAGTGCAGTTAAGACAAAATATACTTATATTCAAGATCTATTCTCTAAAAGCAATTTTAAATATCTTATTTGCTGCTTCTTAGGTGAATGCATCTTTTTTAAAAGGATTTTTAGATATTTTAAAATATTAGTATTTTTAATATTGTATTCAAAATTCTCAGATAACAATTTATTAATGTGCAGTATAGCTGCTAAAGAAAATGTATGTTGTTTTAAAGGAGCTTTAGATATTTATAGAGTATTGAGGCTGACTACCACCCCTGGAGTCACGAGTTCGAATCCAGGGCGTGCTGAGTGTCTCCAGCCAGGTCTCCTAAGCATCCAAATTGGGCCAGTTGCTAGGTAGGGTAGAGTCACATGGGATAACCTTTTAGGATACGATTAGTAGTTCTCACTCTCAATGGGTCGCGTGTTAAGTTGTGCGTGGATTGCGGAGAATAGCATGAGCCTTCACATGCAGGGTCTCTGCGGTGTCATGCACAACAAACCATGAGATTAGATGCACGGATTGACTGTCTCAGAAGCGGAGGCAACTGAGACTTGTCCTCCACCACTCAAATTTTAGTGAATAACCGCGCCACCTCGAGGACCTACTAAGAAGTGGGAATTGGGTATTCCAAATTGGGAGAAAAGGGGATTAAAAAAAGACGCTCGACATGCAAGTTTTGCTTCAGCGGAGCGGCAGCTCCAGCTCTGCTTATTTCACAACGAGAGTGCTTTTGTATTTACTCATTTTGTATTTTTGCATTATTATTCCCCCATACTTTGCAATCTACATCACCTGGAGCTGTTTGGAAAGTTTAGAGTGCATCTGGACTGTGAGTTGTGTAATTCTTCTTCTCCTTAGTCAGGCGCGAGCTGCAGTGCTGCTCTAACATGTCATCATTAGAGTTTAATGTGATCTCATGTTACGTTAAATGAGATCAAACGACAATGAACATTTTTGTCTACAATTTATGTTGTCGATAATGTCAACTAATCGTTTCAGCCCTACTTCAGATTAAGATATCATATGAGTGCTCGACAGGAAGAAAATGCTGGATTTTTGTGAGGTTTGTGAATTATATTTGTTTAAAAGAGATATCTGCATATTTGTAGATCGTACAGTATGTAGAAGTATGATATTTACCTTTTTATCATTAGACAATAAAGTAAAAAATACCAGGGAACTGCTGAGGACAGGCTGATAGAATATGTGATTTAGAGGAAGAAATATGAGTGCGCCACATGACACTGGATCTGTTCATGAATTCCATCTGTTTAAAATGAGATATTTAGATATGCATATTTGCTGACAGTTTATGATATTAGTTTTATTGATATTTGCCTTTTTAACAATAGACTTTTTAACAATAGGGATGCACAGATCTGATACCTGGATTGGTATCGGCTCTGATACTGAAGCTTTTAGATGGATCGGGTATCGGTCTGACGAGCCCAATCCAAATCCGATACTGTGTGTTAGTCATGTTCGTTAAAGTTACGCTCTAAAAATAACATAAAAGAACCATTAAAACACCATTAAAGCAGTTCATATGACTTGTACATTTTATTCAAAGCCACTTAAAGACATGTGATATTTCTGTGAATCACAAAGGGATTTGTTTAATAAGTAAATATATTAAATGCATGTGCAGCTACAGCGTGTCATTGAATGGTGCTGCTCTGTTTACGCACACACTCGCGGCTATTTCAATAGTTCAGTTCACTTATAATATGCATTTAGAACGGCACTGGAGGTGCATTTTACCAGAATTTGAATAAGAAGAGAATTAAACTACTGTGAGCTTGCCTACAAACAGACACATACAGGGCTTACTAGAGAGTTCAGAATGTCAAAATAAAAGCATGAGGGTTTAAAATGTGCACATTATCCAGTGTACTAGTTAATAATAAAGTGTTTCTTAATAAGCTATACATTTGTATTGAAATAATGTGTAGTTAGAGGTTTGTTTCTTTACATATTAAAAGAGTACTCCCAATTAGTTCCACACAATAATGCAAAGTTATTATAAACTAATTATGCAAAGCAACACTGGTATTGGCTAAAATAAAAACTGGTATTTAGTTAAAAAAACGAAATCTAAAATAAAATATAGATCTTCACAAACCATATAGCCTATACAGTTAAGTGCAGAAGTTTGCATAATCATGCATAATAAAAAAGAATGTATACAAATAGCCTATAGATTATATTTTTTATGTTGTATTGCCCTTCAAAAGCAAAATGTACTCTAATTTACACAAATCATACTGTTCAAAAGTTTCCAGCACTTGGTTCTTCTTATTTTGCCTTCTTGATCATCAATAATTGTTGCACCTTTTGTAAAAGTCGTGTATTAGTCCCTCAATTGCCCCCAACACACATTAATTCCTTAAATTGTCTTTAGTTAAAAAGGTCTTTATAAAGTCTTTAATTTAGCTTCATAAAACCTGCAGAAACCCTGTTTATTATTTCATTAAAATAAATGAAATGTCCCTCCATGTTGTACGTTTACTCCTAAACCATGGTTAATACACCCACAAATAGGAACTGCTCACATAACCAGCTTATAATTACGGTAAACTGTTCTTTTTGTTTTTCAGAACATTATCAGCAGTTGGTGAACCATTGCGTGTGTTTTAAAGGCATCTTTCTTTCTCTCTCTCTTCTCTCTCTGCTCCTCCCAGCTCTATATTAAAACCAGCTGTGGAGTTTAGGGCTGAATGAATGGCTCTTTGTGATTTGGCCGTCACTCCTGTATAAAGCTCTGTTTCTTTCTCTCTAGATATTGGCATGACAAAAGCGTTAGAACAATGTAACCTAATGTTCCCACTATGACATTGTTACGCAATAAAAACATATTAATTCACAACTAAGATGGCAGAAATGTGTTTTTTACATTGTTCTATAGAAGAATGTGCACTTAACACTTCAGATGGTAGATGGTCATTTTAAATCGTATTTTAGATGAGCAGAAATGGATTTCTTTGACATTTCTTTGAGTTTTTGAGGATAATTTTCCAATTTTCTAACCAGAATAAATGACCATAGAAGGTTTGTTAGTAAAGTGAGCTCAGGATCTGAGGAAGTCCAAGAGTGTTTGCGGAGGTCCATGTCAGTGTGGAATACAGAATGTGAGAGTTTTGATTGCCTTGTTCCTCTGGGTCCAGTTGCAACAAACCTCTTAAAGGGATAGTTCAATCAGAAATGAAAAGTCTGTAGTTATTTACTCACCTTAATGTCATTCCAAACCTCTATGGCTTTCTGAATACCATGGAGCTCAAAATAAGATGATTAGCAGAATGACAACAACCACTGTTGGGGACTGGAGTAGTTAACTAAAAGTAGTGACACTACTTAATTACTTAATAACTCTGCTATTTTCCCAATAGTGTCATTTTTGCATTGTATTGCAAACGCAGCAACGGAGACGAGGGAGTAATCAAACACACTCACAAACCCTCCTCTCGCTTTCTCATGTAGCGCTGGAAAAACATTTCCCTTATATTTAACTGATTCCTTTCATGGAAATAAATTACTGCAGGTCACATAAAAGATTCACTAATGCTCTTAAGCCCCACACAGCCTTAAAGGGAATTTGCCTTCTTTTTTGAAGCAAAATATCTGTTTAATTGCTGCGGTGTATCACTATATTTCGAATCAGTTATATAAAATAGGGTATTTTCTTGTTTTGTTTGTGTGTAATAAGTGTTTATTTATGTTATTTTAATGTTGTCATGCTGTTTGTTTAACCCTTAGAAAATGAACCATGGTTTTACTATGGTTACTATAGTGTAATAACATGACTGTAGTAAACATGTTTTTTTTTTTTTCTTTTTGGTGGAAACCATGGTTTTCTATATTTTACTTTACACATGCCATGGTTAAACTATGGTTAATTTTCATAAGGGAATGTCACCCTAGTTCAATATATAACTATTCAGAACTTCTGATTGCATAATTAATATAATTCGAGATATATGTATTTTAAAACAATATCACACAAGCAAGAGTGTGTATGGCTGTGATTCGCCCGTAGACACTGATAGATACAATATAGCATGATTGCGAGTGTGACATTGCTTTTATACAGCAGTTCAATGAGCATGTAAATAAATAAGTAGGGATTTTAAGTACTGTCTCAAAAAACGCACATGTGTGGAACTACTTTCTTACACCACGGAACAGGATCTGCCATTCCGTTCAAAAGATGTTTCTAAGCCTCCGTTACTAATTAGAAAACCACATTTTAGAACTATTAACAACAGCTTAGGCTGTTTCTAACAAGTTGAGAAACAAGGATTTGTGTATGAGAAAGAGAGAGAGAGATTGAGCTTGTGAATAACTTGCAGTGTTGAACAGTAATGATGCACTTGTTAGTTTAAAGGAATATTCTGGGTTCAATTCAAGTTGACAGTATTTGTGGCATAATGTTTATTACCACAAAAAACAAGTTCAACCTATTCCTCCTTTTCTTTAAAAAAGCAAAACGATTCTGTAAAAAGTTATAGACAATTTTACAACTTTGATGTAATATCAAGAATTAGTGAATTCATGTTATGTTAATGCTTTTATAAAATTATAAGTTTCACACTTCCATTAAACCCAACAAATATTGGCCACATTTACTTCCATTTAATTAAAAAACAATTTTAAAGAAAAGGAGGGATTAGTCAAAATGATTTTTTGTGTAATCAGCATAATGCCACAAATGCTGTCAAATGTGCTTAATTTGAACCTGGAATATTCCTTTTACTCAATTCCTCAGCTGTACTGTAAACCCTAATGCTCAAAATAATTAATTGTTAGATTATATCATACAAATTAGTTCAAATAAATTAACCTTGATGAGTATTTAGAACTTTATCTTTCTTTTGAGATCATGAAACTTACACCTTTTAAGTAACCTGAATTGTTTCATGTTTTGAGTTTAATAAACTTGTCTCTTTAATTTTACATGAACTTAATTTAACTAAAACTGGGAAAGTTTTCTTTTTATTATTTCCTAGCATTCTTTACATCACACAACAGGGATAGTAAATGTTAAAATTAATTGTTATATAGTGTTTCTTTGTGCAAGATGAATGTAAAGGGAGATATTTGTTAGTGTTTAATGTTTTGTGTTATTTGGAAGAGTTTCTGTCATGTTAAAATTTTTGGGGGTTACCATTATGGTGAATATTGGAGCTTGAGATTGGCTTGAGAACAGGTACACAATTAGATCGTTCTACAGTATATTGATATACTTGAGCAATTACTATGCTAATCAAAGCATGGTTTGTATTCTAACTTTCAATGTACTTGCTTATTCTAACTGGTACTATCTAGCTAGGTTTCTTCTGCTTGACATAATTAAGTTGAGCCTACATGGTGATTTTAAGTTCAATCAAAGAGGTACATTTAATGTATAGTACCATTAAAAGGCATTAATTAGCTTACTCAATATTTCAAGTTAAGAAATAATCAACCCGCATGAGTAGTACAAAATCTGACAGTTCTGCTTACTTAAACTTGTAATTTATTACCTTAAAAAGTTTGATGCAACTAATTACCTCAGATTTTTGAGCTAACTTATCCAGGTTTATAGAGCTACTGGAGTGATGCTGCCTTATGTGCTATCAGAGTAATTCACTCATGTTTAAGTGTTTTGATGTCAAGGAGAAAACATATTTTGACACAGAAAGCTTTCTCTCCTCTGCCATGTTGAAAGTTTACGTCTCATCCCAACTTGAAACTTGTATCAGGGCAGGGTAGGTGCCCTGAGTGTGTTTGAATACGAATACTCCATTTCGGCTGTCTTTGGCAGGAATACTGGAGCCGTTAGTTTAACTCTATTTCTCAGCTGTAGTATACTAGTAATCCAAATGATCATGGAGTGAGAGACAGTTCCAGATGACTTCAAAGAAATTTGCACACTGACTGACACCACAGTTTGTCGTCAGCTCAACTCACTCATAGCACACACAAGACGGTCTTTTGTTGCCACCTGCAAGCTGAAATCTTTAATGTCACTGAGATAAATGAAAATCTAGCTGCTCTTACACGTTTGGAATGTCATAAGCACAAGCGGAGTGATACAAACAGTGAAGCGTCCCAGTGCTGATGGTCTGAATTATCAGCGCTCATGGAACGCCTCTCGTCCAATCAGATTTGAGGACCGAAACTTGTATAAATATATGAACAGATAGAAAGATTTAGATAGATAAATAATATCATATATATCTAAATACATTTTTCTCTTTTAATAGCTTCAGTGCAGTTTTTGATAGTAGCTTGTAGCATAGCTTAACTTTTATTTCTTAAAGAGTAGCCCAATTGTAATTTAGCTACTTTAAGTTATCAGTAGATTGTAGCTAACCCAACATGTGTAGCTAACCCAATACTGCTAAAAACCTGTCACCATTTAATTTCATTGTATGGAAAAGAGCCAACATTTAAAATATTTCTTGTGTTTCAAAAAAAGGAGAAAGTAAGTCTTACGGGTTTGGAATGACATAAGTGTGAGTAAAGGGCAACAGAATAAAAATGTTTGTGTGAACTATCCTTAAAAGTTAAAGAAATCGTTAGTGATAATACCCTTTAAGGTAGCATCATTAAGGTTTTTCTTAACCTAAGGGGTTTGTTTGTTGCGAGTCTTGGTGTCCATCAGGGGTGTGTCTGTTTCTCCGGGTTTAGACGGATATCTCTGTAGAACTCTGAAACTGAAAACATTGCTCACAGTGCAGCGCTTTCCCAGGCTCAAGGGGATTTGCCAAGTAACATGTTGTTGTGGTTGAGGGAGAAGAGGGGTGTGTTGTGGTGGTAAGCAATGATGTAGAGAGCCAAGAGAAATTAGTCTCTCACAGAAAAGGCAGTCTTTAGGAGTGGCTTCCATGATGACTGAGATGAGGACGAGTATCTAAAATGAAGGGTGTTGCCAAAATCATACAAAGAACCTGCCAATTTTAGTCATAATTTGAGTTTGGTTCTGTAAATAAAGAGTTATATTTTCATTCCTTCAGGATTTAGGTGGCTACCTTCAGAGAGACGCAGACATCAGAAGAGGAGAGAGGAAAACCCTGAGTGAGGAGGTCGGGGAAAAGAGAACATCATTGCAGCACAGTGAGTTACAAGTCTACATTTAAGCAAGATTCTGAGTGATATAGACAAGATACAAATTACAGTATCCGTTGCACTGTGTTTAAGGAGTCTGTTTATTGCTTGTTTGTAGATAAGAACCCAAAATTTCCTGTCAAAGCCAAGAAAAATGAAACGGCTTGTTGCGAATGGACCTTGAATTTCGCACAATGATAACGGGACCTTTGAACTTGACCAAGTTTCAAAACTAACCTCACCTGAAACTAATGAATCTCCCCAACATGTTTTCATAATATAAAACAAAATTAAAGGAATTCTGTTTTCTCTTTATATGTTTTAATCCAAACTTCTCAAAAAGCCCTTTGCCCCGAAATTATTACTACAAGCTACCAATTTAACACCGGCATTTAATATAAGTGTTATAAGATTCTTTACATCCTCTTTCCCTTGATTGCTACTCTTAATATTTTGCCGGTGGGTGAGGGAGACCCTGGAGGCAGTAGATGTCAACTTCCACTGTTCTGGAATGTAAAGCGAGGGAAATTGGGAGAGCGGTACTAGGGCATTTGTGTTTAGGGCAAAGCATTCCTTCTGGAGGAGGGTTGAGACTTGCTGTGCTGGAGAAAGGTCTGCAGGCATGCCACTGAGAAAGGGCAGACCACTAAAGGGGAGGGGGGCACTCTGTGCTCTGTTAACTGTCATCTCAATGGAACACTGTTTATGAGCAGACAAAGAGGGAGGAAGGTCACCACCACACATGTATACATGCCTTTGCACAGTAGTAGCCAGTGCTGCCCTGCTCTTTACATGGATGTGGTGGGCTGGGAAAGGGGGTTGTTCGGGAGCATGAGGCAGAGCGGTAAAACAAGAAAAGAGGATACAAGAAGAAACATATTCTGAGTGGTGTTTGCTGTGCAAAACTTCTACAGTGCTTTGGTGTTGCAGGTGGTTTTCAGGGCAATGCTATACTGTTTGGTTGTTTAGGTGTTCTGAGTGGTTTGCCACGTTACTATGTGGTTTATAGGGTGTTCTGGGTGGTTGCTATGGTGTTGCTTGGAAATTCTTTGTGGTCAGGGTTCAACACATTGCACAATTTAAGGTAGCAGGATCAATGATGTGACACAATTTTTTTCCAGATCTATTAAATTATTAAAAATACACCTCTTCTATGATTAAAACAGTAATTTTGATTTACATTTTTTGGGGGATTAAAGTAAATAAATGTCATATGCTGTTACCAGTGGTGTGCGGTGCATTAACCAGATACGCTTTCAATCAATCAAGCCTCAAGGTTGGAGGTGTTAAAATCTGGTTGTGACTTCAGCTATATACTTGCGGTTGTCAATCCCAAACATTGACTGTTAGAACTTGGCCTTGCTCTGTTGTGTTTCTTACATAACTTTTTATTCGGAAGTAGCACTTAATGGAGCCTGTTGACACGGCAGTCGTGAGTCTCTTTGACTGAGCATTTACGATCGCACACATCGCTGGAAAGTTGTCAATAAGTCTGTTCGTTTGAAGAAAATAATGTCATGCGGATTCTTCCCTGTAAAGTCATCCATCGATTTTAAGACTGCTTGCTTTCTGTCTGTAGCACTGTTCATCATCAGCCTCAAACGTGTCTGAATGAATGTAAAACAGGAAAGTTTTTCCTTCAGTGCATAACCCCTTCTCCCGAGATCTGTGAAGGGTGCAAACAGCTGAAAGCCGACCCACATGGTGAAAATAACTGATTGGTCAGATTCTCTGTCACTCTGCTAATACAATTCAATTACAAGGGGCAGACTGGGCATTTTCCCAGTGGGCTGCTGGATAATTTGGGCCGTGCCGTTGCTGTGCAAGTACCGGTCCATCCTACAGGCGATATAGGCAACTGCCCTGGGCTCCAAAATGCACACACAGACCCCATCACAGAGTGAATTTTCAAAAAACTCTTTAAGGTAAAACCAATACAATGGCTTTCATTTTTTAAAACGTAAATTAATTTATTTGAAAATCACTCGCACTTCTTAGCACATTTCCAAATGTGCGCACTATCTCCGTACCTCGCATGGACCTCGTCACAATAATGGTGACAACCAAAGACAACATATTACGTATATGATGAGCTCTGAATGAACAACTACAACAGCAGCGTATATAAAATCTGCATTTTAAAACTGAATTACTTGTTTAAATTATAACATAAAAGGATGACAGCATTATTTTCTATGGTTAAAATATAAAGAAAATGCACTTGTAAAGGGTAAGTGGTGAATTCCCCCTCATACCCTTGTACTTTCACGTACATTTTAACCTAACATCTGTATGTTGAGAAAAACGTTTTCAGACATGTTATTTGTCTGAGCTATAAAGTGCTTATTTTTGTGATTTCTCTAAAAACTAATCTATTTATCACATTTACAGTGGTTTAATATGTTTTAAACGTTTGACCATTGTTGCAGTTTGGGGCCCGTTGTCATGACTAGCAGTCAATAGAAAAATCAGTGAGGTGGTGTGGTGTGTTGCGGGCCGTGTTTGGTGGGCCGCTCTGGGCCAGAAAGTCCAGGGCCATTTTTTTGTCCCAGTCCACCCCTGCACAAAAACCTTAAAAAATCCTCTGAAGGGGGCACATTGTGATGTAGCTCTACAGCGTGATTTGATTGGCTGTCAAAGACCAATTAAACTCCATCAGGTGAGACAATGCGAAGATATTTGAGGTAGTCTACCTTAAATTTAATTAGTTTTTAAGTTTTCAAACTATTTTATTTTAAAATATGATTAACATTGTTATATCTTTCATTCACCAAATCAAAGTCAGGTGGTTTAGCCAATGTTTAGGAAACTATTTTATTGTCATGTGAAAAAACATAAAGGAGACTATTTGTGAAATTTAAAAAATCATTAATATGTCATATTCATTATCAATATTTAGACATTTTTATGAAAAGGCACATTTTGTTAAAGTCAGATGTAATAAACCTGAGAAAACATCTTGATATTCTTGACTCAAAAATCAGGATATTTGTAAATAGAAAAATATACCTAGAAATAAAAAAACTACCTTGAAAAATATGTTTGAAAAGTTTTTAAATTAATGATTAAGTTGTTTGACGTGACATTTTAAGTCACTAAAGAAAATGCTATAAATTATTTTTTTTATTTATTTGTGAAACCAATGTGAACCCAAAGATTAACATTTTAAAATGTTTTAAACTAGATTTTTAAAAGATTTCTAATTTTTACCATCTCAGACAGTCTTATTAATCGATGTACCATCATTCATGTCTGAAGCACAAACATGTGGGACAAGTTAAAGGCCGAAATTAATACTTTATGAGGGTATGAGAGAGAGAGAGAGAGAGAGAGAGAGAGAGAGAGAGAGGGCTGGGATGAAAACAGTCTCTAATTACGGCTCATAAACTGTCCCCCTGTCAACACTCTCCACTGCACTGATGCTGATTTTTTCACACATACACACAAAACTTTGCGTTCACATTTTCACACACAAACATTTTCTCAAGCGCTCTCAACATTTTTCTATCTTTGGGCTGTGGTAGAGGAATAAGAACAACACTAATTAAGATGATATTGAATTCAGCAACTTATGTTTAATCAGATGTTGTGTGGCCTCATTGTCTGTTTTCTGTTCAGGGTCTAAGAAACCGCATAGCATTTTTAATATCTTAAAAACCACACTAAACATTGAGGTATCAGGTTTATACTTCATTACTTTTCCTAATCTGATGATAACTGATTTTAAACCAAATGTAAACTTGATAGCAAGCTTCAAATGTCCTCCATGGAAGATTTGAATCTACTCATGTTTGGGGTATCAGAGACCCCAGATATGTAAACATGAGTAAATGCAATGGATTGTCACTTTTCAGGATTCTCTGATTGGTGTACACAGTATAGGAGGGCACTCCTGCCAGTTTTTCTTTATTCAACATATGTTAAAATTGGTTTAATTTGTTTTATTCTATTTTTCAACAGTGTGTTTTTGCTGGGGTTAATTTTAAAACTGCTATCACATTTTTTATACAGAGAGGTGACATCTGCAATAATATATGCCCACTGGGCTTTGATTATGTCAGAGGAACACATTAAAATAATTTAAAGGTAAAATAAGAGGATAATTTCAAAAGGAATAATATTGTTATTTTTATTTATACATAATTTGGGCATCTGGGACCCCAAACATAAAAGAAGTCAATCTCAGAAGAGCATGAGGATTAATTTAAGTGTGCAAAAACAGGCACAGCATGGATATAAGTGGCAAGAGAGCTCATTTAGTCGACTTAAGATCTACCAAAATACCAAATCAGTTCAGTCAGTGTTTCCGAATGCCCTACTTTCCCTGAAACAGACTAGAACATAAACAGACTCAGAGGGTCATGAGATTAGAAAGAGTAGGAAAAAAGGCAACAAGGAAGAAGCCATTTCCAAGTATGAACTGAAATGACCAGAGCAGTCAGCAGTTCTTTTTGCACTGTCTGTGAAATTCAAGCCTAACTTAAAAACCTCTGTTGTCGAAAATGCTTTTCATGTTGGGAACAGAGATAGCGCATGGCACTGCCAGTGTTGAGATTGCTAAAGTATACAGCAGCACCCCACTTTTCACTAACGTATGACCTAGAATGTTAATATTTAGCAAAAAGGCACACTAGCTGAGAAAGATGTGATGCAGATTGACAAAAGTGAACAGCCTGAAAGCAAAAGAAATATAGAGCACCTGATGAAAAGAGAGAAAGATTGTTAGAGTAAGGTCCATATACATTGACTGCCAGGGGTTCATTTTACCTAATTGATTTAAGGCTGGAATGCTTTGCTTCAGTTGAAATGGGTAACTGAGGGAGCGGAAGAAGGAAGAGCAGTCAGCTGCTATCTCCTGATCATCAGCTGACAGAGTGGGGAAAAATAAGGGAGAAAAAGGCAGATAGAAAGCATGGAAAAAGTGTGGGAGAGAAAGGGAGAGCTAGTGCCTGTGTCTGCCTTTTTTTTTACAGTACCTCAATTCTGAGAACCACAGAGAGTGTATTCAGATGATTCCTAATAAGGCTGTAACTAGATGCTCTTTCTCTTGTAGTCAAATGCCAGATTACTTTCTGATGTTTTTTTCTCTCTCCTACAAACAAGAGAACCAGAAACAAACAGAAACCAAACAGCCAAGCTCTAGTAGACGATAAAGCAGGTTATGAATTACAAGGGGGTTTGACCCCAATTCAGGGGCCCTCTAATTGAACTCCTTATTAAGGCCTTAACCCACTAGAAGAAGTCAAAATCATACTTCCTTTAGGCATCAAGGTTTGTACGTTTGAAAAAGTATATATTCACATCAATTTTAATTCTACATATTTCATAAGGAGCTAAATAAACTTAGCCAGAATGCATAATTTTGCCTGCGGAGGTAGCCATCACAATAACCAACACATTGCCTAATTGTTTTACGTTTTAGGATCTGAATCGAATAGTACATTGACAAAACACAAGTGACAGTTCATAAGACAAACTTAAACAGATTGTGCCCTGACAATTGCCATAGGAATTGCAAGAAATTCACTTTCTTCCGAAGGTCACTGTATAATGTGCTGTGATAGAAGGATGCTGGTTCGAGCCCCACAGCCACCACCATTGTGTCCTTGAGCAAGGCACTTAACTCCAGGTTGCTCCAGGGGGATTGTCCCTGTAATAAGGGCTCTGTAAGTCGCTTTGGATAAAAGCGTCTGCCAAATGCATAAATTAAAATAAATGATAAATGAATGATAAAGCATGTGCAACAGTCTGTACTTAAGATTTAAAACTTTTGCCCTGATAAGAGCTCTTTCCTTTGCTGGTTTGAGGATTTTTTTTCTGTACATGCAGATGCTTAACTTCTGCTTTAAAGATTTTTGAATGAGGACTGTTCATTATAGGTTTGGTAGCTGGCCATAGATCTCATTAAATCAATGGAGAAATTGAAGAGAGTTTGTGTGTATGATCACTTACGGTATCTCTCTTGTCTAGGAGAAACTGGCTGGTGAATGACAATCATGGCTCAGGTGTTACATATGGACACCAGTTTTCCAGGTACTGTCCCAATTTTAACTCTAAAGCTACAGATACATGTAATGCTTAACTACTGTGATTCTGTGATCCTTTCCCTGGTCTATCCCTACCTAAATGTTTATTTAGAGAAATCTAAAGAGAATAACTTGTAAAGTAAAGCCTTGAGCTGGTCATAGCCTGAAGGTAATTCTTTTCTCCCTTGTCTGATTCAGAGATTAGACTAGGATTTCCTGCAGTTTAAAGTTGTTTCCACTGTCCATAGGGAAGATTAACTCCCCGGCACCCCCCTCCTTGCACAGAAAGGACCAAGAGGCTCCATATTCAGTCGAGACCCCTTATGGATATCGTCTGGACCTGGACTTCCTCAAGTATGTCAATGATATTGAGAAAGGCAACACTATTAAAAAGGTGCCCGTACAACGGCGCCCACGTTATGGCTCACTTCCACGTAGCTACGGCTTTACTGGCTCCTGGTGGACCTCCACTGAGTCACTGTGCTCCAATGCCAGCATTGACAGCCGTCACTCATCGTACTCCTATTGTGCACCAGGCTTCCACAGCACACAGCTGCCCAATTTCAGTACGGCTCGTGTGGAGAAGACCTTGTTGGACGCCCGTCGCAAGCTGGAGGAAGAGAAGGATGGCCGCCGCTTCTCCAACCTGGGCAGCATGCACAGCAGCGTCGCCGGATCCAACACCTCCCTTTCCAGTGCGCACAGCTTCAGTCGTGCCCAGGGAGGTGGCTCCTATACGCCAGTAAGCTCTGGCTTGTCCACACCCGTGTCACCCACACCTGCCCATTTACAGCACGTACGAGAGCAGATGGCTGTTGCTCTACGGAAAATCCGGGAGCTTGAGGAGCAGGTGAAAACCATCCCAGTGCTGCAAGTGAAGATATCTGTGCTCCAGGAGGAGAAGAGGCAGCTCAGTGTGCAGCTCAAGAGTCAGAAGTTCCTGGGCCACAAGCTTGGGTTCAGTCGGAGCCATCCACGTGGAGAGCTCTACATCGACATACCCGAGGAGGATGTGGGAAATGGTGCAGGAGCCACAAACAGAGCTGCAGGAAGCCTTTCCCCTACCACCCCAGGCTCCCTCCAGGACTCAGGCTGTGAAATTGAGGAGACGGTAATTGTCGGTGGAGCACGTCCAGGTACAAAAAGGGAGGTGCGAACCGTAGGTGTGGGGCCAGATGTGGAGGAAAGGGGCTATTGTCAAGTAGGCGTAGGGGTGCGAGAGGAGGACTTGGGAGTACTGCCTGAAGCCGAAGCTCTAAAGACTAAGGTGGGGATTTTGGAGGTTCAGCTAAGGAAGACTATGCAGGAACTGCAGAGTGCTCAGCAGCAAGTGGAAGCAGCACAGAGAGAGAGGCAGGTTCTTCCTCCTCAGGTGGACCATGCGGTGAAGGCCACCTGTCTGGGCTGGCAGGAACAACAGTGTCAGGCTGGTGCAGGCCTGCACACCATTGTCAGTTTCACCCAGCAGCCCCATCAGCAGAGGACAGTGGGAATCCAGGTGTACACGTTGGAGCAACCCACAGTTGTGGGTGTGGGGACACTGCTGCGAGCCCAGAGTTGCAGTTCTCCTGCTCAGCCCATGTCTGCAGGCACACTGGAGGGGCCCCGCAGAAGACATGCAGAGTCCCTAGGAACAGAGGGTGTGTATGAAACATTAAAAAGCGCCTTTCCAACATTGGGCTAAATGGTTACTAGCATTAGCTAGTAACCATTTACGGATAGCACATTTCCACTTAAGCATAGTTTGTTATGGTACGATCACAAACCGTTCTTGGCCTGAATATCTCTGACAATTTGCCTAATATGCTCAGGACAGGGAATTGTGATGTGGAACGGCATAAGTGAAGTGGCCACTCACAATTGGTCACTCGCTTAGTCAGTGTATTTTGATTCTGATTTTGCAACACCATAGCAGAAAAAGAACCCAAAACCCATAACCCAGACAACAAGCCCGGTACGGAAAGCAAAGTTCTGCAGTGAGAACAGTTCATCCCAATGGAGGAAAAGCGCCTAAAGAGTCTCTAATTAAGTTCATAGTGTTATGTTCATGTTGATTTCAGCATGTGAAATATGTGGACACATAAAATGTAAAAAAAAAAAATGATATGAGGATTAGTTCAAACTAAAATTTATATTCTGTCATTATTTGCAGTAGGGCTAATTTAGACCGTTCTTTTTGGCCATCAGAATCCCCACGCGAGTTTCCCATTGCAATAAGCTCTAAGCAGGTGCGAGAGGTCTTGAAGAGTGAAGTGTCCAAATCAGTGCCAGTGACCAACCAGGCAACCGTCATGGAGACAAAGTGCAGCCAAGTGGCTCCTGTCTGCCAGTGGCTAAAAGAGGGAGAGATTAGCCAGCAGTCATCAAAAGAAACCTTCCAAAGAGATGCCACAAAACCAGGTTAGTCCATTGTTTTCTTTGTGTATCTTATGATAACAGTGAATCAAACCTCTTCCACATATTTATTACATCTTCGAACATAAATCTTTCAATCAGCGATATTCACTCCAACCTTTTTTGTTCCTCTCTATTTTTTAGCCTCCCCTCAGTCCACCCTGAGGTCAATCATAAAAAGAAAGGCTGATGGGGAGCCTGGTTCTCCATACACTAAAAAGAACCTGCAGTTTACTGGAGTCAATGGAGGGTAAATGCAGAATTTGTGATAACATTGTTAATATAATCAAATATAATGTGTTTTTAACTTAACTTATCATTTGTGTTGGTGACTCTTAGCAGAATATACACTCACTGAGCACTTTATTTGGAACACCTATACACCTTCTTATTTATGCAATTATCTGATCATCTAATCACATGGAAGCAGTACAATGCATAAAATAATTCAGATTTGGGTCAGGAGCTTCAGTTAATGTTCACATCATCCATCATAATGGGGAAAAAAAATTTATCTCAGTGATTTAGACCGTGGCATGATTGATGGTGCCGGATGGGCTGGTTTGAGTATTTCTGTAACTGCTGATCTCCTGGAATTTTCACACACAACAGTCTCTAGAATTTACTCGGAATGTTGCCAAAAAACTAAAAACATCCAGTGAGCGGCAGTTCCGCAGATGGAAATGCGTTGTTGTTGAGACAGGTCAACGGAGAATGGTCAGACTGGTTCGAGCGGACAGAAAGGCTACGGTAACTCAGATAACTGCTCTGTACAATTGTAGTGAGCAGAAAAGCATCTCAGAATCCACAACATGTCAAACCTTGAGGCAGATGGGCTACAACAGCTTGGGACCATAGTGTTCCTAATAAAGTGCTTAGTGAGTTTAATAATATGAATGGTAATGCAGATTGTATTTGATAGTACGTGTTAACAAGAACAAATTTCTTGTTTACGTTGTTAAAGGGAACTTGAGTCCCACTGAAGTCGAGTAGATCATTGGTATTCATTTCATGAGGAGCACTGTTGTATGTGGTAATTTATTTCTTGCAACAATCTGGTAAATAAAAGCACTAATTTGCCCTGCAGTTACGAGTCGACATCCTCTGAGGAAAGCAGCTCGGAAAGTTCGGAGGATGAGAGTGATGCAAGCGAATACCACGAGGCTACAGAGAAACTTCTGGAATCTGCAGCTCAGCAGCCTCTGGTGACCCCCTGCAGACCTGCTTCTCCCAAATCCAGTGAGACAGCAGCTTCACAAACAACTCAGCACAGCACTGCCCAGTCACCAGCCAATGATACTGCACCACTACAAAGCACCAGCCAATCACAAGCCATGGATGCAGCTACCCAGCAACATGTTACCCAATCACCAGCAGCAGAGGAAAACTCACAGCACTGTACCAGCCAATCAACAGTTGCTCCTGCGGCACATCCAGAAGGTGTTATTCAATCCACAGAGGCAAAACTCGTTCTTCAAACGCATACCTCTCAAAGCACTGCCACAGAACAAAACTCTGTCCAGTTATCAGCCACCAGCACTGTACTACAGAATGCTATGGTTCAATCCAAATCCACTGATTCAAATGTACAGCAAAGTCCAAACCAGCTAGAGGCGTCAGGCCTTGATGCTCAGCAGACGACCACTCGATCACGATCTACAGGTGCCAAACCTCAGAAAGATGCTAGCCAACCAAATACCACTGACCAACAAGCAGATACACAGACACAATCTACTGATGCCTCAGCAAAACAGGACATAGCCATATCCTCCAACAACAATCCAACTGCAAACCTAACTAATAAACAAGACAGCAAGTAAGTTGACTAAAACAAATGAGTGACACAAGTTAATACAAAATTAATATTTGATTACATAGTTTTGGTGTAAATGCTGACAGATGGGCATTTTAATAAAACATTTTTTTTTTCAGACTGGAATTGAGTGGCAGTCTCGTGGCAGCTCTTCATACCTTGCAAAAAGCTCTCAGTGAACCAAATGCATTTAGCCATCAAGAAGCGGTATGTTTATCAGTTATGAAAAGCTGATATGTTGTAACATTTATATATCATAGATCTGCCACTGAACAACACTTTAATTTAATTAGGTTTCTTTAAAGGTGAAGTTTGTAATTATTTTGGTTAAAAATGTTCTCCTGTCCCACCAGTAAAGGGGTGTTCACACTGACAGTGATGACTCATGCTGGCTCCAATTGCCAATTTGCACTTTGTTGTTGCAAATTGTTGTCAGTATGAATGCTGGGAAAACACTATGGCACCTTCAAAATGTTTTTCTGTTTTTTTAAGCAGTCCGATATGTCAAATTCTAGCTCAACCAATGCCATAAGTTTGGGACTAGACATTTTTCTGAACAAGACGGGCAGCAGAGAGGTCTGTAGCAGAATTTGGGAGACATGTCTGGTGTGCTATTACTTTTCTATGCCATCAGACATACAGTTTTCATATGCCAGATGAAATAAGCACAAAAGTCCCATAGACTTAAATTGAAAATGGGCCCCTCACATATCTAAAATCAGAAAATTATAGAGACTTCAGGGCAAGTTCTGTTTACTTGAAATGCTTTTAAGTAATCACCCAGAAATGTCCTGGCATCTACTCTGAACACCCTAGCAACACTGTAGAAACCACTCAGAGGCATATACTGGGAAAGATGTCATGTCAGCTCTGCGTTTTGCATGAGCAAGAACCACTCATGTTTTCTTCAGAAAATGTAATGCATTAATTTTTGGATTCCAACTGGCTGCAGCAACATTACACACTTCAACTTTAAAATAATATAAAAAAAAAAAATATGCTATTCTATCCTATTAAAGGAAGTTAAGCTCAATCGACCAATCGACAGCACACCAATTAATTTTGACTCATCCCTTCTATTCTTTAAAGAAAAAGCTCAATCCGTCTTACAGTGAGGCACTTGCAATGGAAGTCAATGGGGCCAATCTGTAAATGTTAAAATACTCACTATTTCAAAAGTATAGACTAGGACAGTGAATCGTGAATCTTTTTATTTTTAACTAATTAATCGCACAGTTTTCTGGGATTAATCTCGTTTAATCGTGGAACATGGTTGCTATACACAATGCATAATTTAATTTAATTTAAGACTGATCTCAGTTCGGGAGTCTCTGCGGTCAGTAAAGGGTTAACTTTCCAGACACAGAGTCATGTGACATAACATCATGCTGCTTTGTCTTTGGGAGAAACACCAACAAAACTGCATCAGGTAAGGAACCTAATTATTTTGGTTTTACATTTGAGTTGAAAGATTAGAGTCTCTAGTTTCATCCGATGTGCCATTTAAAAAATTTGAGTGATTTATCGTGAAACGTCACACTGCTAAACACGATGTACACTAACGTGTACTTAAGCGCTATTTTTACTTAGAAATCCTATATTTACTGTGCATTTTCACATTGAGAATCAATGAGTTCATTCAAAAGCTGAAATTGTTTTTTTACACGGAGTTAGATTAGATAACTTATTAGTTCAAATAAGGTGCATTTCGAACTGTTTTGCGACCAGTGCAGACAGACAGCAGTAATTCACTAAATAGAGGAGCATCCTATAGCTCTCTATGCAACTAAGAGCTTCATGCTGCTGATGATGTTTGTACCACTCAAAATGTTTAGCAGACATGGGACAATAGTGGACATTCTTTAATAATAGGATCAAATGATAATGATTCAAATCATATCAAGTTTTATTGGCAAGATAAACTTAAGTGTACACTGCCAATATATTATTAGACACTATATATACAGATAACAAACAAACTGAATGTAGTTATAGAATTATAAGCTTCACATTTCTGCCTTAAAATCTTACAAAAATGTACCCCTTTCACTTCCATTGTAAGTGCCTCACTCTAACTGAGATTTTTGCTTTTTTTATAGAAAAGGAGAAATCAAAATGATGTCACAGATGCTGTCAATTTAGCTTAACTTGTATTGATCCCGGAATATTTCTTGAAGGATCTGCTAGTGAACATGATCTGTGAATTTACATGTAGTGCTAAGAACACGTTTCCATTTCTCTGTCTGTTCACAGAGGACAGCCTACACCATGGTATTGCAGGAGTGGCTGCGAGTGTCCTGTCACAAAGCTGCTGACACTGCAGTTGTTAAGGCATACATGGACACTTTTGCCTCCATTTCCCCTCAGCTACTAGAGTTCATCATCAACATGGCTGACGGCAATGGAAACACGACTCTGCACTATACTGTCTCTCACTCTAACTTCCCTGTTGTCAAACTGCTGCTGGATACGGGTTAGTGATCCTTATATCTCTGAGCAGTGCTCAGCGCTGGAAAAAGGTGTTATCAAATCTTCATACCAATGATAAGAGGCGTTGGATTTCGGGTTGTGCACATGCTCTAGCATGGTAGTACCACACTCGCCTGTGTCATTTCCAAATCCCATTTTGTCGTGCTAGCCAAAATGGCAATCGTCTTGGCCTTATACTGACACCCAGAGGAGTGGATGCAGCAAAACACACAAAAGCAATCGTTTCAGTTACCCATAGGAGAAACATGCTGTTCATAGTCGGCCATTAATCATTTCTTCCATGAGGCACCCCACTCCATGATGTAATATAAAAGCATTTCTAAGGTTACTAATATGACCAGAGTCTTCATTTCATGCGAATTCAAAATACTGAGTGTACATTTTAATATCAATATTTTATATTTTGTATACCAGGCATTTTAAAAACTCCTATAATTTGATAGTTTATTTGTTTGTTCATGTTTTTCATGTATTTGTCTGCACCTTTTTTTTTCTTTTTTCTTTTTTTTTGCATGTGACAAAGCTATATCTGTACCTTTATCAGCTGTGTCCTTGTTCCGCAGGTCTCTGCAATGCCGACAAGCAGAACAAGGCTGGTTACACGGCTATCATGTTGACAGCTCTGGCTGCCTTTAATTCTGACAGTGACCTTCAAACCGTCCTACAACTGCTCCGCACAGGCGACGTCAATGCCAAGGCTAGCCAGGTGTGCCCCCTTCTGGTTAACCACTATATTTAAAAATTAAAAAAATTATACAAATCCAAACTATGACCTTGACCAAAAGATAAAAAACTAATTTTAACTAAGAAAGTATTATCAATTTTGCTGACCCTATTTAGACATGTGATTTCTGCCATAGTGTTTAAGGCATCTCTTTTACCTAAGATAAAAATAATTATTTTGGAATTTCCATTAAAAATCAGCTTTGCTCAAAAATCTGAAGCGGATCGTGCTCTCCATTTTAATGGACACTACTCTTCTGGGCAGGATTACACCAACTGTGTTTAAGGTCTCACTTAAGTTTGGATGTAAAGTTCACACTAAGGGCTTAGTAACTACTAGTTAGTGCTTAATTTGGTTGCACCACCTGTTCTTAAGGCAAGACTTAACTAGTAGGTTTTAAACTCTCTGTAAAGTGATGCTTAGTCACATAATATTACATTTCCCTCTATTGATCCAATAAGCAGCCTTCGAATTTGTACACAGAAGTATTGAAAAGCCGTAAATTTCAGTTTTATCTCATTACAGTTGATGATTAAACCTTGTTTGCTCATAACTGTCAGCTGTAATAAATTATATCCCAAATAATATACAAGATTTCATTAATTATATAGGCTATTTAGCTTACGTAAATAACAATATGCAATAACTGTATCTATAATGAATAAGGGACAATAAATATATACTAATAAAACAGGCTGGAAAAATAGACATAGATACATAATAGATATTTCATATATGTTGAAACTTGACACCGGGTGGAGTACACATGAAAGTGCACCTTTAGAGCAGTTTCATGGTGAAGGAGGAGGTTATTTACATAATGTTTTCTCCCGTAAACATAAACGAGTGTAAAAGCCAACATCATGATATACATGTCGAGAGGACTGAAACCTGTTAACTAAAACATGAACTCGTTGATGTCATTAAGTGAGTCTGTTGTTTTTATTCCATCTGTTACTCATGGTCGGAGGCTTCCGTAAATATTTAATTCATACGTAGGGCTACATCCTACGTAAGATTAATGGTGCAATGCTCAAATATTTAGTATTGCATAAATTGTCACTTAGTGCCCATTTACACCACAGTTAGGCATAAATACGTAAGTTGTAATGTACGTATAGCTGGTGCAACCGGCCCCTGGCAGTTAATATACACTGCCTGGCCAAAAAATATAAAAGTTGCCATTTAGATTTAAAATGATTGGATCATTATTGCAGTGATTAACATGTTTCAGCTGGCTAACTGAGGTAGTGTGTAGCTTTACATTTCTTAAACAACCATGTGGGAAGATGTATACCGTGGTCATGGAAAAGATGTCACTGTGTTTCAGAAGAGCAAATTATTGGCAAAGAATAATTGGAGATTGCTGAAATCATTAGAATTGGTTTAAGAGCTGTCCAACGGATTATTAAAACCCAGAAGGGTAGTGGTGAACCATCAGCGTCATGGAAGAAATGTGGTAAAAAAAAAATCTTGAATGATCGTGATCGCTAAAACACTAAAGTCACATCATAAAAAAATCAACAGGAGAACTCACGGCGATGTTTAATAGTGAAAGTAAGAGCAGCTCCACGCGCACAATGTGACGAGAATTTGAGGATTGGAACTAAACAGCTGTGTGGACACAAGAACGCCACTAGTTAGTGAGGCTAATCGGAAAAAAACAACAAGATTCATTGGGCTCAAATTGTGAAAGAGTAATTCAGGGAGCACGAGGAATCATTTTCACACATGAATTGGCCACCACAATGTACTGACCTTAACACCATTGAAAGTCTTTGTGATGTGCTGGAAAAGATTTTACAGAGTGGTTCAACTCTCCCATCGTCAATACAAGATCTCGGGCAAACATTAATGCAACTCTGTACAGAAATAAATGCTGTGACGTTGCATAAGGTTGCCGAAACAATGCACGACGAATGCGCGCCATAATCAAAGCTAAAGGCGGTCCAATGAAATATTAGAGAATGAAACTTTTTTTTGGCCAGGCAGAGTATAATCTGTATTTTAATCTGCATTACACTTATGCATGTATGTTGCAGGCAGGGCAGACAGCACTGATGCTGGCGGTCAGTCACGGCAGAGGGGACATGGTGAAAGCTCTGCTGTCCTGTGGTGCCCAGGTGAACCTGCGTGATGATGATGGATCCACAGCACTCATGTGTGCCTGTGAGCATGGGCATGTGGACATTGTGCGCCAGCTACTGTCCATGCCAGGCTGTGACGCCACACTCACTGATAATGTGAGTATCTCTCCATTTCTCAAGCCTGATTCAGTCATTTTTATTTCCCCCTCCATCAATTAAATCTCATCTTCTTCAAAGTCACAAGTATAGACAAACACAATGTGCTTAAGCTAAAAACATACAAGCAGTTATAATATTTCATGTATTTATTTAACACATCCCATTAAACATTCTCAGTGCTGTGGTATAGGTAAGTGAACCCTTGGATTTATTAACAGGTCGATCGCTCTTCGAGATAACTTTGTAACCATTTCCAGCTTTATGCAACAATTCATGATCGTAGGTCTTTTGAGATCGCTTTTTTGTGAGGCATGGTCCACGTACACAGGTGCTTCTTGTCAATAGCAAACTCAAAATGTTTGAGTGCTTTTTATAAGTCAGAGAAGCTTTAACCCACACCTCCAATCTCGTAAGCTTTTGTTGACCTCATTAGTCTAGGGGTTCACATACTTGTTCTAACCTACACTCTGAATGCTTGAATGATATATTCAGTATGTACAAGAACAATACAGTAATTTGTGTGTTATTACTTAAAACAGATTGTGTTTGTTTATTATTGTAACTTATATGAAGATCAAACCAAATTTGAAAACAAATTTATAAATAAATGCAGGTAATTCAAAAATGGATCACATGCGTGTTCTTGCAACTGTACATTATTTTACAATTTATTACATTATAAAAATGCAAATGTTTGAATGATGCATTGAACTTTTGGACCCCACTGGCAAATGGCAGATTTGTGCACAAAGTATTTCATATTTCAATTCATTTAGCTCTCACTAAAAGGTTTATTATGGTTTGTGACAATATCTTCATTTTCTATTGCTGTTCCACAGGATGGCAGCACAGCTCTCTCCATTGCACTGGAGGCCAGTCAGAATGACATCGCTGTGCTTCTATATGCACACCTCAATTTTGCAAAGCCGCCTTCCCCTGTAAGTGATCTTCTGAAATATTATTGCTTAGTGACCAAAATGAACAAATGGCAGATTTAGGCAAAAATAATTTTCAAAATCAACAAGTTTTATCATTTTCAACAGGTGTCACCAAAGTGTCCAATTTTGGGATCTTCTCCTCCCTCCTCAGAATTGAAGTGACCCCTCAATGAAATGGATGTCATGAATTTCATGTCAACTCTTCCAGCAGAAGTTTCTGGTTCATTCCACTATCTGTGTGTGCATGTGAGTTTTTGTGTACATCTGTATACATGTGTACAGTATGGGTACCCACGTGATACATTTTTGCATGTACAATTGCGTGACGTTCAGAGATTATTCAAATGTGCACTCATGAGTCTTAAGACTCTTTTAGAAAATTAGCACTTGACGCTATTGGTCTTTACTTCAGTTCTATAAGTTCTGTTCACATTTTACAGTACAAACTATTATTTCTCTACATAACATGTTAGTTTTCAGTTATCACATTAACTTCACTTTGTCTGGAGAAGAAAAGCTTTTTTAAATACGTGAGATTTGAGTAAGAATAACAACAAAAAAAAACAACCGTGTAATAGCAATATGGTTCGTTGATCAGTCCATTTTTTGTGATGAAACAAGTGTTACATTATATAGTTAAATTATATAAGTGCAAATCATCCAATCTTAGTCACACAGCAACTGATTAAATGTGTAAAAGCGTAGCGTAAACAACTATAAAATCATGCATCTTGATCAAGTGTCCTTTCATAGTTTTACAATTCTGGAATCCATAAGAACAAGAGGGATCAGTGTTAATACACCAGCTGTTTTCACTACATGCAATTTGATAACTTTACATAGTGATTTTCAGTTTGTGATGATAATATACAAACTTTGATTATACAGTGCAGATGTCTCACCCTAGAAAGAGAAACATGGTGGTCAATTCACTTCTCTAGAAGATTTATAATACTATCTTTTACAAGCAGTAATACATTTGTGACAAATATTTTAGCATTTTTATTGAATGGATATATATATTGTGAGAATTCCACATGCTATAGTACTTCTATTGAATCGCTGGGCTTGTTTTTGTGTAAATCATCTGGCTATTGCCCTAATGGACAGACTCACACCATAGATTCTTTCACAGCAGTGCAGTATTATAAAGTCTATGGAGAATGTACTTTGTTTAGCCTGATCTGTAGAGGAGTTTTGCCATTGTGATGATATAAAGACTGCAGCGGTGGGTAATATAGTGTTCTTCAGAGTGTAGACAATGACTTGAATTGAAACTTTATTGAACAAGTGCTCTTCAAAGACATTTTACGAGCATACAAATAAATAATGAGAGTTCTCAGAAGGTAATACCTGAAGCTTTGGTATTGAAGGTAATATGACGGTAAGCAGGTTTTTCAGAAAGAAGCTTCAAGATGTTGTCTAGAGAGTCGAGTATGAGTGAGTATGAGCACATCGATTGGTACTGGCACAGGTTCACTGAGCACTACAAAACATTAGATTTTGTTTGTTTTTTCTCAGTGGCTGGTGGTTTTAGGTCCAGAATGTGGGGAGAAAGGCTCAGAATTGTCTATGATGAATGTAAGATGTTTTCCATAATGAGAATAATATATATATAATCTCCAAAGTTTTTCTGCAAATACTATAGAATTTTGTGTAGCTTTTTTAACCCCACAGATTGTTGGATTTAACATTATAAATGGAAGACTTTGTTTCATTTGAAAGACAGTTTGACTTGTTTTGTTTACCCGATTTGTACACATGCATTCTTATAACCAGTTTAGTAACTAATTAGTTTTATACTCTTTTGTATTTGATTTATTTAACACTCTTTGAATATCTTTAAATTTGTAATATATTTTCACAGCTTTGTATATCTTTTGGCATATTTGCCTGCCATGTATCTTTATGTAAAGTGGTCACATTTAAATTGGTTTGTTTTGTTTTCCCTTGTTTTTGAAAAAACAAATAAATAAATATAGATATGTGAAAATGTGTCGCATGGAACATAGTATTTATTAAATGTGTAGGCAGTATGGAATTATAGTAGAACGAAGCCATTTTAAAAAGGAATTTTTCCAATGTGAAGACTTTCATTTATAAGCTAGGGTGCAATAATACAACGATGGTCCCCTCTTCTTCCTTCAGCCGAGTATAGGGTTGAGTATACCATTTCAAATGTGTTGTACAGGCATAGAGACTTTTAATCTTCTTAAGTGTAAGTTACAGTATGTAGCATAATTGTTTCTTTTTTCTAATTTGTTTTTTTTTAATCCCCTTTTTCCCCAATTTGGAATGGCCAATTCCCACTACATAGTCGGTCCTCGTGGTGACACGGTTACTCACCACAATCTGGGTGGCGGAGGACAAGTCTCAGTTGCCTCAGCTTCTGAGACGTTAATCTGCGCATCTTACCGCGTGGCTCGTTGTGCATGACACCACGGAGACTCCCAGCTTGTGGAGGCTCATGCTACTCTCAGCGATCCACGCACAACTTACCATGCGCTCCATTGAGTGCGAGATCCACTAATCGCGACCACGAGGAGGTTACCCCATGTGACTCTATCCTCCCTAGCAACTGGCCCAATTTGGTTGCTTAGGAGACCTGGCTGGAGTCACTCAGCACACCCTGGATTCAAACTCGTGACTCCTGGTGTGGTAGTCAGTGTCAATACTTGCTGAGCTACCCAGGCTCCCGGCATAATTGTTTCTTAACTGTGGCTAAATCATTTATAAAATCAAATCCAGACAGGACTTTTAACAAAAGTCTGTTGCAGTTGTTGTAAGACAAGATGGAGTTAAATTATTATTGAAGCTCAACAAGTAGGCTATAAATGAATAATAGGCCTATATAACAGTGTTTATTGTGTAGGCCTAGGCCTAAATTTATTACACATCTCTCTGGAATACTTTATATTAATATCGTTTACTATTATTATTTAAAAATGGTATTAACAATGAAGGTTATAAGCAATCATGCTAATAAATTGTAAACAACAAAAGGCAATATATGGCCTAAAGTATGTGGACACCCCCTTCTAATGAACAGGTGTGGCTCAATTCTACAAGATAGAAATGCTTGCACCAACTATATTGTAAAGCCATCCCAGAAAAGTGGAAGCTGTATGAAAGCTTTAGCAAAGGGAATGCTTTTGAAATTAAAACAGTTCAACTAGACACAACGGAGGTCATCAGGGAGGTCAGGCAAAGATGTTGGGTGATTGGGCTGGCTTGCTTTTCCAATTCATCTTAAAGTTGTTCAAATTGGATCAGGTTTGGGCATTAAAATATACAGTATAGGTACTAAACTTTTTACTGCGCCTCTTTAATAAAATTTTCCAGATTTTTTTTTTTTTGTGTTGAAATGTTTCAAAGACTTTTTGAATTTCTCCCAGTAAATTTATGAAAAATGTAACAATCAGGAAAATTCTGCTTTGCAGTTTCAAAAAGTGACCATTTAAAGATACATGTAATGGATTTCGAAGACTTTTACATCATGAGAGTAGCTATTTTAAGTGTCATAATTACATTATATATTTGATACTTTAAATTCTCAGAAACTTTTGCTATGAAAAATGTCTATCAGACACAATATGAAAAATCCACACCAGTTTACATTACACAAGTTGATCAAGGCCATGGTCAGATCTTTACATAATTAGAACATAGATTAAACATTTTGTAGAGGTTTCATATAAATACATACAGTTGCAGTAAAAATGATTCAACCCTACTGACCAGTAATACGTTCTGATGATGTGAATTAAAACACATCAACTAAAACCTCAGTAGACTGTCAAAGTAAGTTTTGAATACACTTTTGAGTGAATTTGAGAACAAATAGTTCAGTTTACCCAAATTTAAAATAAATAATAATTCATTCTCTCCACAAATGTCGTCAAAAATATTCAACCCCCAAAGTCAATCATTTGTGGAGCATCCTTCACCTGTAATAACGTCTAATTAATGTTTCAGGTAAGTGAAATGAAGAATGATGATATTGGAATTTTTTACACATTTCTCATGAGCAAACGCTTCCAGCTCATTGACATTCTTTGGTTTCTGTGCTGCCACTGCTTCCTTGAAATCCTAACAAAGATTTTCAAATTTTGGAGTTTAATGATGGACTGAAAGGGCCCTTCAAGGACATTCCAGGACCCATACCTGAACCAAATTTTGGACAAATTGAATGTATTCTTGGTGGAAAGTCCAGTGATCACCGAGCTACAATTTACACACTGAAGGCATCACATTATGCCAAAATGGCCTTATACCTGAAAGAATCCATGGCGTCAGTCACACAGTCAGGATAGTAGTTTCCTGTTGCCGCAAAACACCCCCATAATAGGACTGACCCACCTCCATTACTGACTGTGGGGATGGTGTCTTTTTGTCATCACCTTGCCTTTCTTACTCCAGATGTACTGCTGGATCTAAAACAAATTTTCAGTTTAGTGTCATACGTCCATAAAACATTCTTCCAGGACTCCACAGTCTTTCCAAATTCCTTCTTGAATATTCAAGTCAACATTTCCCTTGGTGAAGTTTTGCTTTCTTCCACACCCAAGAAGGTTGCTGTTGTACCATATTTTTAAAATGTATGAATGGTGCTGACAACATTGTCTACTGGAAATTGAAGTGCCTTGGAAATGTACTTTTAGCCATGACCTTTTCTTGTGTAATGACATAATCTCCTCTATTAGCTTTTGAGACAGCTTATTTTTAATTGCATTTAATTGCATAGAAATATTTTTTTTCTTACGGCACTAAACTTACATTTTAAAACTTAAATAAGTGCCATTGTAGAGTGATGGCTTAATTTTTGTTTTAAAACCATTACTTGTGTAGCCTTACATATTTAAGAAATAGCTTCATGCAATAGGGGTTGAATAATTATGACATATTATAATTCTTTTTAGAAATATTAGGTTGTATATTCACATTATGACTTTGAATGTCACTCAACTGATATAGATGTAAATAATATATATATATATATATTTGCCATCCAAGTTACACCCCATTCATAATCAAACATCTTGACATCTAGCAGGACTTACCAGCCCTTGTCAAATTCATCGTTATCAGGATCAGTGCCAGCAATGGGTGGAACTCATGCTGAACCTGATAAAATGTGTTCATGTGTCCAGAAGATAAGACTTGAAATCCAACCCTTTTCTCTACAGAAATGAAGGCTTGTTTGACCAAATATTAATGCCAGTAGTTTTATCACATCCAGTCAGTCTTTAAAGTCTGTAATTAAATGTTAATATATGATTTCAAATCACTGCACCATTATTTAATCAAGGGATTTTAGTGCCATCAGAGCTATACAAGCAGTCTTAATCTCGATGTTCAGTTGGGGTTTGAGAGACCTCAAGCACCAGATCAAAACATACTTAACTGTGACATAGCATGTGACTTTTCCCCTCACATTTGAAAAATGTTTAGGTAAATTACTTAATTTACGTTTGAGACCTCAGGCATAAAATGTGAGTAAATGCGAATAATTGTCACATGATAATACTCACTGAAACCGTACACTTCTGTCTATGTGGTAGTAGTTTAGTTTTGGTATTTAAATTTTTTATGTGTTCATGCTGTCAAATTGTCCCCAAACACAAATATGACTATAGCCTTGCTATCTGGATTAACATACATATATTTGTTCTGTTATTTATTTATTTTATGCAAACAAGAAGTGTAAATTCATCATTCACCATTCATGTACAGCATTTTTTTCATGACCAAATGTTCAGGTTTTTATGAAGAATGATATGAAGCAGTTTAAGATGTATTGAAATTCCTATGCAAGAATGTAAACACATATTGTTTGGAATTTTCTTTACACACAAAGCTATTTATGAAAACCCAACCTATTTTCAATAGTTTGTAGTAAAGTGCAGTTATTTTTTCAGTTCATTGAGAAAAATGCCATTGAACTGTTGAGTTCATTAGAAAGACTTGAATGTAAGTTTGGTTTACAAAAATAATAATAATTTATATATATATTATTATAATTTATATATCCTCGATATATATATATATATATATCAGCCACAACATTAAAACCACCTGCCTAATATTGTGTAGGTCCCCCTCGTGCCTCCAAAACAGCACAAATTCGCATCTCAGAATAGCATGCAGAGATACTATTCATCTCACTACAATTGTACAGAGTGGTTATCTGAGTTACTGTAGTGCGCTGAACTCGCGCTTAATTCCGCATTAGACATCCGGGAATTTGCACATGATGAAGTCGTATTAGTTTATGCCAACAACAGTGTGCTAGACCATATGAAATAGCCAACTCGTAAATGATGTACGACTTTTCATTAGATTGGGTTGACAACATCCTATTTTTGATCGTATGTGGATTCTGTTTATAAAATGAGGCGAACATATATTATTTGTAGATTCCAACACAATGTTAAAGGTTGGTTAGCATTTCTTGTAAAAAAATAAATCAAATAAAAACATTGACAAGGCATGTATTCATTGGATTTATGCTTATGTTTAAGCGTTTCTGTTTTTTGTTAAGGTTTAGAAACACTATAAGCGCCAAGGAAAGGTTCCTCGATGTCATATTTACCCTTTCACTGAAAACAGTATGAACTTGTATGAATGTAACACATCTTGAGAAAGTGTTTCACTGTTGTTCATATATATATATATATATATATATATATATATATATATATGTATATATATATATATATATATATTAGTATATGTTTTGTATATGTTGTTTTCTTCTCAGCTTAGTAGAGATTTCTTGTTTGTTGTGTATTTGAATGTTTTTTTTACTCACAAAACAACAACAACAACAACGTACCTTCAGCCAGAAAAAAAAAACCAACAAAAAATATCCATGTACAACACATGTAAATCATAACTAATTTTATTAGTATAGTTGATGTATTAATATTTTATGGTAATGTATGAATTTCGCAGCCTAAATACTGCTTTGATGAAAGTCAATTAAAAATACCAAAAACATTTTAAAATAAAATAATAGGGTCATTTGGTAAATGTTACTGTTTTTACAAGTACAGCAAATAATGCACTCCAAACAGTGAGGAGGTCAATCCCAACAGAGTTTACAAAAAGTGCAGAATATTCAAACCAGTTTACTGATAAGTTTCGTCTAAAATTCATGAACAAATGAAACAACTGAAGGCTCTGGAATCATACATTCAATGAACAGTTGTCTTGTTCTTAAAGTTTGGAATAATAAATACATAAAGTGCTCTTACGATTTACATCAAACAGCCAGATGCGTCTTTGCTATCTTGTCAGATACAAGACCCAACCCCCCATTGGTCCCCAACCTGAGAAGGTGGAGTCAACATTTGTATTCAAAACATTATCCTGCTCAGCTTTAAAAGGCCCTGCCAAAAAACACAGATTGCTTGAGTTTCTTGGCACGCAGTTAACAGCTACCTGATTAACCATGAGTCTTTCAGTAAAAGACAAAGAGGCGGTGAAGACCTTCTTTGGCAAAGTTGGCTCTAAGGCTGAGGACATCGGCAACGAGGCTCTGTCAAGGTAAAGTTTGTTTAATTGTCGATCAATAAATGGATATTTATGACATAGTAACTTATTTCTCTTTTGTTTTGAATCCTTTCAGGACCCTGTCGGTTTACCCTCAAACGAAGACGTACTTCTCCCATTGGGCAGACCTGAGCCCTGGCTCACCTCAGGTGAGAAAACATGGGCTGACGGTAATGAACGGAGTCCTCACCGCTGTCGGTCTGATCGATGATCTCAAGGGCGGTCTGCTCACTCTCAGCGAGCTGCACGCATACATGCTGCGTGTGGACCCCGCTAACTTCAAGGTACGGGGATTTATTTATTTATTTTACAATGTACGCAATTGTATTTATTTATTTCATTACATTCTAGACATATTCGCGTATACGATCACATTATGAAAGTTGTTGAGTATTATAACGAATTTTAACGAACAACTTTTGTTTTTCGTTAGATCATCAATCACAATATCATTGTGGTGCTCGCCATGATGTTTCCTGATGACTTCACTCCTGAAGTGCACGTGTCTGTGGACAAGTTCCTCGCTCTGGTCAGCCTGGCCCTCGCTGAGAAGTACCGCTAAAGTGGACTCTGTGTTCATCTCTGATGCGACACTGTACTCGCCTTAAAGAGGATGAAAATAATAAAATTCAATTCATGAAACCAAGATCTCTCTTTGTTGTGTTTCTACGCACCAAAACACATGTGACATATAGGACACTTTTGACACTACAAAAAAAAAAAAATATATATATATATATATATATATATATAGTAATAATAATTAAAACGTTTCAATGGTTTTAGCTTTATATGCATTGATGTGTATTAAAAGTAAAATAATAATAGTAAGTTCTTTGAACTTGTTTGTCTAAAATAAATCCATAAAGATTTTAAGTAGGCTACAACTAACTCAAATGATCAAGTACAGGACTGAAGCTGTGGGGAATACCCATAAGCCCTTGCTCTTGAATAATTTAAGAACATTTGAATGGACAAAAGAAACTTCAGAGAGATTTTTAGACCTTTTTTAGGATTATTGGTGTTTTGTAATTGGCTGTCTAGAGTCAACATTAGGGTGATTAGTGTTCCCTTTGGTGGAGTGTATGATCCTGCTCAATTTATATAATTATTCTTCACACATGTAAATGTGTGTTGTTGTTGTTCAGCTCCATCTGCATTTCTGCAAAGGAATCAATTGTATAAGGATTTACAATTTTATTTTGAGACAAATTAATTAAAGACAAACATTAATGTTCATTTAAAACAGTGTGCTAAAACATGTTAAATCTTGTTTGTAATGTCAGCCAAAAATGCTACATATATGTTTGACATAATTTCAACACATTATTTTTATCAGTGCTTCTTTTTAATTGGGACCATCTTGTTTACAATTCCTCAAGTCTACTGTTGTTATAAAACCAGTAGTTGGGTTAAAAAACAACTGTGGTCCATTCATTATAAATCGAGTATATGAAGATGTGTCTGAATTCAAAACTGGTGGAGAATTCAACAAACCTTTATGTGAACAGTTTTAGAGGGGCTTTAAAGAGGCTAGTTGTTGTATTTTAATAGCACTGTATTTTTACAGAATTTAACCCGATCATAAAATGTTTTTTTTCTAAAGAGCCCCTCCCCAAATCCTCAATCTTGGCAGAAAGCATGAAAAAATGTAAATATGGCTACACACACTCAACCAAATCGTTAGGATTCATACGACTTTTCTAAATTTGTCTAATTCGTATGATATCATACATACACTGTCCTCATATGAATTCGTATGACTTTCACTACAGCCATTGATGTCGCTGGACATCGTTTCCATCTAATATGGAACAATTACTTGCTTCTGTCACACACAACAGCTATATGGAGCCCATTCCCCTCCATTTTGACCAAAGTGCCGGTTGTTTAAAAGGATCAATGTTTATATAGGTAATTATCGGTGGACAGTGCACATAGGACACAGCTGCTTTTGGGAATTACTTTTTTTTATAATAATAATTATTATTCTGCACAATGTGGGTTTTCTTCATCCACGTGCAGCTATCGTTGCCTAATTATCTAAAAATGTGTACATTATTTAGCTTTTAAGTTTCGCATATTTAAGCATCAGCCCATTGGTTATTTCACTGCTGCACACTGTATAAAAGGAAATGTTGAGCAAAGTTAAAAACATGATGCAATCAGATTTTTGCATTCTCTCAACAACTTGTATTCATAATTCCCTTCAGTAAAATTGCATTTTTTAGTCCGTTTGAATTTGTTTGTTCACTAAATGCAAAAGTTTAGTCAAGACAACTGTTTCTTGTTCAGTAAATGATCAATTATGAATAAAATAATATTAATTCTGTCTCAGTTTCATTCTATCAAATGGTATGTAATGAATGAAATGTTTTATTTCTTCAAATAGTAAAAAGTTAGATACTAATGTGTGTGTGTGTGTGTGTGTGTGTGTGTGTGTGTGTGTGTGTGTGTGTGTGTGTGTGTGTGTGTGTGCATTTGCCTATATGTAACTGTTGAGTCGAGACTATCATGTTATGTAATCTATCGGACTTGTTTAAAAGGGTGGGGAAGGATTGCTTTGCAGAATTAGACACATACTGTAACAAGATTGTAAGAGATTATTAGATAGGAGGTTACTTATCTGGTTAACCACTCTGAAAGGCTGACACTGTACATCTCAACAGCCTCTGACACAAACTGAATGCAAAATGCATATTTGTGGAATCGACAACTTGACGCCATGTTCATCCATAGACAGGTAAATCTGCTAATCTTCTAAACCTTCATTGTTCAAATGAGTCTAAAACTAAAGATGATCAAGTGAAGTCACTGTCATGTGATTACACATATGAGAAACATATGAACTGACATTTCAGAGTGAGAAAACAATTAGACATTTGATAAAATGGAAATTTTGTTCTGCAGTGATTGAAAAAAAACCATAATTTAACTTGTTTTAAAGTGACTACTGATACGTATTAAAACTATTGTCAAGGGAATATTAGGCTACTAAGTATTCAAACCCATTAATTGGGAGTCGATCCATCTTCCACTACATTATAATTGTACTTATACACTGTTAGAAATTTATATTTGCTCATTCTTCCCAGCAAATGATGTGAAGGCGAAGGTTAGTTTGATTATTTAAAAAATGTTTTATGAAATTAGAAGAGTATACCATAGGGCTTGATAACTCTTGATACATAATGAATATTTATGTGTTTTAAATGTTACTTCAATGTATGTTTTTCATTTTGTACATTTCGGTCAAGAGGCCGATGGTGAGTAAACATTTGTTTGGATGCTATGCAAATCTAATTTTCCATTGTTTAGTGTTCATGATCAGTACATTGTAAAATCAGATCAGTGGTGTATTAAAAATGACTGTGCAGTGTTACTTCTAATCTCTTCAAAATAAATGTAATGTCAGATCTGTAGCTTGTTTTGTTCCGAAATAGGCTAAAATTGTTACAATGTTGCAGTTCCTCTAGGTTCGGTTCGCTTTCACAAGCTGGGTTTCCCGATAATGTTGCAGATTTTACGATCATCTTTGCTCTTTATTTTATGGTGGCGTAACGCCTGTTTGCCAAAACCAGCATGTAGTAGATCGCGCATTATAAAGTTGAACTTAAGTGCTTTGTTATGAAGCTGTCTGGTCCAAAACTTCTGGTCACTTAGGCCACTATGTCTAGGTGTTTGTCTTCTCAACTTGAAAATAATGTGGTGTGAAAGTCCTAGGGATTCAAAAGAGTGAAGTTGCACCATATCATGGAATTAGCCAAATTTAGAAAAGTCGTACGAATCTTGACGATTTCGCTGTGAGAGTGTGTTGGACATATTAACAAACATGGAAGTTGTTTGTTATGTGTTGAGGCGTGAAATGTATTTCCTAACTATTACAGATTTTAATAAAATAAATAATTATGGCTTTAGTAAAATGGAGTTTTAGATATATTGATGCTAAAGCAGACATTAATGAAACTGACGCAATAAATGCATTTAACGTGAATGTACGCTATGTGAATCATAAGGGGCTCTCAAGCAGCCTAAAGTTTTGCTCCTTTGGCTGGAAACTGAACAACTGCACACAGAACAGGATTAAAAAGACCGGCAGCAGTATTGCACTGATCATGGACCTGTCTGAATATTAATAGATCATCTGGTTAGAGCTCAATGTACTTGTAGTGTGCACTTGTAGCTGTACTGCCATTATGCATAATGCAATTTGGTACTGGCTTGTAAAAGGACTATAGGCGAGCCGATTTGAACCAGCCATTGGAGGAAGGAAGAAGAGGAGGAGGAAGAGAGATAGGGAATCTCTCACTGCACACTCTTGCTCTAATCTCCTCTGTTAACCATATTTTAATTATTTATTAAAGCATATTTATTTAATTTGTAAACTGCGTGGTTACATTACTCACATGTAATACTTGATCTGTATAATAAGAAAATAGTCGTCTTTCTATTACAATTATGCTTCTCAATGAAGGCTAATATAACGTTATAATGTTTTACGTGTCTTGTAAATTTGCACAAACTGCGGAGACTGCCTATTGATTTCATAGCGACTTTTTTATCCTCTGAAATTGTTTACAATAGCGTTCCAATTATCAAAATATATTAATACTAATTGATAAATATAATCTGTGAATGCCAGAAAGACATGTTTAAATTGCACTTAATGGATTTAAGAGTGGTTCAAAGCTGTCGTTAATTTATAACGTTTTTACAAACAACTTAGATGCTTTTAGGAAAAACGCATTAAAGATTAAGTACTACTTAAGTGCTACCAATGTCCTACTTAGTGCTTCGGGAAATCCAGCCAAAAACTGTCAATAAAAGTCACAAACTGCAAACTGTCCCCTCATTGATCAGAATGCGCTGTTCCAGAATATAGTGCATCCATTGATATACCGGTTAAAATGATGCAGGGTGCGTTCCATTCAGAAGTCACGTCAAGTCTATTTTATTTGTATATCGCCTTTCACAACACACATCTTTTTAAAGCAGCTTTACAGAAGATCAGCATTAACAGATGATAAAACTGTAATGTCTATAAAGTCAATGAATCCTCATTGTGTAATTAGATCAAATATGATTCTTAATCGTGTTTAAAAATAATTAAATAATAATTGTATTAATAACCCCAGTGAGCAAGCTGAAGGCGACTGTGGCAAGGAACACAAAATTTTATAAGATGTTGATTAATGTAAAAAATAACCTTGAGAGAAACCAGACTCACTGTGGGGGCCAGTTCCCCTCTGGATAACATCATGAATATAATGTAAATATTACTTATGTATAGTTAAAGTCATGGTTTAATATGATTAAAGTAAGTAAGTGTTAAGGGTCAGTGTTTAAACATAGATTTAGTTTGAACTGTAAGATTAATGACCAATGTCTTTGAAGTTCATCCTGGATTAACTGCAGAAGTTCACATAGATGCAATTGTCCTTGTTAATTGGCTGATGAAGCTTTTGTTGGCAATTGTTAGTCTAAGCATTTCATTTCAAGATCGGAGTCCATCAATAGACCGAGGTGATGCAGGGATGTGAAACGCAGTTCAACCTGTCCGGTAATTTCGGTGAGGTGAGGTGTGGTCCATCCTAAATCCAAGGTTCAGACAATGACATATGAAGTGTCCCATGTCTTATGGTTGGAGTTGGCATCAGTTCATCCACTGAAGTCCATCATAATAGACTGAAGTGATGTTTGGCACCGGTTGCATTTAGTCATCATCATTCAGCGACATGTAGCAGTGGAGTCCAACACAAAGCAGGAATGGTGCTGGATCCAGCCGGTTCTGTTGACCTCAGGATAAGAGTCCCGAGGTTGAGACAGGTAAACAAATCAAATAATATTAGTATAGATGCCATTACATTTATTGCAGAGTTATAAATCATGATCAGTGTTTCTGGTTTCTGGTTCCAGCAGACTAAACTAACCCTTAAAATACTTTAATATCCACCGCCAGAGGTTTGGAAGGCAGAAATGTGTGCGGCTCATAACTGAGGTTTATTCGGAACTCACCTTTTAAGTAATTTTTATTGGAAATATCTTTTATCTTTTATAAAAAGGCTGATTTATCCTGTTTGGAACGCATAACTGTAAAAATGTTGTCAACTGTTTACAAAATGTATTGTACAGAATGCGCAAATTACTTTATCAGACTCACAAATTATATGCAATGTAAAAGTTGCGTCATGGTGCCTGATGGGCTGTTATGAGTATTTCTGTAACTGCTGATCTCCTGGGCTTTTCACACACAACAGTCTCAAGTTTACTCAGAGTAATGCCCAAAACAAAAAACATCAAGTGAGCGGCAGTTCCGCAGATGGAAACATCTTGTTGATGAGAGAGGTCAATAGAGAATGACCAGCCAATCATAGAATCCATTTTGCGGTTCATCTTAGTTTTGCGGCCCATTTCCCAAAAGTATTGTATCTTAAGTAGTACTTGAAAATGCTCACAGATTAAAGAGGGCTCTAGAGTAATCGTGCAGTGCTAAGAGCATCGTAAGCAGATAGATTTATGCAGATACCTGCAGGACAAATTCGAAATTACACCCAATGCAATTTAAACACCTATGGCTTCACTTTATGCTAACTCTTTAATATCAGGATATATGTTTTATTTTTATTTATTTTAACAGGCAAGTCAAATAATAATAATAATAATAATAACAATGAAATGCATAAAATAGATAGTCTAAATAGATGAATAAATTAATTAGTAAACAAATACATTTATTTGTGTGGACTAGTTGAAGTAGTTGGTAACAACACATTTGTGGCATGATTGATGCAGACAACTGTATATATTAATGTTAGAGAAAGAAAGGCGATGAGGTGGTCATAATATAGGGGATAAATGCATAAAAAATTGAGCCAGCCAGTTTTATGGTTGACAGTCAGATCATTCTTAGGGGATGGAGAAAAAAAAAATACTATTTCTATGTATTTTTAACCAAAAAAAGCTACATATTACAGATATACTTGAGTGACTGCCTACAAAAGTTATTTGGATAACAGGAAAATTTTAAGGCGTGGCTAAAATTTTACAATGTTGATCAAGTACATTTGAAATCATCTGATAAAACCAAGTAGCTATTTTTGAAGTTTAATCAAAACACACAAAGAAAGAAAAATAAAACACTTATCAAGAGTGCTATTTGAAAGTGCTATCAATGAAATTCTCTTTCTGTAAAAAAGTGATCGTTTCTAATTGTCAAGGAGCATTTCTACTTGATCTAACCCTTAAATATTAGGAATATGGGAATAATAAAAAACCGTTATGAGAATATCGCGTTATATTATTCAATACATTTCTTATACTTTGTAAAAAAAAAATTTGTCAGGTGACCTAAAAATTGCTCCACGTGCTATTTATTCTGACTCAATTGACCTGACAAATTAGGCTACACCGATGAAAGTATTTTACGGATTGAATTAAATAGAAATAGTTGAGGTAACAATTGCAGGTTGCCACTTTTTCATTGTATTCACCTTGAGGAAACGTTAAAAACAGCAAAGCCTGTTTTAACACAGTTGTGTTGCTATCATGTGGCAATCGCCCAAATTTGATAAGTCAATTTTGGGGGTTCAAGGAGGGTCTTGGGTTTATCTTCTGTCTGGCCGCTGTATAAAAAAGCCAGTCCCATTGCTGCCAGCTCACAGACGTTTGCTGTAAAATCATTCTTCAACAATGAGTCTCACCGCCAAAGACAAAGCTGCCGTCAAAGCTCTTTGGGCCAAGATCTCAGGAAAGGCCGATGAAATTGGTCAGGATGCTCTTTCCAGGTAAGGTGATCGTTAATGTCTCATTTAGTGGTGTGATTTGCTGATATGTTTTTTTTTCCCGGCATCCATCTGAAATGTATTTAATTGTGTCTGCCCAGGATGTTGGTGGTCTATCCCCAGACCAAAACCTACTTCTCTCACTGGAAGGACCTGAGTCCGGGCTCGGCCCCTGTGAGGAAGCACGGATCGGTTGTAATGGGTGGTGTTGGTGAGGCTATCAACAAAATCGATGACCTTACTGGTGGGCTCCTGAGCCTCAGCGAGCTGCATGCTTTCCAGCTGCGGGTTGACCCTGCAAATTTCAAGGTGTGTTGGCAATGCGAGTGTCTCCTGTGTTTACTTCCGATTTGTGTTCAGTATTCGTGACCGCGGTAACCTTGTTTGTTTTCCTCCATAGATTTTGTCCCACAACATTCTCGTGGTTCTGGCTGCTATGTTCCCCACCGATTTCACTCCAGAGGCTCATGTGTCTATGGACAAGTTCCTCTCTGCTTTGGCTTTGGCTCTGTCTGAGAAGTACCGATGAGCACACGCTTGTGTTTTCACTTCAGACGCGTCAGACGAATGCCAGCATGAACATTCTGTCTAATGATGATGCAATAAAAGTTATTACGAAAAATCCATTTGACTGCATGTCTTTAATGCATACCTTTTGCAAACATATAGGTGTCGATAAAGTATGTTCTAAATAATCTCCATATTGTCATAATGTCAGGGAAATTAGCTAATAATAGGCCTATGGCACAGTCTCACATCTGAACACAAACATCTTTTTATTTATTCAGCAAAACTAGCAGTAGTGTTTTGTTTTGTTAGTATGGATAAACATTTTGAGCAGTTTTAGGATCATTTGATGGCTGGTGTTTAAAACAAACAAACAAACAAACAAACAAACTCAAATAAATATCATTCTTCCACATTAAAAAGAAGCGACGAATGCAAATCTAAATGAACATTATTATAAATGGAACATTATTCAAACAATATGATATACAAAAGTCAGAGAGAAAATCTTAATATACGATTTGCGGTTGATTCCTCCTCTCAAGTACAGGTCTAGCCATATTATGTTATGTTTATTATTTCATTGGATAACCGGAGTTGTATCGCCACCAGTTTTAGAAATTAAGTGCAAACATTTTTTTTTATAATAATAATAATAATAATAATAATAATATATATATATATATATATATATATTTAGGCAAGAAAGTAGGCCATAATTTATGTGTACTTTATAATTTGATTAGATGTTAATTAATGTTGAGCTAGTTTTTCTTGTTTTATTTGATATTGGCTATACATTCAAAAACATTTTAGTGTATCTTTACGATTTAAGCACTGAAATGATAGGCTACAAAACTATCCTTCAAACTGGTTGATTAATCTTTAAATAATGAACATATTAGGACTTATTACAAAAATATTACACAAACATAACGAGGATTATGAACGGTAAAAACGTAGCATTAAGTTTTAATTGGCAAAGTTAAAAATCGGCAAAGTTAGGCATATTTGAATGTTTAATTTAAACTATTTATTTAAATCTTACTATTTCCAGAAATTATTTGCAATAACACCCATCCAAACTTTTCATAAAGCCTACTTTAATTAAAAGTATTATTAATTATAGTATAGTATAGTAGATTATATATATATATATATATAAAAATGTATAATTATTTATTTAAAAAATAACGTCAATTTTTATTAATTACGTTATATTAATATATATATAATTTCTTTATTTATAAATAATTGAGGTTTTCTCAGACTAATCAACCCTCTCGCCATCAAAACACCTAATTAAAGATCGCACTGCTGCAGAAAAAAGGACCTCATAATCGTATCAGGAGGTAAAAATGGGCAAAGTTAAGCATATTTGAATGTTTTATTTAAACTATTTATTTAAATCTTACTATTTCCAGAAATGATTGGCTATAACACCCATCCAAACTTTTCATGAAGCTTAATTAATTTCAATGTATTATTAATTATAACATTCATTACATAGGCATTCATGCTCAAAATGTAGTAGATGTGAATAATTAATCAAATATAGAGACTCATAACGTAAAAACATCAGAGTTGCAGACGTTGAAACAACACTCCTCGTTCTCTGAGCTCGAATGTCAATTTTATTCATTACATTAAAAACAAAACAATATATATATATATATTGAATTGTTTTCTCTCAGACTATGTATCAACCCTCTCGCCGTCAAAACACCACATTAAAGATCTCACTACTGCGTTTCAGGAGGTGAACTCTTTGATCTATTTATATATTTTATAATGTTTGTCAGTCGCGTGCAAGCTTAAAATATCCACAAATATTTTAATAGTAGAAAACAACAAAAAAGTGGATGTATTTGTTATGTTTATGAGCACCTTGTACTTCATCAATCATCATGACCTGTAAAACTATCAACCTTATTCCCTCTCATTTTTTTATTTATAACCTATATCCGAACATATAGATTTTCATTTAGTTTGATGTGGATAAAATGTAATTTATTAATGACATTGTTTGATAGAAATGTGAAATAGTGCCAACACTTTACCCGCATGTTCGTTTGAATAGTATGTGATATAATGACTCCTAATATTGTTATTTTAGTTGTAATATTATTGTGGCATCCATCAATGTCATTTTGAGCTCAAACGTTTATGGCAAGACTGGTGCCTGATTCAAGTAATAACTGATGTGTGATGAACAGTGTATCCCAAAGACTCGTGTTCTGTTTTCAAATCAAAAGTTGTCATTATCCGCAGCAATAGAAACATTCAAATATAAAAGAACACAGAATACACTGAATATTGAATATTGAAACATTTATTTGCTTTTTCTCAGAAGAACAGATTCTTTTGTTGAAACATTAGATGGTCCTCTGTGTATCAGTCAAAGCAAGGTCTAGTGGTACTGTCTTCCGAGAGAGGAAACCACAACAGCGAGGAACTTCTGGAAAGCGGCCTGGACGTTAGGTGTGAAGGATGCTCCCAATTGAGCAGCAACAACGACGGTTAAGCAGTCAGCCAAAAGCTGTGGAAGGACAAAGCAAGTTGTTAGATATCCGATTCAAATTCAAAGAATAAGTCTTGCTAAAGAAAAATACGGGTGTCAAATTACCCTGAAGTTGTCAGGATCTACGTGGAGCTTCTCAGAGTGCAGCACACTTAGCTCGGCATAGGTGCCTTTGATGTTGTCCATGTTATCCACAGCTTTGGTAAGGCCATTAATGACAACTTTACCGTGAGCTGCAACCATGGGGTTTCCCATGATAGCAGCGGCGTTGTACAGGTTTCCAAAATTACCGAAGTACCGCTGGGTCCAGGGGTACACAATAAGACATCTAAGAGACAGAAATTAGAAGAAAACACTTTGTTAGACCAAAGAAAGTTTTGCCCACTAAAGTTGATGTAAGTGCCAGAATTCATTACCTTGCCAGAGATTGGGGACCAACAACATCTAAGTTCAACTTGGAGAAGATGTCCTTGATGGTGCTGCGCTCAAACTCTGTCCACTCAACCATGTTTCCGACTTTTGTTGTTCAGACTAAGTGCCTTAAACACAAGCTTAAGTGTCTAGTGAACAGGGAGTTTCAATGAGGTACTTTTAAATGCTCTTCACTACCCCACCCCTTTACAGGTTATTGGGTGACAAGTTTGAGGGTTGGTTTAGCCACGTCAGTCCAGAAGATTCTTATCAGCCTTGTGTATACTTCTTTCTTTTAGTGTCTTCAACGCCCTCGCATCTTATCAGCTTTAGGAATCTAACATTAAACTGTTAAAACATACTTGTTGAAGTTTCATCACGCAACAGGCCTAAAGAGACTATTTCATCGGAAGTGGAATCATTCAACGAAATGTCCTTAATTGAATGCAAAACTTACGAAGGAGATACACCTGTAATACTCGTTCAGGAATACAAAAGTCTGAACTTTTGCAAGCCACGATGTTTCATAGGGTTGTATTATAGGCTATTAGGCATTATTATGAAACATCTGGGCTTGCTATGGGTTATCTGAATCACTCAAAATATATAGGCCTATTAGCCCATTTGTAAGATTTACGTATTTCAATTTAATAACATCATTCTATCAAATTGAATTTAGTAATCTTTAAATAAGTCAAATAAAATGTAGGCTTTCCTCATTTCATTTAGTTAAAGATTAGCCTACTGTTATTAAACTGAAATGCGTAAATCTTAAAAATGGGCTGAAATATTTTTGAGTAGCCTATATCCAAATATAACATCCTGCATTACAAAACAAAGTCTTGTACTGTCCCCTGCTGTTTAAATTTTTTTTTTCAACATTCATCTTAAAGAAATATTCCGGGTTCAACACAAGTTAAGTTCAATCAACAGCATTTGTGGCTTGGTTTTAATTAGGCTACCATAAAAAATATTTCCACTCCTTTTCTTAAAACAAATGATTGAACCAATTTTTGGAGGGTTTAAAGGCAGAACTGTGGATCTTATTATTTTATTTAATGGTTTCACATTAAATCGTCATGGCAACAAAGTTGTAAAATTGGCTAAAACTTTACACAGAAAAGGTTAGAAAGAGATTTATCAAAATAACATGCATATTGGTTGTTTTGTGGCAGTACTTTTAAAATAGTGAGTATTTTAACATGTACGGATTGGCCCCATTCACTTCCATTGTAAGTGCCTCACTGGAACTTAACAAAACGAATTTTGTTAAAGAAAATGAGGGGCAAGTCAAAATTTTATGTGGTAATCAACATAATGCCACAAATGCTGGAATATCCCTTCAAACAGTCCTCGCTTTAACCACCAGGGGACGTTAATTTCCTTCCTCTTTCTTTCTTTCTTTCTTTCTTTCTTTCTTTCTTTCTTTCTTTCTTTCTTTCTCTTTCTTCTTTCTTTCTTTCTTTCGTGTAGAAACAATGTAGCAGTAGTGCAATGTCATAATTATATCTGTAAGTACTATCTAGTTGTAATAATAATGTACCTTCTGAAGACAGTAATGGTAATTTTGTAATAATAATAATAACAATAATAAAAATGGAATTTGCAAAGTGTCAAAGTGATCGTAGTATATAACATGAAACATATTATTTTGGGATGTTTCCCAAAAGCATTGTAAATGAACATTACTCCGTTCTCTGAAGTAATTGTAGGTTATACAGCGTTAAGAGAATCGTGACCAGACATATTAATGCAGTCACAGTCGCGAAATTATACTTTGATTACAATTTGATAGAGTTAATGTTTAGATGCTAACTTAAAATGTCACTATATCAGGATAGATTTATTTATATATATATTTTAAATGTATTTAAATATGTAGAACAAATTGAATTATTATTAATAGGCCTATATTTAAAAGTATCTTGTATATCATAATATCAAATTACATTATAAAATAAAAGATAAATAAATACGTTGATACTAGAGGAAGCGTGTTTGTTGTACAAATGAAATTAAATCATGTAGGCTAGGGATCCATTACCTAATTTAATTTAATTTGTACAACAATCACGTATTTATTTATCTTTTATATCCAGGATATGTTTATATTTGTTATATTGAGGGTGAATGGTCTATCTTGGCTCGTCAAAACGGCTTGCCCCTCTTCTACAACCTCTGACAGACACCAAAGGGCGCTGTCGCCCCATGATGAATTTGTTTAAATGAAACATTGCAAACGCTGTCCTTTTCGCGTCGCCGTTGTGTGGCCCGTTATGCATAGAGCGGAGGATCATTTCAGTTTATCGCGGCCCAGTCCCGTTCTCCTGATTGCCAGTCCGACCCTGCAGGATGCCTCGTATCAGTGTTGGAAAAGTAGAGAGAAGTTTCCAGCTGATGTGTTAGAATTGATACATATGCAAGCATTATAAATATGAAAAGTGTAACAGAGAATAAAATGTACTTCACTTAAGTAACACTTCACTTAAGTTTTTCTTCTAAACTTGCTTTCTTGACGTTAGATAATAATTCTTCTAGAATGTGCACTCTACTAGATTATATTATGTTGGGTGAATGTGAACTAATGATCAACAACAGTGCAGCATTTTTGCTGCTTGTTAAATGTATATAATTAAAATGAGATAATGCAACACAATTTTGGAATATTTTGACTGCATTCAATATAATATTTTTTTTTTCTAAATGGAAATTGACTTAATCCATTTGTGTTGGGACTGCATTAAAGCTTATGCTGGGTTGCCATTGTGGTGAAGAGTGAAGCTTTTGCTTTGGTTCTGACTTTCATTTTGATTGTAGACAGATAAAGGCATTGCATGTGGAAAAAAATCATGTTAATTCTGGAAAGCTTTTCTTTTTGCATTTTTGCACTGAGTAGAACGTTAGTAGGTCAGTTAGACTAGACTATATTTAATATGACTAACACTTGGAGTCATGTGACGCCATATGAGGTTCGGATGTGTGAACGGTGAACTCTACACACTTTGAGGATTTTGCTGTGATACATCGATCAATCACTGGCATGGAGATTAAATTCTATGAGGTGGTTAAAAGAATGTGGGACGTTGAGAAATGGATAGATTATCTGGAGTCATTGGAGAGGGAATTTTCTGCTAATCTGCTAGTGACCTAGGTGGATTTGGAGCATGTATGGGAGAAGCTGGAGGACATGGAGAAGCATAGTCAGCAGAATAACATCCGAATCGTAACATCCGAATTCCTGAGGCCAAAGATGGTCATGGTATGGTGAAATTCCTGGACGGGCTCTTTACGAATGTGCTTGACATAAAAGGCCATAAGCTGGAAATCGAGTTCTGCCTCTGCGATCCACTGAGGGAGACAGGCCCCAATCAATTCAGGCCAAATTTCTGAGATCATCTGATAAAAATATTGTGTTATGTGAGGCGAGGTCTAAAGGAAGGCTTTCTAGGAAGAACCACAGCATTTTCTTGTTCCCAGACATTACAAATTTGACAATAGAGAAACGGGATCGATTCAAGGAATGCAAGAATCTCTTTAATTAACGTAAGGTTCTTTGGCCAAAATTCCTGCACTGTAAAAAATGATTTGTTGACACAACTTGACTTGGTCAAGTCATCTTGTTGCAATGACTCAGTTAAGTTTAGCCAACATTAGGAGTTAAGTTATCTCAACTTATATGTATTTGTTGAAATAACTTGCAGTAAATTGAGCCAACGCACTGTATCAATTAATAAGGATTTAGATTTTTTTGTTAAGTCAACTTAAAAGCATATTGGTTGAAGTTAATTTTTCATGTTTTCACAACCATTAACCAAGTCTAATTGACATAAAATAGTAATTTTTCCTCAACATCACAACTTAACTTTTTGAGTTTACTAGACTTCATTGCTTGCTTTGACAAGAAGTTCTAGATATCTACTTGGAAGCAGATTTTTTTATGAAATCAACACAACCGCAAAATTGTCAGCATTCTCAGCATTTATTTTTTAAACAGATGCACTGCACCCCAAAAACAGACAAAAATAATTAGCTTCACATCACAAGAAAACCCTCACATATATTCGGCTCACACAAGCACGTGCAAACTTCTTTATGCACAGACCCATTCTTAGAGAATAGTACAAATAACTCTGTCACTATCAGATATTTTCAGGGCAGGAACAGGTTTACATGAAGAATTCACAATAACCTGTGTTTAACAACTTCAAATAAAACAATGTCTTCAATTCCCAATAAAACGTGATCAAGAGAAGCAGGACAAGGTAACAAGAAAACAGTCTGTTTGAAAAAAAGATTCTAGAATAACAATGTAAAAAAATATACAGCTCACAGAAATACATGCAGACTTCTCTATGCACAGACCCATTTTAGAGCCAAAATAGTACAAATAACTCAGTCATTATCAGATATTTTCCTTACAGGAAAAAGTGTACATGAAAGGGTTAGTTCAACCAAAAATGAAAATGATGTCATTAATGACTCTCCCTCATCTCGTCCCAAGCCCGTAAGACCTCCGTTCATCTTCAGAACAGTTTAAGATATTAAACTTATTTAACTTATTATTTACATTTTTTTAAAGAGTTTTCTGTCCCTCCATTGGAAATGTATGATATACTGTCCTTGTCCAGAAAGGAAATAAAATAGATCAGTCCATGTGACATCAGTGGGTTAGTTAGAATGTTTTGAAGCATTGAAAATACATTTTGGTCCAAAAATAACAAAAACTAGGACTTTATTCAGCATTGTATTGTGTTGCGGTTAATTAATGACATCATTTTCATTTTTGGGTGAACTAACCCTTGAAGAATTCACAATAAGCTGTGTTAAACAACTTCAAATAAAACAGTCTCTTCCATTCCCCATCAAACGTTTAACATGACAAGGAAAGAGGACGCAGGACAAGGTAACAAGAAAACAGTCTGTTAGAAAAATATTCAAGAATACCAATGTTACACTTAAAACAATGAGATCTAAAATAACAATGGTCTTAAACTTTAAAACAGTGTAACAGCGTAAGTGCTAATAGTAGCAAGAAGGATAAAATAGTTTCTTATCTCAGCAACTTGCTCTTCAAAGAGTGAACTCTTGCGGTGCAGGAGTCTGATCCAACTCCAATGAACAAGCGCTGTATCACTTCAAAAGTGAATTTTAATTCCTTTGGGTAGTTAAGGTTTAATGCGTACACCAGGCCCATCAGGTTCAGAAAAGCATTTGGTATGTCACTCAGGTGACGCATCACCACTTCTTCCTCAATCACCAGGGCAACGTCATTGTAGACTTCTGGGAGAGGTTACATCACATTTTCCACAACCACTAGAATTCCGAACACCACACCCTTGATCACATCCTCTTCACGACCACTGGGCTTTGTAGAATGAAAATAAAATTAAGGTACTATTACTTAAAACCAAATTTAAAGTCCCCACACCCCTGCAAAATAAGAGATCTAACGTTCAGTTTTCCCTTGTTTTGCTTACCTCGCATATCTTAATGAATTTAGAAGGAGTCTCTCGCATGTACCACGGCAGGCCAAGCAATGCTGCAGTCCGCATCCTTTGGTTTGTTGTCTGTAAAATATAGGATGGTTTAAGTACCTGCTTTATTGATTCAATCCTTTGTTTTTCTTTTCATTTATACTTTCACCCCCTCACATCACTGCTATTACACAGACAAGCCAGATAAATTGATTGTATAGAAGACCTATACTGTGCTGGCAAGTTTGATATTAACCAATACACTGCACAGACCTTATGCTTTTTTTTGGATGTGCCCAGTGTGTTACGAACCCTGTTGTTAACTATGCTCGTTTCATAAGGGTTCAGCAACACAAGAGGAGATGCAAAGAGCAGTTTAAAACATTTATTATTGGACTAATAAACGACTGCACAAACTCACGTCTCTCAAATTCCCTCACTCCACAATTAACACACATTTACTTTACTCAAACGTAAACATAGACATACTAAACACTAACAAATATAACAAAAGTAGTAGCACAATATAAAGAACACAGTTGGAGTTGATCAGCCGACATCATGACGCGCACGGAATTCACCGCTGCGTGTCTCACCCTTCTGCACACGCCACTTATAAGCCCAGCAAGAGCCATCAGAGCAACGAACAACAGGTGCGCAAGGGAGGAGCCTACACTCAGAAAGAAACACCAATTAAGTCACAAGACAAACACACACACAGAAATACACAGGCAACACCTATGAAGGCTGAGGCCGTAACGAAGGGAACAGAAAACTGATTCTGCAGAAAATTACACAGAAAACTTAACCTAATCCGCGAGACAACGCATCTGCGACCACGTTGTCAGATCCTTTTTTATGTCGGATCTCTAAATTGTATGGCTGAACCATTAAAGCCCAACGCATCAATCGGTGATTATGGTTGTACATTTTGCTCAGAAAAACCAACGGATTGTGATCCGTATAAACAACGATTGGTAAACAACTAGACCCCACATAAACGTTAAAATGTTGTAAGGCTAACAACATAGCTAAAGTTTCCTTTTCAATCGTTGAATAAATCAACTGATGACGATTAAACTTAGCTGAAAAGTACGATACTGGGTGGCCTATTTCATCAGCACCCTCCTGCAACAAGACAGCTCCCACTCCAACCGTACTAGCGTCGACCTCAAGCTGGAATAGACGAGTCACATCTGGAGCAGACAGCACAGGTGCACTGCAAAGGAGAGATTTTGCAGAAAGAAATGCCTGCTGGCACTCATAAGTCCAATCAAAACTAACTTTAGGACTACACAACTTCGTTAAAGCAGCAACCACACTCGAGAAATTTTTACAGAAGCACCGGTAGTACCCAACCATGCCCAGGAATCTGCGTAGTTCTCTCCTCGTAGTAGGTACTGGGTAACTGAGGACAGCAGCCACCTTTCCGTCTAATGGCCATACCTGACCGTTTCCCACCTGCTTCCCTAAACAGGTGACAGAAGCCTTAACAAATTCACACTTCTTTAGGTTTAACGTTAAGGAAGCAGCTTTTAATCGGCGAAACACGTCATGTAAGGTCAACATGTGTTCAGCCCATATAGACGAATAAATAACTACATCGTCTAAGTAGATATTACAGTTAGGAACCTCGCCTAAAACTATAGACATTAGACGTTGAAACGTTGCTGGTGCGTTTCGCAGACCGAATGCCATCCGTTTATATTGCAGAAAAGCATCAGGGGTTACAAATGCGGAGATCTTAGAGGCGCGCTCGGTTAAAGGCACCTGCCAATAACCTTTCAGAAGATCTAACTTAGTGATGTATTTCGCACCCCCAAGACTGTCAATGCAATCGTCCATCCGGGGTGACGGAATTTACCTTTCGGAAGTCAGTACAAAAACGTAAAGACCCATCAGCCTTTGGTACCAGAACGCACGGCGAGCTCCATGGACTATTACTCGGAACAGCGAAACCATTCTGCAGTAAATACTTAACCTCACATTCCATTGCTTCTCTCCGACTCATTGGGCAACGATAAGCATGTTGCTTGATGGGTAATGCACTACCAAACTCGATGTCATGCTGGGGTGCGTTTCCCGTACAACGATGCAACTCTCTGGTTTAACTACCATAGTACGATGCATCTTTAAAGAAATCAACTAGCTAGTCACTACTGTTTCCCGAAACCATGGTACCTGTGTCGCAGATCCATGGTTTGAACCACATTGGTTGGAGCTGTCGTTATGACGTTCTTCTTCTTCGATCTAATGGCGGACTGGTGCTATGAGCACATATCGCCACCTGCTGTAAATTTGGTTATTTTCTCTTTTCGACTGCGCTTTCTTAGTGACGATGTGAAGTAATTACGTTAACAACTCAACATTCATGCTTTGCACAATAAAATATATACATATATAAACACAATGTTGTCTTCTCTGATCCCAAAATCTATAACTATTAATTTCACAATTTCATATTTATTAATTTCTTATTGAATATTGATAGATCAGCACAATTAAAATGAAAATAAATGATGGGTTTTAAAAACACTGTGATTGTTATATTATGGACACCTGTTGCATATTTTGCTTAAGATCATTAGCCTACCTATTTAAGTCCCCTTGCCATACAGCTATGTGTTCATATGACCTGTCTGAAAATGACGCGAAAACCACAATTTTCAAAAAATGAAGTTACAATTCTTTTGGAGGAGGTGGAGAATAATAAAATCCAGCTATTTTCAAGCTGAAAAATTGTGTTACAAATGCTGATAAAAAAAAAATCCTGGGCAGAAATCACCCAAAAAATAAATGCTGCTGGCTATGGTTATGAGCGCAGCCCAGAAGTTAGAAAAAAGTGGATGGACTTCGCAAGTGTGACAAAACGGAGGGCTGCAGCACGTAGAAGGGAAGCAAAAAAGACTGGTGGGGGTATCAACTACGTTCCTCCTCTGACTGCAGAGGAAGCGAAAGTTTTGGCCATCCTGGGGCCTGAGGCATTGGAAGGGATCCCTGGAGGCATAGATGCATGTGCGTCAACCAGGCCTTTGAATTCAAAGTTGAGCCCTGGAACATCAGGCCCCCTTCAACCTGCCCCTGTAACATCAGAACCCTTCAACCTGCCCCTCTAACATCAGGCCCCCTTCAACCTGCCCCTGTAACATCAGAACCCCTTCAACCTGCCCTTGTAACATCAGAACCCCTTCAACCTGCCCCTCTAACATCAGGCCCCCTTCAACCTGCCCCTGTAACATCAGAACCCCTTCAACCTGCCCCTGTAACATCAGAACCCCTTCAACCTGCCCCTGTAACATCAGAACCCTTCAACCTGCCCCTCTAACATCAGGCCCCCTTCAACCTGCCCCTGTAACATCAGAACCCCTTCAACCTGCCCCTGTAACATCAGAACCCCTTCAACCTGCCCCTGTAACATCAGAACCCCTTCAACCTGCCCCAGGACTCATCAGCAATGAGTCCTGGTCTTGGGCTATTGCTCCCTTCTCCTGACTCCCCTCAGTCTGAGGCCTCCTCATGTGCTGGGCAACGTCGTTCTGGCATTCCAGAAAACCAGCCATTAATCTCCCACCAAAGGAGAAACAGGGGACGTTGTGGCTGCAGTGAGAAGCTGCTTCAGTCGGAGAAGAAGAAATTATCTGAACTCCAGGGAATCAGGAGAGAACTGAGAGCCCTGAAGCAGCAGCAAGGCCAACATCATCAGGAGGTTATGGCCTATAGGAGGGCTAAATTGGAACTCCTGCAACAACAAGCCAGCAAGCCCTCTTTAACCATGTTTCTACCATCCGACAGTAAGTGAAAATTGTGTTATTTACTCAGTATGGAAAGTCAAATCATGTGTGGCTGACAGCCATGTCATCTTTTTCTTTTCAGATCCACAGATGTAACCCTCTTTTTTTTTTTTTTTGCCTACATTGTTGGCCTTCATGCCTCCCAAAATCCAACCCCTCGTCCTTGTCGTGGGAGGTGGAAACAGACTGGTTCTGGCAAATGGAGCTCTGGTGAAGCTGTGTGGTGCATGGCATTCAATTTATTTTTCAGTGATGAAGTTAAAACCCTTCAGCAGTTGAACTGAAATACAAATAAATAAAAAATGTTATGGCCAAATATACTCTTTTGTAATATGTATTTCAAGTGCTTTTCTAATACACTGGGCATTCAGTTTAATATGAGTTACTATTGTAACTTGACTCAAAGTAGTATATTAATGCCACATAAAAATGCAGGCATTGCTGAGTGAAGCTGAAGCATGTTTACCATGCCATGTCATCCTTTATTAAATACCTGAATAATGTGACCAAGCCTGATAATGAAACATATGGAATGTAACTTATTTTGAAGTGGTAAGCTACCATCACATAAATAAACCATAAAGTAAATGAAAATTTTGTTAATTCACAACATTAATATTATCAAAGACAATATAAGCCAAACATAACACAAAACACTCTTAAGTACTTAGACCATTCTTAAGAGAAGAATGAAAAATATGAAATAGAAAGACAACAGCCTATTTTAAACCAAATCAACATATACAATATATTAATGTTGTACCATATTACTATAACAAATCAAAGATGGTAATAATGAATTGTAGTAATTAAATTAATTTAGAATGATTATTAGCTAAGGTGTTTCTATTAACTCTGGTGCATCAAAAGCAGGTGTACTAATGCCTCTCCTAATAAGTTACACTTGTGTGTTTCAAGTGCTCAACAATGGCAGCTTTACAAAGATTCTTACAGCTGGAGCACAGAAGGCGGCTGAGAAGTCAATCAGTTTATATAAATGCCCACATAAGGACAAATTTTACCCCTCTTGACTCACTATCTGATGATGCAATTTTAAGAAAGTTCCATCTTCCAAGGACCAAGATTCTTGAATTATTTCAGATAGTGAAACCACACCTTCAGAGGGCAACAAGAAGAAACTACGCCTTAAGTCCAGAGGTGCAGTTGTTAGCTACACTGCGTTATTTTGCTGTTGGAAGTTTTATGGAGGTGGTGGGTGATGGCCTGGGGCTCAGCAAGTCTTCAGTCAGCAAAACTGTGACAACAGTAACACCTTTGCTGTTACAGCTGATGAAGAGCATCCTGGTTTTCCCCAAAACTCCTGAGGAAATACAGCTGGCCAATCAACAATTCTATGATATTGACAACATCCCCAGAGTGATTGGCATCATTGATGGCACCCTAATCCCAGTATTAAGCCCTAAGGTAAATGAGCCCTTGTACATTTGCAGGAAGGGCTATCCAGCCATTAATGTTCAAGCAGTGTGTGATCACCAGGGAATGTTCACTGACATTGTGGCAAAATGGCCTGGAAGCGCACATGACTCTTTTGCATGGGCCAATTCTGCAATTTGCCAGATGGCTGAAGAAGGTGGCTTTGGTGATAGCTGGCTGCTGGGAGACAGTGGATATCCTTTTCGCCCCTACCTCTTGACACCTGTGCAGCATCCAGCCACCATTGCAGAGGAAAGGTTTAATCAGGCCCATGGAAGGAAACGCTCTATAGTGGAGAGGACTATAGGACTGTGGAAACGTTTTCGCTGCATCAGCAAGTCCAGTGGTGGCCTAAAGCTAAACCCCACCAAAAGCTGTTCTGTTATTGTGGTTACTGCAATTCTCCACAACATTGCAGTCAGGGAAAATGTCCAGCTTCCTGAGGAGGAAGTTGGTGCCGTTGGAGCCGATGGTGAGGAAGATGCTGTTTCTGATGATGATGATCCTTTGAACCCACATCAAGGCAGAATGCATCCTGCAGGAGCAGAAGTCAGAGAACTTTTAATTCAGAATATGTTTGGATGGTAGGCTAATATTTTACAGTTTGGATACTGTGTTTTCTATTATTTGTTTCATTTAATCTGACATAACTTGTGTTAATAAATAATGCTGTTTATTTGCCTATGTTTCCCCCCAGCAGACTTCACTTAAATACTTTTGCAAACAATAAATATGTATTTGTTTCTTATAACGCCAAGAGAATATTATATTCTACTACACAAACTGCTTATTTATAAAATGTTTCTTCATTCATTGACTATATATAAAAAATACTGTGGTTTGAGTGTGTAATATTTTAAATAGCCTATGTTAACGTATGTAAATTAGCCTACGTTTCCTTAGCGTTAAGCACTGCATATGTTGCTTATATGTGTAGGCTACAGATACAATTTAATATTTAAGGGTAACCCCCTAAAATAATTTTTGTAAAATATTGTTATATGACATTTTGTCTTTGGGAATTTAACAAAGCTACTCACTTGCACACTCACCGTTTCTTCGCACAAACGAAACCAAGCCTGCGTCCCAACCGGTAAAAATAATCCTTTCGGAGTGCACTTCGAAGGGAGAATAATTGCGATCGTCACGCTATTATATCGTTTCAAATAATTTGCAATAAAGCAAGCAAATTGTGTAAAACCTGAGCACCTCGACTTTAAGTCATCCAAATCACTTAAAGTGGATGGTGAAAGCTTCGAAAGAAATAGGCTATAGGGTCGATAGGTCTGAATAGAACACATCCCAGCTGCTGCGAAATCAATGACGTCGACACAACAAACTAACAAGGAACTATGCTTCTAACCACAGGTCAAGAGCTGTCGTTCCAACCACAAAAGTTTGCGAATGTTCGTTTGAACTATGGTTTCGGGAAACACCAAATCGTTGGACTATGTTAGTAACGACGGAACTTGCGACCATAGTTGGCTAACGATGCTTTCGGGAAACGCACCCCTGGATGACATTAGTACCAGGAGGAACGTCATTGAACAAACTCGGGAAACTGTCTATCAGCTTCATTACGTCCTCTCGCTGTTCAGGCGATAGATAGAATAATTGATCGGGAAGCAAAGATAAAACCTTAGAGTTTTCAAAACATGCTCCTCCTAAAGCTTCCATAGATACATTCAACCCATCGTCCACAGTATCGGTGGGCAAAGCATAAGCCAGCAATGAAACATGCTCAGTATTTAATTTAGTCACCAGTTCACAAACCAAATTCTCAGTGTTCTCTTTTGGTTCGACACAACAAAAATATGGTTTCAACATATTCACGTGACATAAACGAGTTTTTCGCCTCCGTTCTGGAGTGTGTAAGATATAATCAGTTTCATTCAACTTTTTATCACGTAAGGACCGGAGAAACGCGCAGAAAGAGAAGATCCAAGAATAGGAAACAACACTAGAACTTTCTCACCTGGCAAAAAATTACGCACAACTGTTTTCCTATCGAAATGTTTTTTCATTTTCTTTTGTGACAGAGAAAGTGCTTCCTTCGCCACAGTACAAGCATTGTGCAAACGTTCACGGGTACGTGATACAAAATCAAGGACGTTGGTCTTCGCAGACGAACCGTTACAGAGAAATTCCTCCTTTAACATTTTCAAAGGACCACGGACATTATGTCAAAACACAAGCTCTGACGGGCTAAACCCAAGCGAGTCCTGTCGCGCCTCAAGCACCGCAAATAACACTAATGGAACTCCATCGTCCCACTCATTCCCAGTCTCTATACAATACTTCCTCAGTGCAGACTTTAATGTTTGATGCCACCTCTCCAAAGCTCCTTGCGACTCCGGATGATAGGCACTGGATACCACGTGAGACACCCTAAGAGCCTTTAACGAAGTACGGAAGACACGAGACATAAAATTTGAACCCTGATCTTCTGGAAAACGTGTAGCCACGCACATGATTGTCAACAAATATTGACAACCAGACTTAGCCCGAGGAAGTGGACCCACGCAGTCAACTAGAACGCGCTCGAATGGTTCGCCAACTACAGGAATAGGACAGAGAGGAGCAGGCGGTACAACCTGATTAGGTTTTCCACTGACCTGACAAATATGACATCTCTTACAGTATGTCACGACATCAGATTTTAACCCTGGCCAGAAAAAATGCTGGAGCACCCGGTTATAGGTCTTAGTTATCCCTAGGTGTCCAGACCAAGGATGGTCATGAGCCAGACTTAAAACATGTACTCGAAATTTCGAAGGCACCACAATTTGATACACCGCATTCCAATCTTCCCGCTGCTCAGGATTTAACGATCTACTCCATTTACGCATGAGCACATTATCGTCCCAGTAAAACTGGTGGTTACGCAGCGACATTTTGTTATTTTCAACACTCGCACGACATTTTTCTAATGATAAATCATTTCGCTGAGATTCAATCAGAAACTCGCGCGAGACGGACAAATCAGCGATAAGATCAAAGCTAACAGATGACCTTAAAGTCGTTTTAGACGAGTCTGGAGAATCGGGAAGAACATCAGTTTTCAAAATCTTTGAAAAGACAGAATCGCAAAGAGTATTATTACTTTCCTGAATGTCATGTTTCGCCTGTGCTCGCGTCACCACAGCACTAAACACATTCGGCAAATTTCTACCAAGTACATCAGCCTGCGAATCGTTACACGGGACATCAATGACTTGTACTACCGGCATTACCTTACCTCCAGCTATGTCATTTCCCATGATAAAATCCACACCTTTCACCGGTAAAGAAGGACGAACTGCAACCTCAAAACACCCAGATGCCAAATCAGACGAAACGTATACACGATGAAGAGGAACAGGCACAAAACCCATTTCAATACCCTGCACAATCGCGCTGGTATTACACGCAGAGTCAGCACAAAAACCCAAAATATCTGATAATATAAAGGACTGAGATCCTCCGGTGTCACGGAGAATTCTTACAGGTTTTCGGCTTTCGACCTTCTCATTTAACGACACAAATCCATCGAACACAAACGGCTGAAAACAGCTATCAGGTGTCGCAAGAGAAATTAAGGATGGCGGGGACACAGTTTTCACTAAAACCGAACCTCGCGGCTGAAAAGAGGAAGAATCTTGTCGCTCTTGTTTACGTTTTAAAGTACGACACACTGCCATAATATGTCCCATCTTATGACAGTACCCGCACTCTCGATTAGACTTTGAACTGGTAGGAACCCATTTATTTCGCAAATCAGAAAGATTTTCATTTTCATTTAATGAGGAACCCCCAGAGTCAGACGGACGCTTTGGAAACACAGTTTTATGCATTAATGCATACTCGTCAGCTAACACAGCAGCCTATTGTACAGTGCTGACTTTCTGTTCGTTTAAATACAACGCAGTACGTTCTGGAACACAGTTCTTAAACTCTTCAATCAGCAAAAGTTCTCGCAAAGAATTATAGTCAATTACCCTGCACGCCTTGATCCACCGATCAAATAAAATGCCCTTTTCGCGAACGAACTCGACATACGTTTGAGATGTGCCTTTTTTCGTGGTACGAAATCGTTGTCGCTAGTGCTCAGGAACCAATTCATATGCTCGTAATATAGCAGTTTTCACGGCATCGTACTGTACACTTTCCTCTAACGAAAGAGATGCACACACCTCTTGTGCCTTACCTGATAGTTTACATTGTAACATTAGTGCCCAAACCTCGTTTGGCCATCTTAAGGCAACAGCAACTTGTTCAAAAGCTTGAAAATATGCCTCAACTTCCCTCTCACGGAAAGGTGGAACGATACAGATATTTTTAGCCACATCAAAATGTGTCGAAAACGGCACTACAGACTTAGATCCAATATCAGACGGCACAGAATTAACACCCGAAATTGATGGACCAGCCGATGTCTCAGAGTTAACCTCCAACCTAGATGTTTTAACAACAGATTTTTTTGGTACCTCTGGAACCGCCTGCAACTCCAACTCCCGCAGTCGCACCTTCGTATTGGCATCAATTCGGTACATTTCGATCTGACACTTCAAATCATCTTGCCTCGCCTGAGCTTTGTCCTGAGTCTCCAATTGTAACCGTGCTAGACGTAACTTCAAACTGGAATCTGCACGCAAACCTGGTGATGAATCTGTGGACAGTGAAAGAGGTTCAAATTTAGGTATTGAAAAAGACGAACGTACCTCCGTACCAACCCCAATCACTGGAGTCACTGGAACACCACTCGCCGAACTTAAGAGCGAACTTCCTGAAGCTGATGCCGCCAACTCCGCTACTGCAGTAGAAACAGCATCCATAGAAGGAAAAACCCCTTTATTAATCAGGCTAATCGTTAAACAAGATTTCAACTCTTCTTTCCGCAGTGTTCTAGAGATAGAAATCTCATAATGTTGAGCAATAAGAAACAAATCATTTTTCCGACATATCTCTAAAACTTCAACACTAGGTTGATCTACAAATTTATTTAGCTCAAACATTGCCATCTTTAAAGAGAAGAAAACGCAAAAGCAATCAGGATAATCCAACGCCCGCTGGACCTACCTACCTAACCATTAATCTAAATATACCCTATCTAGTCTTCAGAGGGTACCGATTAAGAGATCGCTCTCTCCCCCGGAATACCTCCAAAAACAACAAACTAAAATAATAAAGAAAAACAATAAACAGTAAACCGTCATCAGGACTGGCGCTAAGCACAGCCCCGCTGGCTTACTCTTCCTAACCAGAGGATATGGATCACCTGAATCAAATAGATCAATCAAAATTACCACTACTCGGACACAAATCTTGGACGAGCCCCCAATTATGTTACGAACCCTGTTGTTAACTATGCTCGTTTCATAAGGGTTCAGCAACACAAGAGGAGATGCAAAGAGCAGTTTAAAACATTTATTATTGGACTAATAAACGACTGCACAAACTCACGTCTCTCAAATTCCCTCACTCCACAATTAACACACATTTACTTTACTCAAACGTAAACATAGACATACTAAACACTAACAAATATAACAAAAGTAGTAGCCATGATCAGCCGACATCATGACGCGCACGGAATTCACCGCTGCGTGTCTCACCCTTCTGCACACGCCACTTATAAGCCCAGCAAGAGCCATCAGAGCAACGAACAACAGGTGCGCAAGGGAGGAGCCTACACTCAGAAAGAAACACCAATTAAGTCACAAGACAAACACACACACAGAAATACACAGGCAACACCTATGAAGGCTGAGGCGGTAACACAGTGGGTTACATTCCTCATAGTCATCTATATACATCCCAAGTGCAATGTTTAAACTCTCTGAGGAGAGCAAAGGATTCCCTTTGCAGAACAGTCCATCTCTGTATGTTTTAATCTGACCGGACTGGTCAGCAGTTTTCCTGCAGGATTTTAGCCAAAATGTCATCAAGGTTCAACAACTCAGTCAAAACTTCCAAAATTGGAATATAAACAAACTTTCTTTGAGAGGATGGTTCTAAAAAATATTCAACTGGCTCAATTACTTTGAAGTTGTCCTTGTAATAAGTGGTTCTTTTGTATTCGGTCGCAAAAGGGCCACTCTTTGAAAGGGAAGTTAGGGGATTTGATTTTTCAACTATCTCAGCTAAGGCAGTAGTCAATTCATTGGTTAATAAACAATTGTGCTTAACCAATACACTTTCAATTATTCTTGGAGTGAACTCTTGCACAATTGAATAAACACTGCAAAGCTCATTTACAATTTCCTGTGTGGTGGCCTTTGAGACATGTAAAGTTGTTTGCATGCAAAGTAATAGTGATGCTACTTTGTGTTTAATCAAATCCTGTAGGTCTTCAACATCTATGTCACTATCTACTGTTGAGCAATCCGGGCTGAATGAATGGGTTTCAGAGTCTGCATTTTCAGGGTTTGAATCATCAGGAATGCAAGTTTGATACAAGTTTGTTCGAAAATCTTGAAAAGTGCTTTGGCGATGATTCCTACTTTTGTGAGCACGAAAGTGCTGCACACACTGGTCTGGAAACTACAGTTTTGAAAGGGGCACCTCACTGACTCTTTCTTTTTAATGTGTGTTGTAAGATGAGCAAAATACTGTGAAATACTGCAAGCCTCTGAAAAATTACACAGGTCACAGTTCACATTTGATGTTGCTTTAAGCAATTTTGAGGAGGCTTGAAAACATTGACTATGTTCGCAGGTTAAATGCTTCTTCAGAGACAGTTCACTCCTAAATGTGCATACACAATCCTTATAGATGCATGGGAGTGGACAGTGACTTGCCTGATGACAGTGTTTAAGCTTGTAGTGTGTGATTAGGGCACGTTGGTTGGGCGAGGAAAATCTGCAAATCTTGCAACACCACCTCATCGATTTCTGCTTCCACTATACTGATCCTGCAAAAAAAAATTAAAATATATAAAAATAAAACTCAATCCAAGTACACATATACATGTTACATACAGAAATATTCACTGAACATAGGGCTGCACAACTATTCAAATATATAATTGCGGATGCCACGGTAACGTAATTGTTTAAACAAGAACGCAGCAAAATAGAAACTACCAGTGATGTAAGTGCATGCTGAAATAAAAAGTCTCTCACCTGTCAGTGGTTATACTGTGCTTTTTGTCATAATCGTGCAGCCCTAAAACATCGTACTTCACAAATACCAATTATGAGGAAAAATAGAAAAATTTATATTTCTGGTGATGCATTTAATGTTACTCTAATGATGTTGCTGACAATATAAAATTGAGCAGTGCTGTAAATATAGCTTTTATTATGTGAAAATGTTTTAAATAAATAACATAATCCTGAAATTCATGATTCTTCAGGGCTTCACAGGTAACACAATTGACATAGGCCTAAAAGTTTAATCAAGTGATTATGAATATGAACTACAAGTTGACATTATATTAATACAAAATCATGGTAAGTTACATAATTAAGCCTACAGATGACGCACCGTTTGCACGTGCTCAAAAAAATTATGGTATGGTATGGTATGTCATTTGAAAAAAATTCAGATATTAACGTTAACTTACTGGTCATTCTGTGTTTCTAACGATAAAAAGATCCGATCAAGAACACGCTAAAAAGTAACTTAAATATACACTTTTTTTTATCTATTTACCAACATTAACTTATACTAGTCAAAGACGATTTATCTTTCTGCTCACGTCTCGACAGCAGCTCGGTGTCTAACACACTGTATAGCTAGCAAAAATATTACTAATAATCAGTTTGTCAAATGTGATGGCCTGCAATCAATAAGCAGTCGATGAGCGCAAACGAAACAAGCCACATTTTACATGAAAGAACAAATCAGGGTATACTTACTATAAAAATCCATCTGTAGTTGGTGAAATAACAGCTCCTTCGTCTTTTTCTCGCATCAGCAATTTGTGTCGTGTTCTCGTGGAGAAAATGGCGATGGCGCGTCTTGTTCAAATTCGTTAATATAGTACGTCATCGTGACGTAGTGTTTCTGGCACATGCGCATGAGGCAGAAAATTGAGAGAACCTGTTTTGTTGTTATGTGAACACGTTATTTTAAGTTTTCCATTTCCCTTCAAGTTGAGGTTGTTATAAATTATCATATTGTGTAGTGAGCCACTGCAAGTTGACAGGACATGATTGTATTTGTCCACCTGACTAAAACTCAGAATCACTTTTTACAGTGTGGCCAAATAGATGCTAAGGATGGCCATAAAACATTTGCATGCCCACAACAAGCAATGTCCTTCATGAGTCAATGGAGTAAGTTATTTTGTGGTACTCACATTGCAGTCGAGTGGACCGACTCACTGTACGTTCACTTGACGACTTGAGGAAACTGAGCAACTTTTTTGTTTCTTTTTGTGCTGGTTCCACCTAGCGGCTGGAGTTTGTTTAGGAAGTAACACTCCTTTGGGACAGTTTTGTGGATGAATCTGCATAGGCTTTGTGCATGTGCCTCCTATTGGCTGGAGTTTGTTTTGTGAAGTATTTCTTGCAAGACATTGGAGTGATTAGGTCATTTGTTACACTCATGAAGCAGCCGAGTGGGCCGGGTCACTGAACATTCGTTTGACTGTTTGAGGAAACTGAGTGCCTTTTTTCACACCTTAGTGACAGTTTTGCGGATGAATCTACATGCCCTATGTGTTTATTCTGCCTATTGGCTGGAGTTTGTTTTATAGATTTTCTAGAATTTTCAGTCTCACAAAATTTTTATAGAAACACTGGACTTGAGCAATCCGACAGCAAAGTTGTCGCTGGGGCTCTCGTAGGGGTACATGGACTGTTTGAGTTTAGAGGGATGGACGCCAATTGGCACTATCGTGCGCATGCGCACATTTTTCTTTTTTCTGTTTGTTTGGTTCTGGGGGAAGCTCAGGTTTTATTGTTGCACTAATGTTGGAATGTGGTCTTTATCATTTTGTTTTTGAGCAGGGGAGTCATTACACTGATAAGTAAGCATCTACAATTTAATGTCAAACAGATTAAAGATAAATTAGGAAGAGTCATTATTGTTTAAGCAGAAATTCAGGGGCAAAGTTTTATTTTGGATTATATTTCCACAACTAATGTTGATGATCAGGGCTTTTTTTATTGATCTTGAAGGGATGTTGCAAGCTGCTGGCACCCCTTATGATATAATACTAGATGGAAAATTTAATCTTTTGATGGACTCAGTCCTTGATCATAGTGAAGCAAGTGTGTAAGCCCCCTAGAGCAACATTGACACTAAATAGGATGTGTAAAAATCTTGGTCTTATATTTTAAGACTTTTGAACTCATCTGGTAGGGAATATTTATTTTTTCATAAATCCACAAGATTTACTCTTTTTTTTATCTAAGTCCATCATTTTATCTGTTTTGGATTGCTCAATTGGAAACATCTTAGTCTCAGATCACACCCTGGTGAGTTTAGAGGTGTTGCCATATTCAGAGAAAAATAAATCATATAGTTGGCGCCTTAATGTATCCCTTTTTCCAAAATCCTGATTTCCAACAAATGATAAAGATTGAAATCAATGTTTTTATGGAGACCAACTGGTCCTGAGTATCCTCTGTGGGCGTGGCTTGGGAGGCACTTAACCCGTTTCTTAGGGCCCGGATTATACAGTACTCCTCATTCACAAAAAAATCCAAAGCACATGAACTCGTGGAGTTGGAAGGAAATATTAAAAGTGCAGAGGCAGAGCTGAAGCATCGTATGTCATCTGATGGCCTGATTGAAATTCAGATATAAGACTATTTTGTCATGGAAAGTTGAGTTTTGGTTATTTGGGGCAAGATTTTCATAGTATAAATCGGGGGACAAAGCAGGAAAACTTTTGGTTAGATGGATAAAGCAGAGAGTGTCTTTTTCTACCATTCCCTGAAAATATTGACCTCTGCCATTGATATTAATAATGCTTTATTTTTAATCTATCTTGATCTATATAGTTCCATGTCTTCATACTGATGAGGATATTAGAAACTTTGTGGAACATTAGAACTTCTTAAACTGACGAATCTCTTGATTCTGAGATAACCTTGGAGGATCTTGGCGAGGTAATGAAATCTTTACCTACAGTTAAGGATCTAGGGCCAGATGGCTTCGTCACTGAATTTTTTTAATCTTATGATACAGAACCGGCTCCACTTTTGTTAGAAATTTATACCGAATCATTAAAGAATGGAAAGCTTCCACCAAACATAACACAAGCCGCGATCAGTCTGATTCTTAAAAAGGACAAATATCCAAGCGAGTGTAAGAGTTACTGTCCAGTTTCACTGATCCAGCCAGATGTTAAAATATTGTCAAAAATTCTGGCTAACAGATTAAACAAAGTTATGACATCTCTTATACATATAGATCAGGTGGGGTTTATTCGGGCCACAGCTCTTCTGATAACATTAGGAGTTTCATCAATATCATGTGTTCAGTGGTGAATGATCAGACTCTGATCTGCCATCTCACTTGATGCCAAAAAGGCAATTGATATGGTAGAATGGGATTATCTTTTTAAGATTTTGGAAATGTATGGGTTCGGTAATGGATTTTGTTACTTTATAGACACCCAATAGCAGTACCGCTGCTATTGGGTGTCTATAAAGTAACAACATCAAAAACAAATGGTTTATTTTCAGGTTATTTTACTCTGGAAAGGGGCACTCAGCAAAATGTTGCTTTAACCATCCTAGTATTATTGGTACTATTATTATTGTTGTCATTATTATTATTATTATTATTTCTGTGTATATAAATTATAATGCACAAGTTAAACATTTCTTGAAAATGCTTTATTTCCATTAAATTAAAAGTTGCAAACATTTTCATTAATTAAGTAAATGGTTGTAATTGTGTTATGAATTTACTTTTTTTTTATCATTAAGTTACTTACAATCATGTTTCAATTTACAAGAACCACCACAAATAAATAAGTAATAAATAAGTAGGCAATGGTGTAACGTTGCTGGCAAGGACGAAGACGGTGGAGTGACGAACCCAAGTGTAGTTTATTAAACAGAAGTGAGATCCAAAAACCCTAACTAGAAACATGAAACATGAACATGACTAAATCTTGACTTGACACAAACAAAAGGTTGTGGGCCTGGACCGTGGAGGTTTGCTTGTGACATGGCATGGAGCAGTCTGGGGTTCGACTGAAACTTGAGAAACTCTGGCATGGCGTTAACATGGCCTGGAGCTTTTTTTTATTTTTTATTAATGTTTCAAGGTCCCACTTCTGAAGTGTTTCCCTCACATATGAATCCATCACATCCTATTTAAAAAATATAGTTCATATAAAGTGAATTAACAACTTGAAATGTAAATTTCAAGCAATGGGCTTCATTAACAAAGCGATCATGAAACGAGCCAGGCACCTTCCTGCAATGGTAAAACAACACCATCAAAATGTTGCTGCTTTTTGGCATTAAAAAGTCACAATAAAATGATAACATTTATGCCTCTGGCAAACGACTTACAGTGCACTTATTACAGGGACAATCACCCTGGAGCAACCTAGAGTTAAGTGCCTTGCTCAACTTGCGACTTTCTGATGATCGGTTATGTGCTTTAGCCCACTACACCACCACCACTCCTCTGATAAATGTCACGACGTGAAAAAAGTCATAACCTTCGTGAATTCAGGGGCGCAGAAATATCTGAAAAGTGGCTTCTGATTAGGCTATCACCAAATGTCATGTAGGTGCTGGCTATTGTGTAATACAGGGGTCGGCAACCTATAGCACACGTGCCAGCATTGGAACGCCAGCAATGGCGAGAGAGGAGTAGACTATATGTATATAAATTTCGCACCTGTATTCCAATCTACATCTTAATGTAATCCTTCCTCATGATTACGCAGCGTGTTTCCATCAGCTGAATGGGAGGATAAACACTATTAAAGTGTGATGAGATTTGCGCATCACGAGCCAGCAGCACTTCTCTTTTGGTTAAAGGTGGGGTATGTGATTTTCTTTTTTGACCATTTTTTCAAAATAACTTGAAATCCTATTCCTAACGCACTTACTGGCTGTAAATTAGAAGCACTGAAATGAAAATTAAGCAATTTAATCATCTGTGGAACGGGCAGGACTCGAAAAACTCCAGCCGATCATTTTCAAGACCATCTAGAATCATTGGACAGAAAATGTGTCAATCAAACGGTCGTACCATGCCCCCCCCCCCACCACCCTGGCGCGCGTGTCCCGTTCGTGCGCATACTCAAAGCTCGTGACCCAGTAACAGGAAGTGCAAGTCGCCACGGTACAGAGAGAGAGAGAGAAGGAGAAGGTGTAGTTGCTTCCGTTTGTAGAATGGCAGACAAGACACCATCACAGAAAAGAAAATCTATTTTCGAGAGAGCAATTGCGAACAAAACGGCCGAAAGAGAAAGGTCAAAAACAAGGGTCATTCTAGGCGATGCTTTTAAACGTTGGCGGCATCTGAAGGGCTACCAACAGATGCGGCTGTGGCATTTTTTCTGCTTGACAGGTGAGAAGCCGATTAACTAGTAGTATTTAATCAGGGAACTGTCTTTACTGACGATATGCGCATGAGAATTGTAGCTGTTCTAACGTTATAGCCCAGCCATATGATGAACTAGCTAGCTAAACAACCTGTTTGGGGAGGAAGCTGATGTGAGCGATTGTATTTATGTATGGAGAATAGAGCTTTTATACTGCTAGTGGGGTTGTTCCACATTTCTATGAATCCTGTTTTGAATAGAAGACCACTGTACAGATGCCAGGGCTGGCTATGTTCTTTTTTTTTTACAGTTATGAGAAAATCAGCTCCAACCTATGCTAGCCTGGCTCGCTCTCGCGCATCTGAGTTTTCGCTCGTGCATGATTGCGCGTCCATGTTTTTCGAATGGGTGGAGTCAGGGCCAGCATTGGAGGAGAGAAGGTAGGACCTTATAAGTTGTGTATTTTCAAAATCTGCCGGCCGTTTTGCAAATCACATACCCCACCTTTAATCGCAGGAGTAAATGCGGTCAGACTGCGCGGATGACAGCCTACATTCCGTGTTTCATTTGTTTCTTTTTGCTTTCAGAACAACACGTCATGTAATAAGGACAACACCACTATTAATCCTTCATCGGCACAGCCATTGACTAGGAAAATAATAAATGGCACTCAATGTCAAAAAGGTTTCCGAACCCTGGTGTAATATCTTGTTGAGTCCAATTAGTTATAATTTTCTAGATAAAATGTTTAATATTTCCGCTTTGAAGTATTTTAATGTTACACTGTAAAAATGACAATATACTTTTCTTTCAGTTGATGAAAAACTGCCGTGTCTGCAACACCGGATAATGAGTCTTAAACCGAGGTGTTTTACAATTTCTTCGCGCGTCGGACAAATATATGAAATATTATGTATGATTTCCAAAAAAAATTGTCGGGACGAAAACAGTAAGTGAGGGGGAGCATCCCAATTAATAGTTTCTACGTCACAGTTAAAGGCTGGCTTTATAGCAAGTGTTATGTCGGTAGCCAAGTGAGCAGCAATACAGCAGACCCAAAATTAAGGGGAAATGATTTGATTATTTAATTAATCAGCTATTTTTGTATGTGGATAAAGAAAACGAAAAGCGTTCATATAACGTGATATTATTAACTCACCTCTGTATCTTCTGTTGCTTCTGTTGGTCGACCGTTGAAATTTAAAATGGCCTCGCGAGACCAGTTTTAACCCAAAAAACTTTAGGAATAACCCAGCGTTTTTTGGAGTGTACATTTCATTACACTCGTTGACTTGTATGAGAGTGGAGTGTTGAGATCTTTTGGGAATTTGAGCCATCATTTTGGGATTCCTAGATCTTAGTTTTATAGTGATTTACAGCTGCGCCACCTGCTCTGTACTGTTTTGGGGAGTAGCACACCCCCCGGCATGTGCTTTGGGAGAGGTGATTGCTGCATGAGGGATCAGTGTATTACTCCCTGCTAACTCAGAGTCTGGGGGATGAAGCTTTAATTTCTATTAAGAGATTATGGGAGAAAGATTTGAATTTGGTATTGGAGGATGGAGTGTGGATTAAGATTCAGAAAAAAAAAATTGAAGTCTGATTCTTCATATATGTGTTTAGTTTTTCTCTGTCATGTGTATATGAAACAATAAAAAATGCTAATTACCAAAAAAAAACCTCAATGACCATTTGACCTAGTGTTATGATGGCAGACGAGACAGGGGTGAGGATCTAAATGCGTTTTTTTATTGAAAGATGAAGAACAACAAACAAGACAGGAACAAATGAAACATCCACGATGGGAAAACAAAACACGAAAAAACATCAAAAGAGTAAACAGGCTGGGGAAACATCCATGAAGGGCAAAGATAACATAACATCTACATTCATCAACGATCGACAGGGGAATGGAGAAACGGCAGGGTTTAAATACACAGGAGACATGATGATGACAAACGACAATCAGGTGAGGACAATGACACAGGGCTGGCAGTGATGAGGGCCGGGAATCATGGGAATTGGAGTTTGTGACAAAGACTAGTGAAACACAGGGCAGACAACACAGGAATCCTGACACCGAGAGACATGTAACCAACTGTGAAACACTCATATAGCACAAGACTTATTTATGAGAGTAAATGTTCAGTACTTTTTATACAGATTCAATTATCCCTAAATCTTTTGAACTCAATGGCCGTTTGAGCTAGAGACATAAAACCATTGTAATACACTCAGAATATTATTCTTCAAATAGCGCAAGACTTGTTTTTGGGAGTAAATATTCAGTACTTTTTATACAGATATTATAATTGAGTTTAATAGATTTATAGGGATAATTGAATCTGTATAAAAAGTACTGAACATTAACTCTCAAAAACAAGTCTTGTGCTATATAAAGAATAATGTTCTGAGTGTTTTAGTGTTGGTTTCATGTCTCTAGTTCAAACCGGTCATTGAGTTTAATAGAAGTAAGAATATTACAAACACTGACACACTATATTTATTTGAAAACATATAGAAAGTAAATTCCACAAACAGAGTCTTGTGTTTGGTAAGATAAACAAGATATATGCACCTTTTTCTTCCACTCCAAGCACTGTCCGCGTGTTTAAAATAAATATTTATGACGCACACATCGATGTTACATACACCCCAAAACATCACGTGGGAAAGTACAGACATTTCATATCTGAATGAATGAATGAATGAATGAATGAATGAATGAATGGTTCTTGGCTAGAAATGGCAAAAATTGCCTTGCACCTCGAACAGGACTGATGATCATGGTGCTTTTTTGTCACGTTGCAGTGTTTGCAGCGAATGTAACCATTGTTTAAAGTGCAATGGTCCCTCGCCTGATTTCTTCAATCCAAAGGGCTTGAGGATCATGTTACATGCAGCGAGATCTCCAGTGCAGGGCCACCCCATGCCCTCCATCTGGACACGCCCCTGCGGCACGGGCCTATTCCAGGACAACAAGAATGCCGAGATTCATCGGGCTCAAAACTGACAGAATTTGTGCAACAGAGGACTTTAAAATATTTAAAAGTCCTGCATGCATTTAGCCTAATGTTTAATGATAAAGACAAAGATATACCCTAAATATGTGCACGTTATCCTTTGTAATATTTGATAAACCGTGAGAGTTCATGAACAGTTTATGATTTTTATTTAAAAAAAATATTCCACGCATCCACAATTTTGTACTTAATCATTTTTAGTTAGTAGTAGGCCTACTTGAAGTTTTAAGAACACAAGTTGTGATTCTAAAATGTAACATTTCAAGCACTGTTTAATTGGGACCACTAAAATGTTTTTGTTAATGACAACTTTAGGGTTTAGATATAAACAATAGCTCAATTAAAACTATTAAGAATAGTGTTTTCAGTGCATTTAATTAGCCATAAACGGAACAGTTATGTAGTAAATGTGCAGTAAAAGATACACTTTTCTTCTTATTGTTAAATAACCAGAAATGATTTTTTCTCATAAAGTGAGTTGTGAAGGGCTGTGCATGTTGTTGCTTTTAACATTGCTTTTCAAACACAGCAATGAGCAGTTGATGCATTTCTTTACGTGTTTGTGGTTGTACTTTCTAGGCAGCAATGGGTGTTCACTGTCTGAATTCTATGATAAATAGAGATAAAACAGCAATAAAATATCTCATGATACCCAGTGGCCATTTCTTAATAATAATACAAATAAGAATAATTGCTGGCCATTTTTAGCGATCCCCCTAAATGGGCCACTTTATTAATTAAGATATATTTTGATAGTTCCTTTCATTTAAACGCTCAAATAATATTGTAAGTATCCAAATTCATGTTTGGACATGCATGGTATATTATATAGTGTGTTTGTATCAGTGCGGCACTGATCCATACATGTGCTCAAATACACATAACCCCCTCACACACACACTCACAACACTTTATTTTTACACTGTTATGGGTAAAAAACACATTTACACATAAAATTACAAATGAAAACAATTGCAATTACTTTTTAATTATTAAATAACTTTACAGAAGCTGGATGGGAATGATGTTCCCTGACATGATGCACCTTTAAACATATTGAACATCTAAATAAGCAAACCACTCAATTCTTCCACTACAAATTTAAGGGGGTCAGGTTTATATGGGGACAGCTTGGTGGGAATATTCATGACTTTCAGAAATAAATGATGTAATATAATGCATGCATGTTCACTGTTGGATATTGCTACAAACTGCATAAACTAGTGAGTGTGAAAAGTGTGTTTTAATAGAGTTTGTTTGAAAATTCTGTGAGAGAGTAAAAACAACACGTTCTACTTTCTAGGTAACTTGTACGTATGCAGTGTGTTGTGTAGGCTACGAAAGATGTTTCATTAAATACAGGCATATAAACGGAGCCATAAATGGAACAGTTATGCAGTAAATGTTGGAATAAAAATAACATTCAAAATCTCTTTTCTTATTACTAATAATTCACCAGAAATGATTGCGAAGGGCCATAGCTTTTCATATTTAATTTATAATGTAAACACAACAATGAACATTTTTATACATTTCTACATTTCTCTTCTTATACGTGTTTGTGGTTGTACTTTCTGCAATGGGTGTTCACTGTCTGAATTTTATGATAAATAGAGATAAAACCGCAATAAAATATCTCATGATACCCAGTGGCCATATTTTAGCATTTATTTATCTTGTTTAACGTTAAATTAAAAATATAGTCCAACACAAACTGTTTTTTTTATTTTTTTACATTAAAATTGGTATTTGATCTTTCATGAACAACATTATATTGATACATTAACGAAGATTGATAAATGACACCTAAAGCATTAACCAATGTTCATGAATAGAACCTCGTTGTATAGTGTAACTCAATAACTGAATACATTTATTTCACAGTTAATACATTTAAAAAGAAAGTATTCCTTTTATCATGCTCTGTCAGTAATATCAACCCATAAGTTTCACTCATAATGTTTTCACGTTGTCTTTTTTAAAACACATCTCTGTATAACACAGAGATGTCTGGTACCAGTATGTAAAAGTTAGTAGTGATACAGTTATTAAACTGCCCATGAGCAAGCTACCTTGGCCCAAGTGTAAGTAGTTTTGAATAGAAAAACATTTCCCAACATAATTAGCTTTTAAGCCCTAATGATGCCAGAGACCTCAAATGCACCTTTTAAGTTGTTTTACCATTTAAAGGGCTTGCAACACATCTGATTGACTCAAATATTCTATTGTGATCAATAGACTAAAAAACCCAAACACAAATGAGTAATGCAGTTCTGCGCCGTTTATTGAGAAATTGTATTCAGACATCACACATGAGTTGGTAAGGGTCAGGTGCCGCACAGTGTTTGTTGCCTGTTGATGATTACTCTCCACTGGACGTTTAGCGGTATTTCTCTGCGAGAGCCAGGGCCAAGTTCTGGAAAAACTTGTCAACTGACACGTGAACCTCTGGGGGGAAGTCCCCAGGGAAGAGCATGCCAATGACAACTATGAGGTTGTGTGCGAGGATCTAGAAAAGGGTTCAAGAGAAACACATTACTATGACCATATTTACTAACAATGTGATATTAGATGTAGTACTTATGGGTTGTTTTGATGTACCTTGAAGTTGGACGGGTCAACACGCAGCTTAAATGCGTGAAGTTCACTGAGGGCCGCCAGACCTCCCACAAGGTCGTCTAGTTTTCCAATGGCCTCGCCGACTGCACCCATGATCGTCTTGCCGTGCTTCTTCACAGGAGCAGAGCCAGGGCTCAGGTCAGCCCAGTGAGCGAAGTAGGTCTTGGTCTGGGGGTAAACGGCGAGCATTCTGACGAAAACAACAATGGAGAAAATATTTATGCGCATATTCAGATATCCACAGCAAGAAATAAGAACACTCCAGATTAAATTGAATTTGTTTATAAGAAATAACAAAATAATTAACATTTCAGGTTATTTAGCATGATTTCTGTGACAAAGCATTGTAGTAATTAACTGCATTGTAAAAGTTTCTATATAGCTCTGTCTATTAATAATTGTATCCTCATGAACACAATAAATCATTACCTGCCGAGGGCTTCTGCACCGATTTCATCAGCCCTGGAGCTGATCTTGCCCCAGAGAGCCTTGACATTGGCCTTGTCCTTATCAGTGAGACTCATCGCTGCTTCTTTTTCTCAAGTTCAATTGTACTCAGAAAAAGATGTTGACGAAAACAGGAATTTGCCCCACTTTTTATATTAAACTATAGAGAGACACACCCATGGAATCGGTCCAAACCACACCTCTTAAACGCATGACTGCTGATCTCCAACCGGTTATGGCCAATCAAAAACTTGCCAATTTTGTGCTCCTTGTTTAATTAAGATAACAAACGTTTTCCATCCAAATATTTTATGCGCTTCGAGTAGGCTAGATGTCGCAATTATACAATGATCCATTCTTTTTGCCAAATTTAAAACGCCATAATTAATCACAATTCTAAAACGAATTATTCAGAATGAAGGTTGCATGCATTATTCAAATGAACACAATAACATACACTCCAAAAATATTTTCAAAACAAAATTCAGTCAACCTGAATTGTGTACTGTTCAACAAAATGTAATGAATAAAACTACAAATATTTAGTTTTAATTTGATTAAAGATTACTCTTTAATAATAAATAGACTCTAAATTAAAATGCTTAAATCTTACAAATGTGTGTGTGTGTGTGTGTGTGTGTGTGTGTGTGTGTGTGTGTGTGTGTGTGTGTGTGTAATTGTGTCATGTTTCTAAAATCATTTTACAACTCTATTCATACTTCTTCGAATCAGAATATTAATCAACATCATTTAATTAAGTAAATACATTTGTACAATTATTTTAGTTGATTCATGTGCAATTAAAAATATGGATTTGAAAACCTGTATATTGGTGTTTCGTTCTATTTACCTGAAATACATTTTATAGTAATAATAAAAAATATTATTATTATTATTATTATTGTTTTTTTGTAAGGTACAACTGGGCTAAAAGGCACTTCTGGTTTTATTTTCTCCCGAAAACACTAAAGAGCAAAAAAAAAAAAACTTCCATAGTATTTTCCTTAACACCTGTTTGTCACTATATATATTGCAAATATTTAACATCCACGAGATCACTGTATTGCAAATGTCTAAAGCTTGATTTTGAGGTCATTTAATCTAACATTTAATAATTTTTAAAATGTTGCAATGTATGTTGCTAATGAGAATCCCTGAAAATATCACTATTTTTATAGACTTCCAAAAAGTAAACATAGTGGTACACAGACTGGGAAAGCAATAAAACGGAGATCAAGCAACCTCAAAATTGGTTTTGTATTTAATCAACCAAAAATTTGTTTTAGCCAAAAAAAAAAAAAAGTTAACTTAAAAAACTTAGAAAAACAATTCGAACTTTTTGGACGTGATCCGATCACGATTCCAGACACGTATGGATGTCCTGCTGAGAGAAATCATCCAATAAGACACTGAATCTTTTAATGGGCGGAGACATCACACATCAATAAATTGTGCTGCAGTTTCATTATTATTTACAAGCGATTCCTACTGGACAGCTTTAAGCAAGTACCTGTGGACATCATAAATCTTTAACATGGTTGAGTGGACAGATGATGAGCGCAGTGCCATCCTTGGCCTGTGGGGAAAACTCAATCCCGATGAAATCGGACCTCTAGCGCTGGCCAGGTATCACTACATCACTCTCGTTTTAGACGCATAACTGATGATACTAACAGCAAAGATTATTCATTGCCTTTGCAAATGTTTCTGTTTATTTAAGGTGTCTGATCGTGTATCCCTGGACTCAGAGATATTTCGCCAGCTTTGGCAACCTGTCAAGCCCTGCTGCCATCATGGGTAACCCCAAGGTGGCAGCTCACGGAAGGACCGTGATGGGAGGTCTGGAGAGAGCCATTAAGAACATGGATAACATCAAGGCCATCTATGCCCCGCTGAGTGTAATGCACTCTGAAAAACTACATGTGGATCCCGACAATTTCAGGGTAGGTTCTACCAAACCCGGCGTGCGCAGAAATAACAAATGATCTGAGATAGAATGATAGATGTAAAGAGAAGTTCAGTGCAATCGGTCAGATCAGTAACTAAATGGTGTCAATTAAATCGTTGTGCTCTTATTATGTTGAATGTTTTGATTTGATTAATTGTTGGTCATGATTAAAGAACAACTGCCTAACACATCTCTCCTTCTACAGGTCCTCGCTGATTGCATCACCGTGGTCGCAGCCATGAAGTTCGGACCGTCAGTTTTCAATCCTGACACCCAGGAGGCTTGGCAGAAGTTTCTGATGGTCGTCGTGTCCGCCCTGGGCAAACAGTACCACTAGAGTCACATCACAATTGAACACCAGCTGTATTGCAGAAGATCACACCGCGAAGAGATGTCATCATAAAGAGATTATTCTTATAACATATCATAAATAAAAAAATTATGTTAAAAGCACTTTATTGTTGTTTGTTCCATTTTATTCCACAAAACACATTTAAAAGCTATGTAGGCTACTAAAAATGAACTTAATGGTTATGGCATCTTCAGTTCTGTACAGAAGCTTGTTATATAAACTACATGCATATTTCATTGTATGGGGTGGGGGGTTTGGGGGGTTGGCAGTCTTTGGAGTTTAAAAATAAAATAATTTTATATTTTATTTTAATAATTTTAAAAGTAATTTAGTTGGGTATTTAATCAACAAGACACAACTGAGCTTTTCTAACGCCGCACATACTGTGTTGGATAGATTTGCAGACTTGAACAGCATAAATTCAGTGATAAAAAAACAAACAAACATTTATCTCAACCATATGTGGCTGTGCAGCCTAATTTCAAGATAAAATGTTGATATCCTTCTTTATTAATTTATTCAACAGCAAGTTTTCTCTGTTTATTTAAAAATGACATTAAGGATGTCACAGATGTTATGCAAAGATGCTGATTACAAGCAAACGTATCAGGGGCGGATCTAGTAAATTATTTATTGGGTGGCAAGAGGTTGGCATGTTGACTATGAGAGGTGGCAACATCAAAGTAAGCGCTCATTTCTGGATAGCGATAAGCTCCATTTCAACCAGGGAAAGAGGGCACAAACTAACACTTTTTGGTTTTCTTAAGTTTGTGTAAATAAACTTGGGGTTCCAAATATTTTTCTTCTTTCACATTAATTTTACACATGAAGTGGGCTTGTTTCATGAACATAGTGTATACATATTTGAAATGTTACAACGTGACCTACAGGTGAGCAGCACATTGTAACATTACCAGTTATGACATCTTAAAATCCCCCTCTAACAACTGTTCCTGGTCTAATTCAAATAATTTGAAGATAAACAAAAATATTACAGCAATAAAAAAGTTTATTTTGCTTTTCATTAGCTTGTCATATAGCAATCATTTTGACACTTTATAATAAATGCACAAAAAAGCCCAAAATAATGCATGGATTGATGACACACATGCACGCACGCACACACACATGCACACATATAAAGGGGAACTATGTCAAATACATATCTGACTGCATGGAATTGCATAACGTTTGTTCTACTGGGGTGCTGCATCAGTGCAAATGTCCCAGTACTGATGATCCGAGCTATCAGCATCCTTGGAACACCTCTCGTCCAACTAAATTCGAGGACCAGAAGTAACTGTTGTGTAATTTACAATGGAATATGTCTGTTTTACAAACCAGCAGACAGATCACGTTTTATTATGTACACCTTAAAGGAGCAGTTCACCCAAAAGTTTTAATTATCTCATAATCCTTTATTTGCTTTGAGAGCTTCAAACATTTGGTCACCATTTACATGTATGGACCTACAGAGCTGAGATATTCTTCTAAAAATCTTTGTTCTGATGTTTGGATCACAATCTCCTTAGTATCTTCTTTAGAAAGAGACCAGGTTCATGTATAAAAATCATTTTATTTTGGATATGTCCTTGACAGATCTTTAGTCAAAAAGGAAGCCACCAGTTAAGAGTAGTCCACAAAAATCAATAATTTACCCACCCTTATGTTATTCAGAACTATATGTTATTTCTTTCTTCATCATTCATTGTATCTGTGCACAATAAGACAAAAGGCCTCCCCTGGGGTAGAAACAGTGAGTAAATCTGAAAAGGGTTACAGAGTTGAAAGGTTTGGCAACAACAGAACTAGGCTGTAAAATATATATTACATTGCAATGATTACCTATATCATTTATTTACCTATTTAAATAGACACATTTCTCAGTTCTTGCCTTATTGTTTTTCAGGCTATTATAGGTGATTTATGTTTTTTGGCACTGCACAAATCTAGTTTGTGGCAAAAGAATATGTATGGACATTGCCTGTTTTCTATTTCATTTTATGTTAGTTAAAGGTACTGTGTGATTGTCAAAACATGTGAAAAGAAGAGTGTATGTTAAAACCAAAATTATTAGAGCCTTTATCACATTTAGAGCCATTATTCCAAAACATATTGCATTCAGCACCTTTATATATAATGCCATCTTTGCTCACAGGCTCTCAGTTCTGTACAAAATAGTTTTTGATCCTATCACCTGAGCTTTTTTATAGATCATTCATTCTGTGTTCCTCTTTTTAATGTTGATTCCCCGTCTGTCGCTTACTTCGATGTTGTGTTGAGTGAAGCGACACCAGGGGACTACTTGAAGGCCTTGGTTACCTCGGAACTTGAGAAAAGGCCAATGAGAGGTTGGCAGACAGAATTTGTATGACCCTTCCTCGGACATACCGGTATAAAAGGAAGGAATCATGCATCTGTCCATTCAGATTTCTTCTTCGGATCCGAGCGGTTGTGCGGTTTCTACGGTTTGCATTCGACTGCCAGGCGTATCAGTACAAATTCCTCCCCTTCCGCATGTCCCTGTCCCCTCGCGTCTTCACGAAGGTCGCAGAGGCAGCTCTTGCCCTGCTAAGGGAAGTGGGCATTTGCATACTGAAATTACCTAATGACGGGCTCATTCTAGCCCACACTCGAGAGTCAATATGCACCCACAGGGACCAGGTGCTCAGGCACCTCAGCCGTCTAGGGCTTCAGGTCAACTGGGAAAAGAGCAAGCTCACCACAGTTCAGAGCATCTTTTTTCTCGGCATGGAGTTAGACTCAGTCTCAATGACAGCACACCAACGAGCGTGCTCATTAGGTGCTGAAATGCCTCGCCTTATTCAAGCCAGGCACAACGGCCCCTCTAAAACAATTACAGAGGGTCCTGGCATGGCATCCTCCCCTGGATATGGCATCCTCCGCGGTGGTCGCGCCACTGGGGTTGATGCATATGAGACCGCTTCAGCACTGGCTTCAGACTCGAGTCCCAAGATGGGCATGGCGCCACAGCACGTACCGTGTGTTCATTACCCCCGCCTGCCGCTAGACTTTCAACCCCTGGACAGACCTCTGTTTTCTGCGGACAGGAGTCTCCAAACAGCAGGTGTCCCGACGTGTTCTGGTCACCACAGATGCCTCCAAACAGGGTTGGTGTGCAACGGGCAGTCAGCTGCCGGCTCCTGGACGGTCCCCCGGCTGGGTTGGCATATCAATTGCCTAGAGTTGCTGGCTGCAATCCTTGCCCTGCAGAGGTTTATCATGCTAATTCAGGGCTAGCACGTCTTGATCCGATCAGACAGCACCGCTACGATAGTGTACATAAATCGCCAAGGCGGCGTGCGCTCTCAGTCTATGTCACAACTAGCCAGCCATCTCCTCCTTTGGAGCCAGCAGCGACTCACATCCCGGGTAACCTCAACACGGCAGCGGATGCGCTGTCGCGACAAGGCATGCTCAGTGGAGAGTGGAGGCTCCATCCCCATGCAGTGCAGCTGGTTTGGGAGCGGTTCGGAAAAGCACAGATAGACCTATTCGCTTCCCAAGAGACGTCCCATTGCCAGCTCTGGAACTCCCTAGCGGAGGCTCCCCTTGGGACAGACACACTGGCACACAGCTGGCCCCGGGTGCTGCGCAAATACGCATTTCCTCCAGTGAGCCTACTTGCACGGGTGCTGTGCAAGTTCAGGGAGGATGAGGAACAAGTCACTCTGGTAGCCCTTTACTGGCCCACACAGACTTGGTTATTGGATCTCACGCTGCTCTTGACAGCCCCTACCTGGCGAATTCACCTGAGGAAGGACCTTCTTTGGCATCTGGCGGATGAGGAAGCATAATAAAAATTGCACAGTATGATTGTTTTACTACAAACTTTGAGACTAAACTAAAACTACTTATCAGCTAATATATAGCTACTGATACACACATACAGCTACATACTACCTAACTATACCAGACAGTTTACTGTTGCACTGCAGTTATGTTGCACTATTGTATGTTTTGTATGTTATATGTTGTACTACGATCAAGAAACCGAGGTGTAAAATATATATATACAAAAGATGTGGATATTAGAGATGCAGGATCGTTGCTTGACTCAATTAAACCATATTCTAAACCTATTGACAAAGACTCCAAAAACAAATGTGATAAGGAAATAACATTGGATGAAATACAACAGCATTGCTAAATTAAAAAACAATAAATCACCAGGTGAAGATGGTTAAGATGGTTTATTTTATAAGTCCTTTCAAAAGATCTTTCTTTATTTCATGTAGGCTACATGTTTTTCATTAAATATTGGAAGCTGTGAAAATGTTGCCCACAATGTCTCAGAGTATAATTACCCTTATACAAAACTCAGGTAAAGATCCATTTAGGATTGATAATTGGAGGCCTATATCATTCATTAATATTAATTAATAATTATGGTTTTCCGCTTGTCGTCTGCAATGAATGGACCATAAAAGCACTGCTTATTCTACCATTTGTTTTTAGTTGATTATGCATTAATTAATAATGATGCCAATCTTTGTTTGTTTTGTTTGATTATTACAAAGCATTTGATTCTATTGATCGGGCTTTTTTAGTGGATGCTCTTGTTTTGTTTTTTTGGTTTGATATAATTGTATTAAAGCTATCCGTACACTTCATTGCAATGGCTCTATTGTCCCTTTGGAACAAGCCCCAGATTTAATATTTCTAGAGGTGTCAAACAAGGAGACCCCGCAGCTCCCTTCTTATTTTTATTAGCAAGTGATATTTCTTCATAAAAAGAACCCCGTTTCAAGGCATTCGTTTATTTTATAAATAAATAAATACAAATTTCTCAACTTGCTGATGATACAACGTTATCTTTGAGGAGTGATATCGACATAGCACTTGAGTGTTTAAATAGTTTCTCTTTAATATCAGGATTAAATAGAAATATGAATAAGTGTGTACTGTTTGCTTTGAAAGAAATACCGGAGGGTTTGACAGAATTAAATGGCATTCCAATAAAATATTAAAGTTTCATACAAATATGTAAAAATCAAATGGAGAAATAATTTGAACTATCTTCCGCTAATTGATCAAGTTCAAAATACACTTAATTGTTGGTAAATTAGAGACTTGTCTTTGAGTGGTAGAATATTGCTGTCAAAGGCTGAAGGATTGTCAAGATTAGTTCATGCAGATATGGTCTTGAATGTTCCACAGTCAATCATTAAACAGGTGAATAAGAAAATGTATAACTTTATTTGGAAGAATAAGCCACATAAACGGAGGCGTTTTATGTTATCCTTTTCATCAAGGTGGTTTAAATGTTATTGACTTTGAAATGTCTAATACAATTCTTAAGATTACAAATATTCAGAATTGCATTAAATCAAATAATAAACTTTGGTACTATATCCCAAATTAGATTTTAAGCCGAAGTTGATGTATTGAATTCCTCCTCGTCTGTAACTTTGATGTTTGCAAAATTCCCATTAAACTTTCATAGGCAAATAGAAACTTCCAGTATCTGCTAAAGAATACGCAAATGTCTTTGATGCTATTTTATCTGGACTCCTTCAGTTGTTGCTTTTTGCTGAAGTTGTAGATTCGAATCCAACTGTTTTAATTAGAAATTAAATGGTTTGAGTATTATTAATAATAAATACAATAATAGTTTCCTTAGACAGATTTGGCAGCAGGTTAAGATACCCCCAGCGAAAAGCTTTTGGAATTCAAGTTTTCAAGATATTAAGTGGGAGGATGTTTTCATGGTCTTTAGGAGAAGTTGTGTTACAAATAAAATAAGGGATGTTTCATTTAAAATTATTCATTGCATTTACCCTGTAAATCAGGTCAGAAGGAGATTTAGTAAATAAATTGACTTGAAATGTGTGTTTGCAACTTCAGCATTGAGAGTATTGTGCATCTTCTCTTTGATTGTTTTTGTTCTAAAATATTTTGGTGTAAATTAGATTTTTTTTTTTAAAGGAGATCACTGGGATTGAGAGAATTGTTTATAGTTAAAGATGATTTTTTTTTTACTGATAACCCCTTAGAAAATAAAATATGTGTCATTAACCTATTTATTTTTTAGGTAAATATTATATCCATAAATGTAATCCCACATTTTGGACAATTTAAGTTCGATCTCTATCAGGACCTTGACATTTTGGAGGGTGTGAGGAACATAAAGGCAACAAAGACTCTGGACTGTTGTATAGTGTCTTGAACTTGTACCCATATTAGACACCCTGCTTCTGGCTTTTGAATGTTAATACCCCTTTGTAGTTATGTATGTTTTTCTGTTTCTTTGCTTGTTTATCTTTTTCCCCGGTTAATTCTTCTGTTATGTGAACTGTTACAATAAAGCGTTCAAAAACAAAAACAAAATAATACTTTTTCTCAAGTTTGGTGAACTTGGACAGGCAATTTGCAGCGTTGACTGTTCGGTAGTGAGCTCTTGTGTGTGGGCGGGGCTTCGTATACAGCTACACTGAAGGATATAATTTTGGCAGCAATTTTCTTTTTATCTTCATTCGTTTGAGTACACAATGAGAAGAGTCGTTTTTGGTTGTTACATATTTTATTAATTGCATTTGACATTTTATCTTTATGCTTTTAAGTGACTCCGATAGCAGGTACACGCAAAGCTGCTGAATGATGTGCTTATCTGTATTTATCAGCAAGAGCAGCAGACAGAGCCGCGAGGAACTTGTCCACAGACACATGCACTTCTGCGGTGAAATCAGCCGGGAAATGAATCGCAAGAGTCACGAGGATGTTATGGGACAAAATCTGAAAAAATAAATAAATAACAAACAAATAAGAATGTAGTGAATTAACAATCAATATACATTAGGAATAAATAACCTCAATATTTCTCATTTGGATGTCTTCCCATCACCTCATCTTCTTATCAGCAAAGTGCTCCATTACCAGATTTCAGTGTGTCAGAGATTAATGGGGCACACTAAAGTTCAATCCAGAGAATGATTTAAAAACTGCACTAAAAACACTATTGCAAAGATCCTTGGCACAGGACCTCTCACCTTGAAGTTTCCAGGATCTATGCGGAGCTCAGTGGCATGCAGTTCACTCAGGGAGCTCAGCCCACCAACAAGATCATCAATTTTACCCACAGCATCAGTAATGGCTGCCATCACAGTTTTACCATGCTTCATCACTGGGGCAGAGCCAGGAGAGGTTTCAGGCCAATGAGCAAAATATGTTTTGGTCTGAGGGTAGACAACAAGCATTCTGCAGAAAGGAAAAGAATCAGTTCATGGTCTTTTACATAACAGTGATAAAAATCTTTCCATATTGATTTGTTGTTTTTAAAGACAAAAGTACATTTAAAAGTTGTGCGCTTACCTCCCTAGAGCTTCCTGTCCTATGGCGTCGGCTTTACTAGAGATTTTACCCCAGAAGGCTCTGACCAAGTTCTTATCCTTAGCTGTCAAACTCATTTCTCGATCTTTTCCACGTACTGTATTTATTAAGAGTAGGGCTTTTGGGTTGTAGGATAAGGTGGTGTTTATATACTGTAACGTCCAAACACACCACACCCAACATTGCAGCCAGCTCCACCTCAAACACTTCAGCCAACACTTTCAGATGAATATCGTCTATCCATTTCATCATTCACACAGCAACAAATTATGTGAAAAACAGTGAATGCTTATATATTTAGTCAAAACAAAATAATAAAGTACATGAATCCATTATGTATGTTTGAATCTAAAACAATAATGTAATATATAATCCACTCACCAGAATATACAAGGATGGTTGTGGAATACTGTAATAATTGACTGAAGGAATGCAACAACTCTATTAAGGTAATAATATATATATATATATATATATATATATCAGTATATATGTTGCTGTCCTCAGACGACCCAGAGCATCTCTTATGCAAGGAAACTCATTCAGAAAACAAATACATTGATTCATTTGAGTGTCATCTTTTATTAAATCACACACTCGATTTGCTAAATTATATCTACATTTTTAATCAAAATTTTCATTCAAATTATTATATGTATTTGTTTTCTGTAAGAGTGTCCTTGCGTAAGAGATGCTCCGGGTCATTTGAGGACAGCAAATTAGCCTACACCTTTGGGTGGGCCACATTAAAAGGAACAGGACATTCACTCTTATCAAAATGTACCAATTTAAGACACTTTGAAATGGGAGGAGCTGGTCTGAATGCCCAGATAATAAAAAACTGGCAGTTAATCAACTTTAAAAACCTTGTTTATTTTTTATTAGGAAGTTCATTCTACGTGAATTTAATGTGAAAATTAATACAGCAGAAATCTTCCCTTATAATGATGTCCCTGATTCATTTGAAAACTGGCGAGTCGAATAATTGCATTTGTTTTGTTCGGTGGATCGTGTTTTAAGCAACCAAAGACTTTGCGTTTGATTGATACAATGGAACAACCATTATGACGTTTAAAACAAGTTTGGAATTTGTACTAGAGTTAGAGTTTAGATGAATCTCTTTGTGACGTATTCCTGAAAAATCTTATTTCAAAATTTCTAATCAAAATGTAACATTTGCTAGGGTCAGATCCAAATACGATCAATAGGTGTAGCCAATCAGTCTCAGTCTGATGCGGGGCGGAGAGTATAAATAAAAACTCCCCACACCGCCTCCATCTACAGTACGTGCAACATTCACACTTGTTGATATAACGAATAAAAGCTAATCAAGATGGTGGAGTGGTCAGATTCCGAGCGTAAGACTATTGTGAGTGTCTGGGGTCAAATCAACATCGATGAAATCGGACCCCAGTCTCTGGCAAGGTAATGTGATCTCATGTCAAATATGATTTACATAATTCAGTCGTGCATTTTGTAAGAAATATGGGACTTGCATATTTCCATTATTCCATTTGTTGCATGTAACAGGATGCTGATCGTATATCCCTGGACTCAGAGGTACTTCGGGACCTTTGGAAACCTGTTCAACGCAGCTGCAATCCTGGGCAATCCCAAGGTGGCTGAACATGGCAAAACTGTGCTTGGTGCGTTGGACAAAGGCGTGAAGAACCTAGATAACATCAAAGGCACATACTCCAAACTAAGCTTGCTGCACTGCGAGAAACTCAACGTCGATCCCGACAACTTCAGGGTACATGATACTTATTTGTATTCCAAATATGACCTTATAATCATGATACAGAGCAAATATCTAATATTTAGACTTTTGCTTCCTAACAAATGCACGTAATCTTGAATCCCACAGCTGTTGGCCGATTGCCTGACCATTGTCATTGCGACCAAATTCGGATCCGCTTTTAACCCTGAGGTTCAGGCCACCTGGCAGAAATTCCTGTCTGTCGTTGTGTCCGCGCTCTCCAGCCGTTACTTCTAAAGTCCTGGTCACGATCTACGAGGAACCACACACTGATTCTCTACATTCAATGATGGTCCAATGCATCACAGAGTTTAAAAAGTATATACATAAAGTAATCAATAATTGTATTGATTTTGTATCTCTTTTTCATGAAGTGAATCAAGTCATGTTTATTCATAAAGCAAAATTAAAATAACACAAGTTGACCCAAACTAGGGAAGAGGAATGTTGTTTGGCACACCTTTTCTTTCATTCTTGAATATCTCTGGTGGAACAAAATGTTAATAGACCTGAACTAAAATGCATTCCATGTCAACAAATATGTTTTCATTTTGTTAATTAATTAGTAAAGTTGTATTGTGCATTTTGTAGATGTGGGGTTGTTTGACGCTAATGTTAAAAGAATTGTTCACCCAAAAATGAAAATGCTCTCATCATTTACACTAGTAATCGACCAATATTGGTGTTTTAATGGCCGATATCCAGAGAGCAGGGTGGCAGAAAGGCAGATAAAATCCTAAATAACAAACATAAAATTGCTAAAAAGATAATAATTATAATAAGTCTAATTAATAACTCTTATGTAGCACTATATTTATTCAATTTCACACAAAACTTTAACTTTGTAAGAAAAAATAACAATATTGTATTTTAAATGGTAGATAGCAGTTTCTTCTGATTTCTGTTTAGTCATCACATTTTTTTAATTTACTTGCACATGAAGAAATTGTTAATATATGAGGAAGAAGGAAATAACAGTACACACAGTAGTCCAGCAACCATAGATGACATGTCCACATTAGCAATTGCATTTATTCCAAAAAATGCTGATCAAACCAATTACAGTGCATAGTGAATAAGACATTTACTTATAGCACACATGACACACTTTTTACCTTGAAGTTGCACCAGAGACTACTTAGCAGAGATGGGCCCCTTCTATTAAAATGAATGGAAAAAATTAGAACGCCCAACTGCAGCCAACGGTCAATGGATGTAGACGGAATTCCAGCCTTACAGGTAAAAAGGCAATCACCTTTTAGATACCAACATCACCTGCCAATCAGCTTGAGAATGCACATATTAGATATAAAAGCCAAGAATTGTTTTTAATCTGAGGTAAAGAACCACCATTTATGAGACCAGTCTTGTCTGATTTTACTGCTGATTTAATATACGTTCCTTGATTGTAGTGGCTAAGTGGTTGAGGCTCAGGGTTACTGACCAGAAGGTTGGGGGTTCAAGCCCCAGCACCACCAAGATGCCACTGTTGGGCCCTTGAGCATGGCCCTTAACCCTATCTGCTCCAGGGGTGCTGTATTATGGCTGACCCTGCACTCTGACCCCAGCTTAGCTGGGATATGTGAAAAACTAATATTTCACTGTATATATGCAAAAAACTGTGTGTATAATGCGTGACCAAAAGAAAGGATTCTAAAGGATTCGATAATCTTGACCACCTGTTTTGGAGATTTTGTTCTTTCCCCATTCAAGTAGATATGAGCTGTACTTTTATGCTGCTTGTATTCATAGAAAATATAGCAGCCCAGGAGTTCCCAAGGCGTTCCTAAGATGAATACTAAGTGGACTGACTTGTGTGGAGCATGAGCTTTCTAATGATAATGTAAATATTAAATACAAATGTAGGAGTTCTAAGAGTAGGTGGCAGAAGGAAGCAGGAGCTGTCATCACAGTGCAGGTGTGTATTATTTTATTCTCAATTAACTCAAAATAGGCTTTCCAGAAAGAACTTAAATTTTAACACACAGCTTCAATGATAACAATCAACATTAACTCAATAATTATATAATTCAAACAGCTTAGCATACAGCTTCGGTCTGGGTGTGTGCGCATCTCGGACTTTCACTCTTGGTCTGGAATTCTGCAGGCCTTTTAAAGCCTGTCTTCAATAATCACTGAAATGAGACACAGGTGTTTAGAGTCAATAATCACCAGGTGATGGCTCTTACCGCTTCCTCTCTCCCCACTGACAGACACACGACCACGTCCCCCTCCACATACCCCCACCGCCCAACTCGGCCTCAACCATCTGCGGCCCTGGACTGTGGATGAACTTAAATTTGAACGGCTGAAGTGCCAAGTACCAACGAGTGATCTGCATGTTGGCACCCTTAGCGGAGGGTTAGGATAGCCCATTTGATTGCAAAGCACACTTTCTCAATTGTGCTGTTCTTAGTCTTTTTTTACTTTATTTACTTATTTTGATCTGTTGCTTCTGGGAAAGCGCATATGCATAAAAGTGTTGGGTATTTTACAAACCGCTACAAATTTACATTTGTTCACCTATGCAACATAAGAGTCATACTTAGGCCTATGTTACATAATTTACTGCAAATTATTATTGTTACGTTTACTGCACTTATTTGTTTATGTGTTTTATAGTAATGGGTTTCTGTAAAGGGATTTAGATGGGCAAGGAGGAGGCGAGAACCAGCTTGACAATATAAATAATAGTTTCATGAGAAACTTAAACAAAAGACAGAAACTCACACATGACGGTCATGCCCATAATCGATCTCTCTCTCCCGCACCATCTTCCACAGTCGGCCTTTATCCCTCCCAGAGGCTTGATTAGCCTGATAAGGGACCTGGTGTGTAGAATCAACACCCGGCCCGCCCTCCGCCCTGCCACATTTCTTTTTGTATTTGTTTTTAATTGTATGTTTTTGTTTCCTCTGTGTGAAGGCCTTTGTTCACACATTTGGTATACAAAGACATAGAATGCACTGCAATTCACAGCAATAGTATTAATATTTGGCGAAGAAAAACTTAAAGGTGCAGTATGTAAGATTCAGAAACCCTTGTTATTATCGACACCTGTGGCCGTTAAATGAACTGCAGCCAGCTACCTGTTGCTCGTGCTCGTGCACACACGCCATAGGTTTGCAAGCAGTGACATGCAGTGATGTCTTAAAGAGGCTAGGCACTGAGTTATGAAAGCCAGATTACCTGATTTATTGTTTAAGCTATTTACCTAATAACAGTGAACATTACGCACAAGCGCGGCATATCAAGAAATGTACAAATCAGGATGTATATCGTGTACTCTCTCTCTCTCTCTCTCTCTCTCTCTCTCTCTATCTTGCGGGAGTGCTTGGGTGCGTGTGAGAGTGTTCACGAGCTTTCTTCTACTGTTATTCTTTTTTTCTTTCTTCTAACTAAGGGGGATTATTTAAAAGTGAGAACCTACGAAGTAAAGTGTTTTGAATATTATTTGGCGCATCGCCGCCGGGAGGATTGTTTGACGGAGTTGGGATGGCATCTCGGCCTGAGAGCGGAGAAGCGCCAGCGCCACCGCCACCGCCACCATCACTCCGACATGGCGTCAGGTGTGAGGTTGAATCGAGTGTGGCGGTGGAGGAAGTTTTAGTATCAATTGGAGAACAAGTTGGATATGAGAATATCTATTCGGCGTCAAGAATGAATAAAGCTGTGGTGGTTTTTTTAAAGGAAGAGAATTTGGTTAACCATCTAGTATGCAGCGGGATTTCGGTAAGTGGACTCTTTGTTGCTATTTCTCCACTGGTTAACCCGACCCGAAAAGTAATCATTTCAAACGTGCCTCCGTTCATCCCTGATGACGAAATTGAGCGTGCACTTTTATGGTATGGAAACTTTGCTAGTACGCTAAAAACGATTCCACTCGGATGCAAAAATACGGCTCTAAAACATGTTATGTCGTTTAGGAGACAGGTGGCAATGTTTCTGAAACAACCTGAATTGGATGTGTCACTTAGAGTTTCACATGAAGGGAAAACATACATGGTATATGCTAGCACAGGCAGTTTAAAGTGCTTTGAATGTGGAGATGTGGGGCATAAAAGGTCTAAGTGTCCAAATAAGGCGGGTAGTAGTGGCGTTAATAATGTCACACTGAATCCTGCTGCTGATTCAGAGGCCAATGAATCTAATCGAGAGCAAACGATTCCCAATGTAATCCCTGTTGTGATTCCTACTATTGATTCAGAGGCAAGAAACGAATCCAATGGAGAGCAAACGATTCAAAATGAAATAAAAGAAAGTGATGGAAGTGTTGTTGTTGCATTATGTAGTAGTGTAGAACATGGAAAAAGGACTTTTGACAAGACTGTAGAACTTAAGGAAAGTCTTGGATCAGAATGTAACAAAAGTGAGGATGTTCAGATGAAAAAAGTGGTTAATATGGAGGTGAACGAGATGTTGAGTTGTCCCGAGATGGCTAGAGAGGAAGAATTAAGGGATGAGGATACCCTTTCGGATATTTCTGAGATTGGGTCTCAAAATATGGAAGAGATGTACTCTTTGGATGAGATCAATGATTTTTTGGACACAACATTTGGTAAAACAGTAGAGGTGAAAGATTTTTTCCCAGATGTGGAAAAATTTGTTTTTTCAGTGAAAGTACTGCAGCGTACAGTAAGTTATGATGCACTGAGCAAACAAAAGAGGTTTAGATTAAAGAAACTGATTACGAAATTGAGGAAAAATAAAGGGCCGTCTCCTTTTAAAAAGTAATGGCTAAAATGCACTGGGTGATTCTTATGATGGTTATCTTTCTCTCTTTCTGTCTCTGTCCATTTTATATTCTAACCTTTTTATGGAGAACTTAAGAGTGGGATCTTTAAATATAAATGGAGGAAGAGATGGGGATAAATTAGTAGCGATATCTGAGTTCTTAAATATAAATAAAGTTAATATTGTGTTTTTGCAAGAGACTCGCAGTAATGATGAGAATGAAATTGAGTGGAATAGATGGTGGAAAGGGAATTTGGTATTAAGTCATGGGACAAACAATAGTCTGGGAGTAGCTATTTTATTTAAAAAAGGGTTGACTGTCAATATTTTATTTACTGAAGAAATTGAAAAAGGGAGGGTATTATTACTAAAAATACAGTATGGGGAACATGTTTTTGTTCTAGTGAATGTGTATGCTCCAAATAATGGGATGGAAAGAGTAAGAGTATTTGACAAATTAGATAAAGCCCTTCAAAAATTTGATGATGACACTTGGTTAGTGTTAGGAGGGGACTGGAACTGTACTATTAACTTTTTAGTTGATAGGAATGGTGAAAAGCCACATAGTCACTCTAGTAAATTATTGTCTAATATAATGGGAAAATATGATTTAATAGATGTGTGGAGAAGAAGGAATATTGGAGTGAGATGGTATACATGGATTAAAGTCATAGAAAATATGGTTAGGGGGGCTAGACTGGACAGGTTTTATTTAAGTAAGATGGTGGAAAATAGGGTAATGAGTGCATCAATATTGCCGAACGGTTTTTCCGACCATCATTTAATAATGTTTGATTTCAATATAAAGCAAACTTCAAGACCTAGGTATTATTGGCATTGTAATGAAAAAATCCTTAAAGACACATCCTTTTGTGATAGTTTTAAGCTGTTTTGGGAGAAATGGAAAGAAAGAAAAAGCGTTTTGAAAACCTTAGTCAATGGTGGGCTGCAAGGTGCAAATTAAAGAGTTTTGTCAAAATTTTTCCACTTGTATGTTTTTGAATGTGAAAAAAACTATACAAAGCTTGCAAAAGGAAATTGAGTGTTTGGAAGAGGACTTGACCAAAAATGGAAGAGCACAGGACAATGGTATGCTTTTAAGCAAGAAAAAGAGAGAACTTGGAACTTTGTTACAAGAACAAGTGAAAGGGGCACTTGTAAGATCAAGGATTTGTTCCATCAAAGACATGGATGCCCCAACTTCATATTTTTTTAATTTGGAAAAAAAGACAGTTCAATATAAACAGATGCATTATCTTTGTTGCCAAAATGGAAATATAACAACAAATCCAGCTGAAATGAGGAAGTTGGCGATGGACTTTTATTCTGTGTTGTATAGTTCTGAGGAATGTGATCCTGATAGTGCAAAAGACTTACTTAAAGATTTACCACAGTTGGAGCAAGGAAAAAGTCAATCTTTGGATGATATCATTACACACGGAGTTAACAGAAGCAGTGCAGCAGTTGTCTAGGGGGCGTTCTCCAGGAATTGATGGATTAACAGCTGAGTTTTATAAACATTTCTGGGGAATAATAGGGGAGGATTTTTATGAAGTTGTACTAGAATGTTTTAAAAATAAAGTACTTCCTGTTAGTTGTAGGAGGGCTGTAATCTCGCTGTTGCCAAAAAAAGGAGATCTAGGTTTTTTAAAGAATTGGAGGCCGGTATCCTTATTATGTTTAGATTATAAAATATTTTCAAAATCTATTGCAAACAGGCTTAAAAATGTTTTAAACTTGTTGATTCATAAAGATCAAACATATTGTGTACCAAACCGATCAATAATGGACAATTTGTTCTTTTTAAGAGATGTGATTGATTGTGGTTGTATAAATGATTCTAATTTGGGTGTCCTGTCAATAGACCAAGAAAAAGCATTTGATAGGGTGGATCATGACTATCTTTTTAAAGTGTTAAAGAGTTTTGGGATCGGTGATCAATTCATTTCTTATGTTAAATTGTTATACTCTGATGTATCAGTTTTAATTAAGGTTGGTGGAGGAATAAGTGCCCCAGTAGCAGTCACTAGAGGTATTAGGCAGGGTTGTCCTCTTTCTGGGCAATTATATAGTCTTGTAATTGAACCTCTGCTGTGTAAATTAAGGAGAGATTTGGGTGGTTTTTCAATTACAGGTGTAAAGGAAACTTTTAAGGTGTATATGTCTGCTTATGCCGATGATGTAACCGTTTGTATTTCAGGACAAAATGATGTAACAGCTTTGGAAACAAGCATTGGGCAATACGAGATGGCTTCCTCAGCTAAAGTTAACTGGGAGAAAAGCGAGGGGTTCATTATTGGCCGGTGGAGAGACACCGACCTCCAAACTTCCAGGAGGACTGATCTGGGGAGGGAGGGTATAAAAGTGTTAGGTGTTTTTTAGGGAAGCAAAGTTTTAAAATTAAGAATTGGGAGGGAGTGCTGGAGAAGGTAGTAGCTCGATTGTCTAAATGGAAATGGCTATTACCACAATTATCCTACAGAGGAAGAGTTCTGGTGGCAAACAATCTGGCAGCTTCCATGCTTTGGCACAAAGTCATTGTTCTGGAACCACCAAGCTGAACTGATTTGTAACATACAGAGGAAAATTGTTGATTTTTTCTGGAGTGGTGAACACTGGACTCGGGCTGCAGTGCTTTACTTACCGCTACATGAAGGAGGTCAAGGTCTGGTGGATGTAAAGAGTCGAAATGTCGCTTTCAGGCTGCAAGCAGTGCAGAAACTTCTCTATCAAGAGGATTTAGCGTGGACACCGACGGCATGTGCATTCCTGCAGACGGTTGAAAGTTTTGGACTAGACAAACACCTGTTTTTATTGAAAATGGACAGGTTGAGACTGGACAATCTCTCTTCTTTTTATAAATCAATGTTGCAAGCTTGGAATAAGGTTTTGAAAGTGGAGAGAAACTTCAATGAGCTTGGAGACTGGATTAAAGAGGAACCACTGTTTCATAATCCGTTGATTCAGACTCGATTTTTATCATCAGTCAGCATTCGGAGAACTCTCGTAAAGAACGGAGTCACTAAACTGGGACATTTACTGGATAATGGCAGATGGAGTTCAGTGGACACTTTTAAAGAACTATCTGGTTTGTGCTCGATAAGAATTGCTTCAAAATTGAGAGATGAACTTTTTGCTGCTTTGCCGAGCAGTTACAGAAACCTTGTTGCTGGTGGAAATGTACAACAGCGGAAAGGAGGTTTTCCAAAGTTGAAAATTATTCCTGCTGTCAGTGAAGAACAAGGAGAGCTTGAAGGATCTATACTGACTTTTAAAACTCCACAGTTAGAAGAGCTTGACGTTGCATCAAAAACAGCATTGCTGTATGTTACAGTGAAAGTTATTCACATGGACTCACTCAGGCGGCAGAGTTTTTCAAAGTGGACAGAGACAATGGAGCCAGACTTCCTAGTGAGGGATAGGTGGAGAGTCCTGTATAAGCCTCCCATTGAGAAGCGGACAGCTGATCTGCAGTGGAGGCTTATCCACAGGGCGTATAGCTACTAACAGACACGTAGCACACCTGAATCCAGCAGTGGGGGGTTGCAGTTTTTGTAGTGTTGAAGAAACCATAGAACATTTGTTCTTAAGATGTTTGAGGCTTGGAGGTCTTTTTAATTTGCTTGATGCTTGGTTTAAGGGTTTTGGTGAGGAGTTCTCCCATAAAGTTTTTATCGGGGACTTAAATACAAAGTGTTCGATAGAGGAAAATTGTGTTTGTTAAATTATTTAATTGGTACAGCAAAGCTTGCAATGTGGAAAACAAGGAAAAACAAAGAGTTGGAAATTGGCTCAACAGATGTAGAAATGATGTTGAAGTGTATGGTAAAAGGAAGGATCAAAATTGAATTTTCATATTATAAGCTGATCAATAATGTTGAAAGTTTTTTAAGAATTTGGGGTATAAATGAGGTTTTATGTGTTATTGATAATGCAGATTTATTTTTTACTTTTTAATTTTAATTTTAAATGAATTGTTGCTGAGGTAAAATGATACAGGCAACAATAGTGTTGTAAATCCTGGATATAATGGAACAATAAAGATCGTTTCAATCTCTCTCTCTCTCTCTCTCTCTCTCTCTCTCTCTCTCTCTCTCTCTCTCTCTCTCTCTCTCTCTCACACACACACACACACAAGCGCGTAAACAGTGAACGTTACGCACAAGCGCGGCATATCAAGAAATGTACCTTTAATTGTGGTAGGTTATATTCAGCTTCCTTTGCTCGTCAAGTGCAAGGTCGATCCGAGATTTTCCAAAGGTTTTCAGTGTAATTTGACACTGGATGTGAGCTGACGACTTTTCAATGCTTGGTTAAAGCTGCGGGCAGGTTGTTCTAATCACAATATCCGAGACATATCCAGCTGCAGACCCGCAGCACCACCAGTTTCAGAACCCCAGTTTCAGAACCCCAGCGCCAGAACCTGAAGTGAGGGGTGGAGTTATTGACAATGAGATAAGCATGGCGGAGAGCATGGTGAGTTGTGTAACGCTTTTGACATCATGTTGTGAAAAATTATCGCATATATTAAGTTCAGCGTTTATCTGCTAAATATTTAATTTGTGCATAACTTTATCATCTTAATGAAGCTTGAATATGTTGTCATACTTTACTGTATTAAAAAAAATTCTACGGATGGTTCGATACATTTTTGCGTGTTGTAAATGAGCCTTGCGGTGACGTTTTGAAGACATCTTGTGAAGGTGTTAAAGTGTTTGTTCCACGTTCCTCTGTTATATGCATTGTTTGTGAGTTAATGTTACCTTATAGTTGATGGGGTTTTTTACGTTGAGATTATTGTGTGGTGCTTTCATCTCTTGTAGAGACATTTCGAATGAATGAAGACCACAAGGAAAAGGCCACGCAACAATCTCCTGGAACAGTCAGAAGCTTCCAGAGAGCCCATTCTATTTCATTTTGTGTTCAGGGATGACATGGAGTTATTTTAGCAAGAATGTAAGGACAAAATGGGCCTGAGAGTGAATTCCTCATTTGATACATTTTAAGTTTAATTTATACAGGATTGTCATGATAAAATGGGCCTAGGGGTGAATTGGTCATTTGTTGTATATATTTTTATTGTTTCTTTTAAAATGATGCTGAATTTTCTCTCTTTTTAGTTTTTTGACATGTTTTATTTTACATAAAGAAAAATGCATGCTGCACTTGTTCTTGTGAAATAAAGTATATTTTATATAAAATGCCCATAAGTTTCAAGCATTTTTTTTCACCATCATGATCAGGAAGTAACTCTCATAATACAATGAAACGGATAACTATATACAATTATATTACACAAGATCAATGTTTTAAAGTGCTTATTGTACTGTACCTTAAAGAATCATTATAACATACGTATAAAGTATGTTTCGTTTGTAATAAAAGCAAAGTACTCTCCAAAACGTTAGGTGGCGCTACTCGGTTTCGAACGTAAGCTCCGCCCCTCACTTCTGGCGCTGGGGTTCTGAAACTGGGGTTCTGAAACTGGTGGTGCTGCGGGTCTGCAGCTGGATACTATTGCAATATCCCGCTGAAGTCCAAACAGTCTGACTGGTTGAAAAAAGCAGGCAGGGATAGCAGTACAGCCGCTGATTGTTAGCACAGCCACATAGCCAATCTTTTCTTACATACCAATCAGTTTGAAATGATCGGATAATTTTTGGGCCCTTTTGCTGTACTAGTCCATCTAAGGCTGGCGTAGACCTCCCTCTTGCAATTAACTCATATTTGGAATTAAAATCGAGCTTGGAAAAATATCTTAATTCCGTGATTACGGCCGGTGCTGTCATTTTGATTTTGAATTTGGCGGGGATTAGGCATGTACGCTAGCTGTGGTGTAATGAGGTTAGCTACGCAAATGTCCAGGAATATCTCGATTTTAATTGGTCCATGTCTGATACGTAACGGAGATGATTACGGGCATAACATATTTACATCAAAAGGCACAGCAGATTTGTGCTTTTTGCCGTACATGTTAAAGAATACAGGATCGAATGGGTTTTATGTAGCAGTTACAGGATCGTAACTGCTACATTTGTCATCATAACGTCTAAACAATTGGAATAACACACATATTGCATATATAAATCACAAGAATAAAAAGTAAAAATACAAATACAAGTTTATTATTTAATAAACATTTTATTTTTGAATTTTGGCAGGGTAGACAGTGCCTAGTTTGCCTACCCTACCCAGTGATTGCAAGCCAGTGAACATCGGCCAAAACAATGATGTAGCACAAAGAGACTGAACATGATCCACCATCATCATGCGGACAGATGAGGTAGCATAATTAAAATTGCACAGTGATTGTTTTACTACAAACTTTGAGACTAAACTAAAACTTATCAGCTAATATATAGCTACTGATACACACATGCCTGCTACTACCGATCTTCAGACAGTTATACTGTTGCACTGCAGTTATGTTGCACTATTGTATGTTTTGTATGTTATATGTTGTACGATCAAGAAACTGAGGCGTAAATGGTTTGAAGGAGCAATATATATATATATATATATATATATATATATATATATATATATATATATATATATATATATATATATACAAAAGATGTGGATATTAGAGATGCAGGATTGTTGCTTGACTCAATTAAACCATATTCTAAACCTATTGACAAAGACTCCAAAAACAAATGTGATAAGGAAATAACATTGGATGAAATACAACAGCATTGCTAAATTAAAAAACAATAAATCACCAGGTGAAGATGGTTAAGATGGTTTATTTTATAAGTCCTTTCAAAAAGATCTTTCTTTATTTCATGTAGGCTACATGTTTTTCATTAAATATTGGAAGCTGTGAAAATGTTGCCCACAATGTCTCAGAGTATAATTACCCTTATACAAAACTCAGGTAAAGATCCATTTAGGATTGATAATTGGAGGCCTATATCATTCATTAATATTAATTAATAATTATGGTTTTCCGCTTGTCGTCTGCAATGAATGGACCGTAAAAGCACTGCTTATTCTACCATTTGTTTTTAGTTGATTATGCATTAATTAATAATGATGCCAATCTTTGTTGTTTTGTTTGATTATTACAAATCATTTGATTCTATTGATCGGGCTTTTTTAGTGGATGCTCTTGTTTTGTTTTTTTGGTTTGATATAATTGTATTAAAGCTATCCGTACACTTCATTGCAATGGCTCTATTGTCCCTTTGGAACAAGCCCCAGATTTAATATTTCTAGAGGTGTCAAACAAGGAGACCCCGCAGCTCCCTTCTTATTTTTATTAGCAAGTGATATTTCTTCATAAAAAGAACCCCGTTTCAAGGCATTCGTTTATTTTATAAATAAATAAATACAAATTTCTCAACTTGCTGATGATACAACGTTATCTTTGAGGAGTGATATCGACATAGCACTTGAGTGTTTAAATAGTTTCTCTTTAATATCAGAAATATGAATAAGTGTGTACTGTTTGCTTTGAAAGAAATACCGGAGGGTTTGACAGAATTAAATGGCATTCCAATAAAATATTAAAGTTTCATACAAATATGTAAAAATCAAATGGAGAAATAATTTGAACTATCTTCCGCTAATTGATCAAGTTCAAAATACACTTAATTGTTGGTAAATTAGAGACTTGTCTTTGAGTGGTAGAATATTGCTGTCAAAGGCTGAAGGATTGTCAAGATTAGTTCATGCAGATATGGTCTTGAATGTTCCACAGTCAATCATTAAACAGGTGAATAAGAAAATGTATAACTTTATTTGGAAGAATAAGCCACATAAACGGAGGCGTTTTATGTTATCCTTTTCATCAAGGTGGTTTAAATGTTATTGACTTTGAAATGTCTAATACAATTCTTAAGATTACAAATATTCAGAATTGCATTAAATCAAATAATAAACTTTGGTACTATATCCCAAATTAGATTTTAAGCCGAAGTTGATGTATTGAATACCTCCTCGTCTGTAACTTTGATGTTTGCAAAATTCCCATTAAACTTTCATAGGCAAATAGAAACTTCCAGTATCTGCTAAAGAATACGCAAATGTCTTTGATGCTATTTTATCTGGACTCCTTCAGTTGTTGCTTTTTGCTGAAGTTGTAGATTCGAATCCAACTGTTTTAATTAGAAATTAAATGGTTTGAGTATTATTAATAATAAATACAATAATAGTTTCCTTAGACAGATTTGGCAGCAGGTTAAGATACCCCCAGCGAAAAGCTTTTGGAATTCAAGTTTTCAAGATATTAAGTGGGAGGATGTTTTCATGGTCTTTAGGAGAAGTTGTGTTACAAATAAAATAAGGGATGTTTCATTTAAAATTATTCATTGCATTTACCCTGTAAATCAGGTCAGAAGGAGATTTAGTAAATAAATTGACTTGAAATGTGTGTTTGCAACTTCAGCATTGAGAGTATTGTGCATCTTCTCTTTGATTGTTTTTGTTCTAAAATATTTTGGTGTAAATTAGATTTTTTTTTTAAAGGAGATCACTGGGATTGAGAGAATTGTTTATAGTTAAAGATGATTTTTTTTTTTTTACTGATAACCCCTTAGAAAATAAAATATGTGTCATTAACCTATTTATTTTTTAGGTAAATATTATATCCATAAATGTAATCCCACATTTTGGACAATTTAAGTTCGATCTCTATCAGGACCTTGACATTTTGGAGGGTGTGAGGAACATAAAGGCAACAAAGACTCTGGACTGTTGTATAGTGTCTTGAACTTGTACCCATATTAGACACCCTGCTTCTGGCTTTTGAATGTTAATACCCCTTTGTAGTTATGTATGTTTTTCTGTTTCTTTGCTTGTTTATCTTTTTCCCCGGTTAATTCTTCTGTTATGTGAACTGTTACAATAAAGCGTTCAAAAACAAAAACAAAATAATACTTTTTCTCAAGTTTGGTGAACTTGGACAGGCAATTTGCAGCGTTGACTGTTTGGTAGTGAGCTCTTGTGTGTGGGCGGGGCTTTTGGCAGCAATTTTCTTTTTATCTTCATTCGTTTGAGTACACAATGAGAAGAGTCGTTTTGGTTGTTACATATTTTATTAATTGCATTTGACATTTTATCTTTATGCTTTTAAGTGACTCCGATAGCAGGTACACGCAAAGCTGCTGAATGATGTGCTTATCTGTATTTATCAGCAAGAGCAGCAGACAGAGCCGCGAGGAACTTGTCCACAGACACATGCACTTCTGCGGTGAAATCAGCCGGGAAATGAATCGCAAGAGTCACGAGGATGTTATGGGACAAAATCTGAAAAAATAAATAAATAACAAACAAATAAGAATGTAGTGAATTAACAATCAATATACATTAGGAATAAATAACCTCAATATTTCTCATTTGGATGTCTTCCCATCACCTCATCTTCTTATCAGCAAAGTGCTCCATTACCAGATTTCAGTGTGTCAGAGATTAATGGGGCACACTAAAGTTCAATCCAGAGAATGATTTAAAAACTGCACTAAAAACACTATTGCAAAGATCCTTGGCACAGGACCTCTCACCTTGAAGTTTCCAGGATCTATGCGGAGCTCAGTGGCATGCAGTTCACTCAGGGAGCTCAGCCCACCAACAAGATCATCAATTTTACCCACAGCATCAGTAATGGCTGCCATCACAGTTTTACCATGCTTCATCACTGGGGCAGAGCCAGGAGAGGTTTCAGGCCAATGAGCAAAATATGTTTTGGTCTGAGGGTAGACAACAAGCATTCTGCAGAAAGGAAAAGAATCAGTTCATGGTCTTTTACATAACAGTGATAAAAATCTTTCCATATTGATTTGTTGTTTTTAAAGACAAAAGTACATTTAAAAGTTGTGCGCTTACCTCCCTAGAGCTTCCTGTCCTATGGCGTCGGCTTTACTAGAGATTTTACCCCAGAAGGCTCTGACCAAGTTCTTATCCTTAGCTGTCAAACTCATTTCTCGATCTTTTCCACGTACTGTATTTATTAAGAGTAGGGCTTTTGGGTTGTAGGATAAGGTGGTGTTTATATACTGTAACGTCCAAACACACCACACCCAACATTGCAGCCAGCTCCACCTCAAACACTTCAGCCAACACTTTCAGATGAATATCGTCTATCCATTTCATCATTCACACAGCAACAAATTATGTGAAAAACAGTGAATGCTTATATATTTAGTCAAAACAAAATAATAAAGTACATGAATCCATTATGTATGTTTGAATCTAAAACAATAATGTAATATATAATCCACTCACCAGAATATACAAGGATGGTTGTGGAATACTGTAATAATTGACTGAAGGAATGCAACAACTCTATTAAGGTAATAATATATATATATATATATATATATATATCAGTATATATGTTGCTGTCCTCAGACGACCCAGAGCATCTCTTATGCAAGGAAACTCATTCAGAAAACAAATACATTGATTCATTTGAGTGTCATCTTTTATTAAATCACACACTCGATTTGCTAAATTATATCTACATTTTTAATCAAAATTTTCATTCAAATTATTATATGTATTTGTTTTCTGTAAGAGTGTCCTTGCGTAAGAGATGCTCCGGGTCATTTGAGGACAGCAAATTAGCCTACACCTTTGGGTGGGCCACATTAAAAGGAACAGGACATTCACTCTTATCAAAATGTACCAATTTAAGACACTTTGAAATGGGAGGAGCTGGTCTGAATGCCCAGATAATAAAAAACTGGCAGTTAATCAACTTTAAAAACCTTGTTTATTTTTTATTAGGAAGTTCATTCTACGTGAATTTAATGTGAAAATTAATACAGCAGAAATCTTCCCTTATAATGATGTCCCTGATTCATTTGAAAACTGGCGAGTCGAATAATTGCATTTGTTTTGTTCGGTGGATCGTGTTTTAAGCAACCAAAGACTTTGCGTTTGATTGATACAATGGAACAACCATTATGACGTTTAAAACAAGTTTGGAATTTGTACTAGAGTTAGAGTTTAGATGAATCTCTTTGTGACGTATTCCTGAAAAATCTTATTTCAAAATTTCTAATCAAAATGTAACATTTGCTAGGGTCAGATCCAAATACGATCAATAGGTGTAGCCAATCAGTCTCAGTCTGATGCGGGGCGGAGAGTATAAATAAAACTCCCCACACCGCCTCCATCTACAGTACGTGCAACATTCACACTTGTTGATATAACGAATAAAAGCTAATCAAGATGGTGGAGTGGTCAGATTCCGAGCGTAAGACTATTGTGAGTGTCTGGGGTCAAATCAACATCGATGAAATCGGACCCCAGTCTCTGGCAAGGTAATGTGATCTCATGTCAAATATGATTTACATAATTCAGTCGTGCATTTTGTAAGAAATATGGGACTTGCATATTTCCATTATTCCATTTGTTGCATGTAACAGGATGCTGATCGTATATCCCTGGACTCAGAGGTACTTCGGGACCTTTGGAAACCTGTTCAACGCAGCTGCAATCCTGGGCAATCCCAAGGTGGCTGAACATGGCAAAACTGTGCTTGGTGCGTTGGACAAAGGCGTGAAGAACCTAGATAACATCAAAGGCACATACTCCAAACTAAGCTTGCTGCACTGCGAGAAACTCAACGTCGATCCCGACAACTTCAGGGTACATGATACTTATTTGTATTCCAAATATGACCTTATAATCATGATACAGAGCAAATATCTAATATTTAGACTTTTGCTTCCTAACAAATGCACGTAATCTTGAATCCCACAGCTGTTGGCCGATTGCCTGACCATTGTCATTGCGACCAAATTCGGATCCGCTTTTAACCCTGAGGTTCAGGCCACCTGGCAGAAATTCCTGTCTGTCGTTGTGTCCGCGCTCTCCAGCCGTTACTTCTAAAGTCCTGGTCACGATCTACGAGGAACCACACACTGATTCTCTACATTCAATGATGGTCCAATGCATCACAGAGTTTAAAAAGTATATACATAAAGTAATCAATAATTGTATTGATTTTGTATCTCTTTTTTCATGAAGTGAATCAAGTCATGTTTATTCATAAAGCAAAATTAAAATAACGCAAGTTGACCCAAACTAGGGAAGAGGAATGTTGTTTGGCACACCTTTTCTTTCATTCTTGAATATCTCTGGTGGAACAAAATGTTAATAGACCTGAACTAAAATGCATTCCATGTCAACAAATATGTTTTCATTTTGTTAATTAATTAGTAAAGTTGTATTGTGCATTTTGTAGATGTGGGGTTGTTTGACGCAATGTTAAAAGAATTGTTCACCCAAAAATGAAAATGCTCTCATCATTTACACTAGTAATCGACCAATATTGGTGTTTTAATGGCCGATATCCAGAGAGCAGGGTGGCAGAAAGGCAGATAAAATCCTAAATAACAAACATAAAATTGCTAAAAAAGATAATAATTATAATAAGTCTAATTAATAACTCTTATGTAGCACTATATTTATTCAATTTCACACAAAACTTTAACTTTGTAAGAAAAAATAACAATATTGTATTTTAAATGGTAGATAGCAGTTTCTTCTGATTTCTGTTTAGTCATCACATTTTTTTAATTTACTTGCACATGAAGAAATTGTTAATATATGAGGAAGAAGGAAATAACAGTACACACAGTAGTCCAGCAACCATAGATGACATGTCCACATTAGCAATTGCATTTATTCCAAAAAATGCTGATCAAACCAATTACAGTGCATAGTGAATAAGACATTTACTTATAGCACACATGACACACTTTTTACCTTGAAGTTGCACCAGAGACTACTTAGCAGAGATGGGCCCCTTCTATTAAAATGAATGGAAAAAATTAGAACGCCCAACTGCAGCCAACGGTCAATGGATGTAGACGGGAATTCCAGCCTTACAGGTAAAAAAGGCAATCACCTTTTAGATACCAACATCACCTGCCAATCAGCTTGAGAATGCACATATTAGATATAAAAGCCAAGAATTGTTTTTAATCTGAGGTAAAGAACCACCATTTATGATACCAGTCTTGTCTGATTTTACTGCTGATTTAAAATACGTTCCTTGATCGTAGTGGCTAAGTGGTTGAGGCTCAGGGTTACTGACCAGAAGGTTGGGGGTTCAAGCCCCAGCACCACCAAGATGCCACTGTTGGGCCCTTGAGCATGGCCCTTAACCCTATCTGCTCCAGGGGTGCTGTATTATGGCTGACCCCAGCTTAGTTGGGATATGTGAAAAACTAATATTTCACTGTATATATGCAAAAAACTGTGTGTATAATGCATGACCAAAAGAAAGGATTCTAAAGGATTCGATAATCTTGACCACCTGTTTTGGAGATTTTGTTCTTTCCCCATTCAAGTAGATATGAGCTGTACTTTTATGCTGCTTGTATTCATAGAAAATATAGCAGCCCAGGAGTTCCCAAGGCGTTCCTAAGATGAATACTAAGTGGACTGACTTGTGTGGAGTATGAGCTTTCTAATGATAATGTAAATATTAAATACAAACGTAGGAGTTCTAAGAGTGGGTGGCAGAAGGAAGCAGGAGCTGTCATCACAGTGCAGGTGTGTATTATTTTATTCTCAATTAACTCAAAATAGGCTTTCCAGAAAGAACTTAAATTTTAACACACAGCTTCAATGATAACAATCAACATTAACTCAATAATTATATAATTCAAACCGCTTAGCATACAGCTTCGGTCTGGGTGTGTGCGCGTCTCGGACTCTCACTCTCGGTCTGGCATTCTGCAGGCCTTTTAAAGCCTGTCTTCAATAATCACTGAAATGAGACACAGGTGTTTAGAGTCAATAATCACCAGGTGATGGCTCTTGCTGCTTCCTCTCTCCCCACTGACAGACACACGACCACGTCCCCTTCCACACACCCCCACCGCCCAACTCGGTCTCAACCATCCACGGCCCTGGATGACCTTAAATTTGAACGGCTGAAGTGCCAGGTACCAACGAGTGATCTGCATGTTGGCACCCTTAGCGGAGGGTTAGGATAGCCCAATTGATGGCATGGCACACGTTCTCAATTGTGCTGTACTAAGTTTCCCTTAAAGGGCACCTATTGTGGCATTTAAAATGTTCCTAATATTGTTTTGGGAGTCCCCAACAACAGTTTTACATGCATGCAATGACAAAAAACACTTTTGTTGTCTTATAATATGCATTTATGTTTACCTGATTTGCTCACCGACTCCCAAATGATTCGTTCAACGACTCATTTTTCCAAACCCCTCCTTTGTGTGATGCTAATCTGCGGTGATTGGTCAGAGGACCCAGTTAGTTGTGATTGGTATACCCTGTGCAGAGATTGTCGGAAAAGGAACGCCCATCACCGCTTTGTAGTAAAGAAATCAAAATCAGAGAATTTAAGTTGATTTATGTTAGCATCATAGCCCAAAGTTCGGTGGTAAACACCCAATCAGTTATTGTTTGCGTTAGCCCAACGCATAAACATATTGGTAAAGCACTGCATTACTACAAGTTATTGCTCTATTCTTTATGACAACTCCAATAACATCGACAAACATTTCACATATTTAAAAAAAATTGACATTGGAGACCTAGAAGCTGCGCTGAGCATAACTTACACAACACACACAAATACTTACTAAGCATGCTAAAAAACACATAAAAGCAACAATTATTAATAATACTTACAGGTTGTGATTCGGAGGAGGAAGCTGATCCAAATAAACTTGGTACTGAACCTTCCTTCAGTATCAACCGGCTCGCGAATCCACACTTGAAAGCATTCATGTTCGTAAATGTGGAGCTCCGCCACCCCTGCCATCGCGTCACACAACACACACCAAGATTTGGGTTTGCAGGACCCATCCACACATAATGCTTTCAATAAACTTTTAAACCCCAGCCAATGTGTCCCCAAAATCAGTGAATGGGTGAGTTGGGAATTTAACCATGGCCTCCACTCTATGCCTTTTCCCCGAAAATGTAATATGTCTAGAGAAAAGTGTCAGGGTTAAGAACTGTACACATTTTAAAAGTAATATTTGGCATTCCCAATAATACAGCTTAGTATTTTAACCATTGTGTTGCAGACAGTTGAACTGTTTTTTGTTCTAACAGTATGATAGATACTGCATGTTGGACCAATAGGTGTAAAGGGAACAATGGAAAGGAGAAGGCGAGAACTTTGGCTTGACAATATAAATAATAGTTTTTTTAATATAAAACTGAACAAAAAGACACAAACAAACACATGATAGTCAGCTGACCACAAACTATCTCTCTCTCCTTGCAGCACATTCCGCAGCAGCCTTTATCCCTCTCAGAGGCTTAATTAGCCTGATAAGGGACAAGGGTCAAGGATCAAATGTTGATAACCCACCAAATCTCTGGATGCGAACACTGCTTTTTCTGCAGCAACAACAGTTCTAAGGCATTTGGGCAGCCCAGTTGCCACTGAGTCCAGTTTAGATTAGAAATAAGATACTGGCTTTAATTTCCCCCATTGTCTTGTGTCAGAACAGAAGTCATGTAACCTCCTGTTTCAACTACAGTCTGCACAAAAGTCATGTCAATCTGTCCCATTGTTGGTATTGACTGTAAAGCCACCTTCAGAGAAGAGAAGGCTTTATGTCTGAAATTCAGTCAAACTACTGTCAGTTTTGAATGGCCAAGAAGTGTTTTTTTGGAGGGATCACAACTGGTTCAGTGCCTTTCATTAATCCCACATCATATTTACTTTGGGCTTAAAGAGAACTTGGTATTTTAGAGAGCTCAAGAGGGCCAGACATGTGGTTGACCATTAAACATGTCTCCTCAACAATCTGAACAGTTCTGTCTACAGTTCTGAACAGTTATGCATAAAGGCTAATAATCTGTAATCTGCGAGCAGCATGCTTAACATTGTATTGAACCCTTTTCTTTTTTAGAGTTGTCTTGTGAATCTGTTTTCAATACACAACAATGCTAAATCTATGATACTAAATCTTCCCATTTGATGTCAGATGATTTAGATAATAAAATATGTGGGCTAGCCCCTGGAACATCATAAAACTTGGCTCTTAGAGGCTCTGGTAGCTGAACACCAGCTGACAGCTATTGCTCTTCATACTCGGTGGTGCTTGGGGTGCTGACGTTTGAACTGGGTCTTGCACTGGTTCTCTGCCCACAGCCTGTTGACATCATGTCGGTCCTCATCCTGGTCTCGACATCATCCGAATTGGGTCGAGTCCAGGTCTGGGTCACCTACAAATTTCAGACACCGAGCGATTTTGTTAGAGGGCCCTGTCCCTCCCTGGTGTGTTTTTCTGTCCCTCAGGTTTGCTTCAGTTAACCAGTCAGAAAATGCTTTCCAATCACCCATAAATAACTCATGCTTTTTCTGTTCTTTCTTAGTCATTGTCTCATATTTTTCTTGACTTGCTTTCCCTCTCTATCAGTTTTTCTATTAACTGTTTCATCTATCTTGTGCTAAAACTTCCAATCTATGGAAAATAACATATTGCTACCCAGATCTCTAATTGAGTGCAGCTGCTTGGTCCGTAATTAGTTTACATGTATTTACAATTTGGAGCGTCCATATCGGACAGAGGTCTGGACTTCTATTAATGTCATTATTTTAGCTTGAATTCAATCCCATTTTCCCATTTTAATGCAGGTAGGCAATTCTCTAGCAGTTCCACCAAACCTGCCCTAGTAACCTGTCGGTTAAAATAAATTTTCAACTATTTAGAATCCCTTTTATTCCAGCGTTGGTCTTTCCTTAATTAAAGATTAAAATTTCCCTAATTAAGAATAACAGTGGAATGTCTGTTGCAGTCCCTGACCGGCTATTCCGACCCTGGTCTTTCCACGAGTAAATAACAATTATAAAAATGATCATCTATTGAGAATCACAGTGGAATTTTCTTACCAGAAAGGTCACCTTTGTCAAGGCGACCCTGTCCTCAGGCTTCAGGTTCCTGCTTCAGACCCTATTTTATAGGGGAGGTTGAGGTTTCTCAGGGACTCCAACCCTGACTGTAATCACAGCTTTATCCTTCAGCAATGAGCCCATTGTTGAGTCAGCTGACCATCCTTTAAGAGTTCGTAAGCTTTTCTATTTGATTCAGGTTAAAAGTACAATTTTGTGGAAACCTATTTTCTTCCCATAATTGTAATTGTGCATACTACCTGTTATATATAATTATTATTTCAATCTATATGGTCCCGGACTGCAACTCAGGTTTTGCTGTTCCAAACAGCCAGTCGACTATTACCTTATACTGTCCCAGACAGTCACTCGACCAATGTGTCCCTGACCATCATTTGTAGCTCATTTTCTCATGTGATATAAACTCAGCAAAATGTTTGTTAGGGATGTATTGTATATCCTTGAGCAAACAAGTTGTCACATGATCAGACCCTTAGCAGTATGAACAAGAAGATATTGTCTTCTGCCTGAAAAACAGATTGGTCATCCAATTCAACCCATAAGCACAACACAGGGCTGCTCCAACACTGCATTTTCTTCAAGTATTTTATAAATAAATAATAATTTTCTAATATACCTAACTATTATCATTTCTTTCACAGGTGTGAGGGATGAGAAGGAGGGACAAGAGGAGGAAGGGCAGCAAGAGGGAGAGAGTGAGAGAGATGTGGACTCCTGCTCGCCGGCTTCCGGATAGGCTGCCACGTGGGCTTCTTCCAGCTGGACTGCGTCATACATCAACTGGACCCATTCTGCGGTTCCTCAGGGCAGACAAGCAGTCAACTGCTCCAGCACCAACAGATTGATGACATCCATCGCGACCTTCCTCGGCATGCACCCACCTCCGGCAGGGATCATGGAGCTGCTGGGCAAATGTGAACAGGCTGCCGGCTTTGCTGAGGGTGAGGGAGCAGATCTGCTGTTGATGTTGTTCTGGTGTGCAGCCGACCCGTTGTGCCACGAGCTGGTCCTCTCTGGTAAGTGACGGCATCAGGTGGAGGGCCCATGTGTTCGTGGCCAGTCGGAGGCAGTGGCCGACTGTTTGAACAGGCTCACGAATGCCTCCGGTTTGCCTGGGCCCCATCTTCATGAGCACAAGGTGCAGCTTCATCGCTGCTTTTGGGGCCAAGGCGGAGGACCCACCTGGAGCTAGCCAGCTCCATAAGGCCTGCCGATCCTCGGCCTGTGTTTGAAGAGATGGGTGAGGAGAGCATGGTGGTGAGTCTCTTGGATGCTAGTCAAGGCGCAGATTACTTTGCTCAGCGGTGAGGTGTCCATGGCAGCCAGTCTTCTTCCAAATCCTGGGTTTCGGCACCAGGAGTTCTAAGAGTGGGTGGCAAGAAAGAAGCGGGATCCAGCATCACAGTCCATGTATGTATTATTTTATTCTCATGGCTTAACTCAAAATAGGCTTTCCAGCAAGAAACTTACATTTTCACACACAGCTTCAATGATAATAGTCATCATAAACTCAATAATTATATTTTTCAAACAGCTGTTCAACATACAGCTTCAGTCTGGGTGGGTGGGTGTGTGTGTGTGTGTGTGTGTGTGTGTGTGTGTGTGTGTGTGTGTGTGTGTGTGTGTGTGTGTGTGTGTGTGTGTGTGTGTGTGTGTGTGTGTGTGTGTGTCTCGGACTCTGTCTCTCTGTCTAGCGTTCCACTGTTAAAGCACGTCTCTGCCATCATTGAAATGAGACACAGGTGTTTAGAGTCAATAATCACCAGGTGATGGCTCTTACTGCTTCCTCTCTCCCCACTGACAGACACACAACCACGTTCCCCTCAACAACAAATTTTTAATATGATAAACAGTACTGTGGCAGGGTGGAGGGCGGAGGGCGGGGCCGGGTCGTGATCCTACACATCCGGTCCCATATTAGGCTAATTAAGCCACCGGGAGAGATAAAGGTCGACTTTAAATTACTCAACCCCACCCACCCAAACTCCACTACAGCTGACAAAACATTTATATTTGCATGTTAAATAAATTTTTTGCAGTTATGGTCATGTTTTCATGACAAGAAATCACAGTACTAGGCTACTTTAAACGTCTTTGACATAATGGGCCCCCAGGCTCTACGCAGCTGGCATAGTTTGTGTATAGGAAGGACCGGCAGTGTGATCCAAGATCTTAAAAAAGTGAACGGTCTAGACTTCAGAATAGCAAAAACCATCTGGCTAAAATTGTACCATGTTTAACCTGTTTACCGATAAGGATCTTAGCACAAAACTAGGGATGTCCCGATCCGATACCTAGATCGGTATCGCTTCGATACTGACGTTTTTAGACGGATCGGGTATCGGTCCGACGAGCCTGACCCAAATCCGATACTCTGTGTTAGTCATGTTCGTTACTGTCAAGCTTAAAAAATGACATAAAAGAACTGTTAAAACACCATTAAAGCGGTTCATATGACTAGTGCATTTTATTCAAAGCCACTTGAAGCCACGTGATAGCTCTGTGAATTGCAATAGGCTGTGTTTAATAAGTAAACATATATGCTCTTGCACGCGCAGCTTCAGCGCGATAGTGAATGGTGCTTTTACACACACGCGCACGACTATTTATAGCCTTCACCCGTGCACAATATTTGAGCGCTACAAACGAACATCTCAGATGTAGATGCTCAGCAGTTCGGTTCACTTATAATATGGACTTAGAAAGGCACTGGAGGTGCATTTAACCAGAATTTAAATAAGAAGCGAATTAAACTGTGAATAAAAAGGTGAGGGTTTAAAAGTTAAAGCTGTCACGGGAGACTCACGGAGAGAGTTTTTTTTTCTTTAAAAAAAATCTCAAGAAACAATTATTAAGTTTGTATTCATCTTCTTGATGTATGTACTACTTCTCACTCTGCATGTATGTCAGTGTTACTCTTACAACCTCAAGGTAAACTGTCAACAAAATTGTACTTGTTAAATGGGATCCCCTATTATGTGTTGTTTGAATGTTATGTATGAAATGTTTTATATGTAGGCCACACATTAATTAAATTTTTTTTTTCCTTTATTTTTTGGATTGTCATGGCCCGCGAGTATAAGCTTTAGATAGCTTCTTTGGGGACCAGTTCACATGCATGATCAATTCTTTGTTCTTTGTTTTATCTTAAGTGCATATGAATATGTGTATGTGAATAAAATTCTTCTTCTTCTAAAGAGAGGCAGAGATATGAACTCAGTAGCAGGGTTTATTGAGCAGAGGATTGAAACAGTGATGAAGTAAATTCATTGTGAGTAAATTCAGTTAAGCAGAGTGGCAAACAGCAGGTAAGTAATATCCAGACAGTGTATAGAGATGATGAAAGAGATAACTCAAAACAATTTTATGATACATGCAGGCAATAATGAAGACACATGATTGACATAGTAGAAAGTTCTGGAGTCTCAGAAATACTATCGATGAGAACAGGCACAGAGTGAGAAAGTGTATGTGTGTGTGTGTGTGTGTGTGTGTGTGTGTGTGTGTGTGTGTGTGTGTGTGTGTGTGTGTGTGTGTGTGTGTGTGTGTGTGTGTGTGTGTGAGAGAGAGAGAGAGAGAGAGAGAGAGAGAGAGAGAGAGAGAGAGAGAGAGAGAGAGAGAGAGAGAGAGAGAGAGAGAGAGAGAGAGAGAGAGAGAGAGAGAGAGAGTGTGTGTGTGAGCGCGTGCGAAAGCGGGGTATTTATGCAGTCATTGATTAGCCACTAATGATATCCAGGTGCGTGTAATCAGAACTCAGGGAGTGCCAGTATGCTAGTTAATAATAAAGTGTTTCTTAAGCTATACATTTATATTGAAATAATGTGTAGTTAACAGTTTGTGTTTCTTTACCTGGCCTATTAAAGAGTACACCCAATTATTTCCACACAATACTGTAAAGATATTATAAACTGATTATGTAAAAAAACAACACCGTATCAGATCGGGATCGGTATCGGCCAATACTGAGATTTCCGATATTGGAATCGGATCGGAAGTGGAAAAAGTGGTATCGGGACATCCCTACACAAAACATTGCAAACACACATCAGATGAAGCAGTGGTGTTGTGAAACTTATAGATTGTTCTGCACAAAATAATAACAAAATATTATTTGTGGTGAATATGGTTAAAGAGAGAGAGAGAGAGCTAATCTTGATCTCTATTATCATATGAGTCAATCGTGGAAGATAGTAGATTTGAAATGCGTAGCCTATATAAAAGTCAATTTCAAGGCACGTCAGTCCTCTCGGGAGCCATCTTAGGAAAGTTCCTATCTACTTGAATGGGGAAAGACCAAAATTTCAAAATCAGTTTGGTCAAGATAACAATCAAAGAACATATTTAAAAATCTGACAACAATAGAAACATAAATTGTGCTTCTTTAGCACAGATAACGCTCAATCTATGTCTATATAGGTGATTGGCTCTTTTACCTGTAGGGCGGGACTTCCTTTTCTACATCCACCACCTTGGTGCTCCGTTTCAGGCTATAAAGTCTGCTGTATTTGCTGAAAGTGAACTACGTCAATGTTTAGAAGTAACGAAAGCTTCCATTAGCCAGTATTTACTGGTGTTTGACCGTTAAAATGTCCTAATGTCTGACAAATTCAAACATTGCCGACACAATGTCCGGTGAAAATATCAGCATGAAGCGCCAGCAACTCCTTTAGTTGATGCCACAAGTTTACAGTGTGATGTAATGCCAATGAAAACAGCTCTTTGCTGTCACGGAGGTTTTAAATTTTCTGACCGCTTGCCAAGTACCTTTCCACAATTGCAGCAAATTGAATTCTGCACATTGGCAAAAGCAGCCTTTATTTCCGTTTCGTGTCCCTGCAGTGAGAATCTTCTCACTTCAGAATCACTTGACTTTGGCAGCAAAACGCTTTTGTCCTATGAATAATCGTAGGAAAATGTGGATAAAAATAAAGATCCAAGGAAATTAGCCTAGGTGAGAAATTATAATACATAACGATTTGTTATTTTAAAATGTATTTATAAGCGAACATATATGTGGCAAATTGCAGTTTAGTTGTTTTGTATTGCCCCCATTTTTGAATGTCTATTTTTATTTATTTTAAAGTTGATCCTCGGACATGTTGGCCGGCACCAAATATTCTTAGCAAAAGAATATTTATTATATATAATTATCAGGTGAAACCATGAAACATCCCAGTTCGATTTATTTATTTGTTATTTAACAAAAGTAATCCGATTCAACCTTGCTTTGGACGGTAGGAAATATGCGGAACCATTCTCTCCAGTGGTTTGGATTTCTACGGCCCTCTTTCTGTAACACCAAACACTGACGTGTGGTAAAGCCGTTGTTTCAGTAAGGGATTAACGTTTTTTTTTTGTTATTTATTTCAGTGTCAGTTTAGTTTAATATATGTTTATACATATTATATGTCTTGGGAGAGGGTATTGGATAATGTAGGAGAAACAGAATGTTTTTTCCCCCGAGGATGAATAAAACTTTGTTGTAGCTACACTATAGAAAATCCAACGTACCGGCTATTTTACGTTAATTTCGTTAAATCATCATGCGAGTGTAAATGTAACATTACCTGTTTTTAGCACAAGCTGCAACCTGAATGAGCCAGTTTTATATATATAATTTAAGAAAAAAGGGTCGGGATGTACAAACAGTTGTCTGCAGATTTAAATGCAGATCCTAAACTGATGTGGAAACAGTCAGAATCTAGCTTGCAACAAAATGGAGAAAAGACAAGTCCCATAAGCGTTATACTAGTTAGTTCTGGCAGCAGAGGAAATAAATTGCTTTTCAGATACCCATTCCAAAGGGTTACTGAAAATACTTCATCAGCAACGTGTAAGTGTCACTCATGTTCTCTATGTCATCCTCCTGGTGTCTGTTGCATTACCATTGCTTATGAGAAGTATCAACCTGCCACATCAGCAATTGTTTGTGATTGATACATTGCAAATGAGTGTTTTGAATCATATTACTAAAGCATGTAACATACAAAAGGAAAAGTGTTTAAATCAGTTTAAAAATGTGTTTCATCGTGTTTTTCCATTGAAGCCAAGCAGCGGAGCCCATATGTGCTGAATGCCTCAGGTGATTCTACAGAGGACCAGGATGGAGATTCAAGGTACTATGCAATGAAACTCCTTTTGACTTAAAGGGGAACTCAGTAATTTTTTGTTCTGTCATCTTGGACATACACCGACACATAGCGGTGTGGATGCAGCATCATTCAAACGCATGATTTGAAGATTTTCAGTGAAAGTGTCCAAATAACAGGATCGCTACTGAGATTAAGTGAGTGGCTGTTCATGTGATCCTAACATGGCAGCTGCTGTGAGGAGACCCTCTCCATGTAGAATAAAACACACATTTACTGATTGATATGAGTCTTCATATCAACATTTTATACATGCGTTTCAAAATGACTTAATTTCTTAAGGAGTACAATTACTGAGTACACCTTTAATATTTATTTTGTACATGGCTTCAGAACAGTGCAGGATGTTGTTTGTTGGCTTTTCTGCATTGTTGTTTGCATTACACTAACTGCACTTGAAGTTTAATGAACTTGACTGTCTTTGCAGCTGATGATCAACAGATTAGGTCAGAGGAACATCTGTTGTTATTTCTTTGCTGTTTTCTACTGTTAGGTGATAGGCCACATTATTCTGTATATTAAAAGGACAGTTCACCCAAAAATGCAAATTGTCATAATTTACTCACCATCATCTTGTTCCAAGCCTTTTTTTGTGGAACACAAAAGGAGATGTAATGGCTGAATGTTCAGGACTGACAGCTTATGTCACTGTTCAATTCCATTGCATCTTTTTCTATGAATGTTGACGGAGGCCAACGTTTTGACTTGCATGCACCTGAGTTCCACAAAAGAATTAAAGTAATTTGGGTTTGTAACAGTGAGTAAATGACGACTAAAGTGAACTATCCCTTTAAGAATCTATTTCTTTTAAAAAACAAAACTTATAAACAACCACAACTGTCCAGAGTTTTAATGACATTAAATACATATTATTAATACATAGATGTGCGTCATATGTACTATAGCTTACCTGTATGTTAAAGAGTATGTGGTTTTAAACCTTACCTAGCCATTTTGTTTTTATTTGAGATGATTTAGGATTGTTGTATAGATATGCAAAGCCAATAGTAAGTGATTCTAGCATAATATAGATATGGAATGATCCAGTAGAGAACAGAGTGTTGTATTTAAAGGGATAGTTCACCCAAAAAGGAAAATTCTCTCATCGTTTACCAACCCTCACGCCATCCCAGATGTGTATGACTGACTTTATTCTGCTCAACACAAACAAATATTTTTAGAAGGCTATCTCAGCTCTGTAGGTCCATACAAAGCAAGTGAATGGGTGCCAGAAGTTTGAAGCTCCAAAAACACAAAGGGAGCATGAAAGTAATCCATATGACTCCAGAGGCATATTAACATATATTTTACTGTATTGGTCTTAAATGGGAATAACAATGTTATTACATATTTTAGAGTAGATCACAAGGATAATAAACTTTACCTGTGTAATGGCACACACAATAGTACTATGCAGCAGCATGATATTGCCTGAGCATATTATCTCAATGGACACCCAAAACAAAATTGGACTTTGGTTAATTTCTAAAAAGTTCATGCACAAAGAAAGGACTGACAAAGAATAAAAAACAGGAAATATAACAACGTTGCCAGATTTTTTTTTAAACGCAACTAGTAAAAATACGTAATGTTTAGTTCAGATTATCAGTTACAATGACAATTACACATATGTTATGCATTCTGCAAACTTGTCTGCTGCATTTTCTTTTCTTTTTTTTTCTTTCTTTCTTTCTTTATGGTCCTATTCCCATTTCAGAGAACAAACTCCACTTACTGATGAACAGTTGGTAGCAGGGTAAGATAAAACCAACATTCTAAAGCACCTCTCCTTTTTCCAGAACACCCCACCTTTGTTTATCTTTCCTCCCTATAATCTATCTGGCATATACTGTTTTGTTCATATACCATATATACGCGTTCCAATGACAAATGTAATTGAGAAATTGTGGGTAATTTAGATAGCTTGTTTGATTTGTGGCATAGTTTCAACCAAGTTCATAATTTAATCAAGTTTATAGTATCAGTATAAATCATGGGTCACAGTAAAATATTTCAGTAAATAACAACGACGCTATATTCTACATATTAAACACAATTGGTACAATTATTATTTTGTACATCACTTTAATAATGTTTTGTTGATATATTAAATCAGTATTGTGGGAGAATCACAATCATCCTTTAAAATCATGATGAATTGCATTAATTTACAAGTCCTTTTTAAAATTTTCCTGACAAAATAATTTCCCCTCTGATTGAGATTAAAGGTTTGAATCAGACCACTGGCTTTTGCACCATGGGCCTTCTTGGGGTCTGCTCACTCTAAAGGCCTTCTCTGAATGGGTGATATCTACAGCATGAAACAATATAAACCAGCACAAATCACTCTGTCAAAGGAGACCAGTCACAACTTTTTCTCACTTATAAGTGACTATTTTAAAATGCTCTTGTAATGGTTGAGATGAGAAGAAAAGCCCAAATGTTTCACTAAATCATTTGCTCAATAACTCACCCCTTGTGCATTCCAAAGAAACATGTATTTAAGTGTTTATTTCTCAGTGCCTAGTATAATAGAACTTGTAAACCAATCAGATCCTCCAGTGAAATAACACTGGAAAAGTTTGATTTGAGTTTCATGCCTTGTGTGATCTCTGATCTTTATTCTTCTTGTTGCTTTTTATTCCTTCCCCAAAAAAAAGGTTTTCTGATATTATTCTCGCCACCATCTTGGCCACCAAGTCTGATATGTGCGGCAAGAAGTTTGAGCTAAAAATTGACAATGTTCGATTCGTTGGGCACCCAACCTTATTGCAGCCTCCACATACTATTCAGGTGAGCCGGCCAAACAGACCTGTTAGAAAGGCATATAAAGAGTTTTTACATTTTTTCCTGTATTGATGTTAGGCAAGTCTGTATTCTTAAACATCTCAAAATGTTACAAGTCATCAAGGCACCAAAGAGAACCATGATGACAAGCAAAGAGCTCCACCTTCTGTTAGAGAGAGAGAGAGAGAGAGAGAGAGAGAGAGAGAGAGAGAGAGAAAAAGAGAGAGTTGGCCTACCACTCAGTTCAAAGCAATAATCCACCTATTGATAAATACCTTGCATCTGCTGACTGTTGACTTGACTTACCAGGACAGATTCATAATTAACAAAGTCAAGCTACAGGGATAAAGGTGGCAGATTCTGATTTACTATTCAGATTATTACATTATTATGAATATCATGAAACAAACTATCAAAAAATAAATAAAATAAAGGTCAACACAAAGCTTGTCCTGTTATACATACAGTACAATGACAAGATAATTTATGTCCACATACTTAATAGTTAAGCTTAACTTCATAAATATAAGAAATACTGCCAAGTATTGCTCAATATATATATATATTTGTTTTTTTTACAACATTCATTGATTTACACTGGTGGCCAAAAGTATGGAATAATGTACAGATTTTGCATTAAATTGATCACAAAATATAGTCAGGACATTACTGATGTAAATACAGCCCCATCAAGGTTTGAAAATACATTTTGATCAAAACTAGACATGCCCCATTTCCAGCAGCCATCACTCCAACACCTTATCCTTTAGTAATCATGATAAATTGCTAATGTGGTACTAGAAAATTGGCACTAACAAGGACAGAAAGAGATGTGGGAGACCAGATGTACAGCTAAACAAGAGGATAAGTACATCAGAGTCTCTAGTTTGAGAAATAGATGCATCACATGTCCTCAGCTGACAGCTTCATTGAATTCTACCCGCTCAACACCAGTTTCATGAACAACAGTAAAGAGAAGACCCAGGTGTGCAGGCCTTATGGGAAGAATTGCAAAGAAAAGACACTTTTGAAACTGTAAAACAAATAGAAAAGGTTTGAGTGGGCAAAGAAACACAGACATTGGTCAACAGATATTGGAAAAGAATGTTATGTATCTTAACCCCATTGAGTTTTTGTGTGATCAGCTAGACTGTAAGGTGCCTGAGAAGTGCCCGACAAGACAGACAGTCACATCTATGGCAAGAGCTACAGGAAGTGTGGGGTGAAATGTCACCTGAGTATCTGGACAAACTGACAGCTAGATTGACAAGGATCTGCAAAGCTGTCATTGCTGCACGTGGAGGATTTTTGATGAGAACTCTTTAAAGAAGTTTAAGAAGTTCTTAATTTTTTTTCAAATTGTAATAGAAATGCTCACGTTATTAATGTCCTAACGATACATTGTGATCAGTTGAATGCCACATTGGTGAATAAAAGTACCAATTTCTTTCCATAAGAGCAAAATCTGTACATTATTCCAAAGATTTAGGCACCAGTGTATCTGTAATTAAAGATATAAAACAATTGATTAAAACAAAGCCTTTTTATTATTGCTTTAGAATTGTACTTCCTCATTTGTGTCTCCATCCTTAATGACATTTTTGAAGAACAATGTGCAGAATCTAATTGTAGTTATTAATGACATTCCTTTCCCCCCAGGGTTCCAAAAGCGATCCATCCCCCAAAAGAGAGCTGCCCACCATGATCCTGTTTAGTGTTGTTTTTGCATTAAGGGTAAGAAAACCAAACCTATTTAAACTCCTTTTACTTTAATAACATGTACTGAAGCTGGCATTGACATATTTATGCCAAACCTATTTATCAGCGTTATACCAGCATTACCTGAGAATGTTCCAAAGAGAATCTTTTGTAGTTTAATGGAAGCCAGGAAATCTGACCTTAGAGGAGTTAACATGGTCAGTGCCACAAATTTCATTATTTGATTGACACAGAAATATTTATTTATTAATATCATATTTTAAACATTTTAGCATTTCTCTGATTTCAAATTTGTAAAATCCTAAAACTTTAAAATGCAAAAGATTTTGAATTCCATATTTTCAATGTGGTATCAGTCTTATGGTCTAATATAAACAAATATAATACAAATGTTTGTGAACAAATACCCAAATGTATATGAAAGATTATACTTTATACAGCTAATGTGTTTTAGGGTTTACTTTAAGTCTTTTAAATTTAAAGTTAAATACATTTTGCACCATTATTTGAGCCCCAAAAAGTTTTTGGACACTTATGCCACACTTAAAAATGTGAATGTCAATGCATTACATGACATCCACACTGCATGCCTAATTATTAGGCAAATGTTATTCCTCATGATTAATTTTATTGTTGAACAAACATAATGCTTACAGTCAATCCAAAATGTTATTGAACCTCAATCCTGAATGTTTAACAAAGATAAAGTGAGTTTTGTCTTTCTCAGGGGAATGTGTAAGTGCACAATTATTAGGCAACCAAATTACAAAAATAATTTCTCCCAACTCAATTGTTTATTCTCAATTTTTATAAGTAACACAAAATCACAATTAAATAATAATTTTGTCCTTTCAAAAATATTCTGTGACCAATATAGTACCCTTCTTCTCAATAACTGCCATGAGCCTTCATACATGGAGTCTGTTAGTTTCTTGATCGGTTCACAATCAATTTTTGCTGAAGCACCAACCACAGCTGATGCTGTTCAAAGAGGTGTATTGTCTTTCCTCACTGTAAATCTCACATTTGAGAAGGGTCCACACGTTCTCAGTAGCATTTAAGTCAGGTGAGGAAGGGGGACCAATTCATTTTGACATTTTTGAGGCCAAATAAACAAATTTTTCATAAAAATATATAAAAAAAAACAATAGATATATTATTCAAAATGAACACTTTCTTGTTGTCAAATTTAGTGGATTATGTACATGGTGTGATGAACTACATGTGTGATTACTCTGCTAGGACACATGTGTGAACTTCAGGGCAACTAAATTCATCCCAACCAGTAAAAATGGCTCAGAAAAGTCGTTAATTCTAAAAAAAAGATGTAGCATCATTTGTGTGCAGTCACACTTGGTTTGATATTTTCTCATTTAATACAATGATGTTCATGCATATTTAAATATGCCTAAGTGTCCAAATATTTTTGTGAATCAGCTATTTTGCTGAGGTCAATAATTTTAGTTTAGTTTCACAGAAAGGGCGTGGATGGTGATAAGCCTCCAGCATGCTGTCTATCAGACGGACTGCTGTGGGGGGGCGGGACTCTGCCATCTGCACAATCAGACAGTCCATGAGAGACCCACCCATGTGCCAGCATGACTTAGCATGGCAAAGTGCAAAGTCATGGCTCAAGCTGCTGAAAATGCATATTATCAGTTCTCTTTTGCATTAGCATGCCCACTCCCTCTCCATGGTACACCACCCCTGGCAGTATGCCCACCATTACTCTGCAAATTTACCATATTGCAAATACAAAAATATTAATGTTAAATTGTTGCCGAGTTGTATTCATTTTGAATTGTTACACAGTGCACCCCAAAACACCCCCTGGCGTAAAAGAAACTTTTATTTATTTTTCTCCCTAAACACTAAATAGTAACAAAACCTACCACAATACTGTTCTTAACACCTGTTTGGCATTGTGAACCGGTAAATATTTCTGATCCATGAGATCATTGCATGTGGTTTCAAAAGCTTGATTTTGAGGTCATTTGGTCTAATATTGAACAATGTTGCCTAAAATGTTGTAAATTTATGTAGCTAATGAGAATCCCTGAAATTATCACATTTATTGTGAGACAAAATACGTATTTATCATTTTCAGTTTTTTTCAAGGTGATTAAATCAAATGTTTTTCAATAAGTGAAAGGGTAGTATTACGCATTGTAAAACACATTGTTTTTCTTATATGGGGCGAATAGATTTGTTCTGAAAAAAATAAAAATAAATTCAAAGTAGGCTCACATTGACTGATCTCACAATGGAGATGTATGTGTTTATAGATGTTATGAAATGCCAAATGTGATTGAAATGAACAGAAAATCATTAACCCTTTTCTGAAGTGGTTATTTTGAGTAAGTATTATCTTTTAGTATTATCTCAAATACATTTTGCTGTTTCAAAAGTATTTGCTTAAGTTGACAGGAATTGCCTTTATAACTATTGTCCATATATTTACACTGTATCACTTTAAACCCCCTGTGGGCCTTTTACACCAAGTGTTGGGTAAAGGGCTCCCTCGTCAGCTTTTTTTTTATTTTTATGAAATTTTAATCAAAAAACCTTCCATTATTATTTATTTTTATGCAAAGTATGTTGCTCCATCAATATATAATAATAAGAAATATGTTTTTTCTTCTCTTGATACAGTGTGACCAACAAAAAAAAAGCTAATTTTCCTTTAGGTCTGCCTTTAGTCCCATTGTACCCTACACTAAAAATGTTTGAATGTTTTGCATTATATAACCAAATATTAAACCGATTGGCATTTATTTCAAAGAAATGTGCACAAACACTTGTCTCTCAAAAATAAGTTAAATTTAAAATTATTAAACAATATTGGTCAAAATGAAGACCAAAGAGTGCAAGTATCTTGATTGTCATTTTTGGTTGTCAAACTTTGCTGAACATATCCATAAGTAATGTGATGAATTTAATCTGTGGTTACTCTGCTAGGACACCTTTATGAACTTGAGGGGAACTGACATCATACATCTTATTAAAAATCACCTTGGGAGTTTGGAGTATTCGGTTAAAACTAAAGTAATTGAAACAATGGCAAAAAATAAAACAGTGAAGTCTTGCAGCATTTGTTTGCAGATGCCACTTGATTTGATATTGTATCAATGGATACATACATTTAATGTAGGAATTATATGTCCAAGTCCTATTTTTGTGGAATAACTATGAAGTGCGGAACTCTGACAGGCACACTTCAGATTATAATAGTTGAACAAGAAAAACAAGACCATTTAAATGAAGCAAGACAAACACAATGAAAATAATTCACAATGCCAACATTCAAATAAACAATAACTGTGTCTCTCTTTCATCTCTGCTCTTTGTTGCTGCCTCCTACAGGCCAATGCAGATGCTTCAGTCATCAACTGTATGCATAACCTGTCTCGCCGAATTGCCATAGCCCTGCAGCATGAGGAGCGCAGATGTCAGTACCTCACCAGAGAGGCCAAGCTCATGCTGGCAATGCAGGATGAAGTCACCACCATGACAGAGAGTAGTGATCTTATTTCTCTAAAATAATGTTTATAATTACTGCAGGTGTTACTTGACTTTCACCATGTTTACCACTGTTTACCTGTTACTTTAGCGGATGGTACTCCACAGTCTCCTTTTCGCCAGATCCTTCCCAAGTGCAAATTAGCAAGAGACCTGAAAGAGGCCTATGACAGGTGGGTAGTGTTACCCTAAACATTATTTACCCAAGTAGTAAATAGTAGTAGATAGTAGGATTAGGGCTGGAGATGGAGATGGAGCTCTAGGGGCTTAAACAGTATTCTTAAATTATAATTGTTGAATAAGTTTGTTGAATACAATTATGTTGCTATTATTGTTGAGAACTTCAATACAGCAACATGTCGTATAAACATGATGTGTTGTAGCCAAATAGATTAACTGTCACTTAAATCCTTAAATGTGTAATACATTTTTTATTTTATTTATTTAGTGTTCAAATATGAATCTAAATGTGTTGCAGACAGTTGGAATGGACAAACAAGTTAGCTTTTGTCCATATTCTAAACTAGGGTATAATAAATCACCAATGTAATTAAAGCGTTTAAATTAGACTATTACAGTACATTAACACTTATTAGATCATTCAAATAGTTATAAATGTCATTCAGTGTTTTAAAGAAAGTCCTTTCATGGACTCCTGGTTGAAAACACTTGTTTTAGTCTGAGCAGGCGGTTCTTATAATTTCTCTCATATTAAATGCTGTATATTGTACCGTTCTTAGCCTCTGCACAACCGGAGTTGTGCGGCTTCACATTAACAACTGGCTGGAGGTCAGTTTCTGCCTGCCACATAAAATCCATCTTGTGGGAGGGAAACACATCCCGCCAGATGCTCTTGAGCGCAGCCTAAAAGCCATTCGGTGAGATATTGCATATAACCAGGGGCATTTTGAAATGGTGCTTTCAATGAATAGTCAAGTAATCTTCATGAAAAATACTTTAGTAAATGTGAATTAATATAAATTTGTTTATGCTTGGCTTTAAAATATTTGATCAGCTAGAAATTGGTCTTTATAGTTGTAATCTCAGTCTCTCCTGCATCATCAAGTGTGTTATTCTAGTCCAGAGTGTAATTTGGACTGCAAGTAGAGTTTACACGTTGTGCCCCTTCAGGCCTTATCATGCACTGCTGCTGCTGGACGATGAGAAGGCCTTGCTGGCTCAGCTCCCCCTGGACTGCTCTCCTGCTCTAGTGCGTCTCATCAAAACCTGCTCTGCCATCAAGAACCTGCAACAGTTGGCTCAAGACGCTGACCTGGCTCTCCTTCAGGTGACTTGCACTATATTCTAGTGTCTCCCGGTCCATGTTTGATCATACATAGTTAATTGGTTTTAAAAAGACAAGCTGCATTTTTCATCTTGGAAAAAAGGATGTTCTTTGAAATTTGATGCTGCACTGACACCTACAGGGCATGCAATTAATAGTGTCTTTTGTACTATTTAAAACATTGTTTTCACAGCATCCTTGTTAAAATAATATAATTTTGTTTTACATTTCTTTTTTTATGAAGTCCAAATATTAAAATACCAATTTATTCATGTTGCTTTTTTTTTTACTATGCCACAAATGCTATCGATTTATTTTAAATTTTATTGAACCCTGAACATTATTTTATGGACTGTAATTGGTGCAAGAATTTGTAAAAAGTTAGGCCAATACTACCACCTTGTGGACAGATTTTTAATAAGTCTAAAGTCTAAGTCTAAATAAATGATTTGGGTTCAATACAAGTTAAACTCTAGCAACAGCATTTGCGACATTTCAGTTACCACAGAAAATTATTTTGATATGTCCCTTTTAAAGAAAAAAAATTATTCTGTCACAATAAGGCACTTACAATTAAAGTTTCATAATTATATCCACATGACTGTAAACATGGGGCAAACTCCACTCCATACTCAGAAGTTAATCCACCTAAAAACTTATTCTCAAATAAAAAAGGACGATTTAGACAACCTTACAGTTCCATTTATAAACAGGATTTTACAGAGTACTCAAAGGGACAGTCCACCCAAAAATGAAAATTCTCTCATCATTTACTCAGCCTCATGCCATCCCAGATGTGTATGACTTTCTTTATTCTGCTCAACATAAACAAAGATTTTTAGAAGAATATTTCAGTGCTGTTGGTTCACACAATGCAAGTGAATGGTGGCCAGAACTTTGAAGCTCCATAAACACATAAAAGCAGCATGAAAGTAATCCATAACACTCCAGTGGTTTAATCCATGACTTCAGAAGAAATATGATGGGTATTGGTGAGAAAAAGATCAATATTTAAGTCCTTTTTTTACTATAAATTCTCCACTTTCACTTTTATATTCTTTTTGTTGTTGGCGATTCGTTTTCATGTATATCGCCACCTACTTGGCAGGGAGGAGAATTTACAGTAAAAAAGGACTTAAATATTGATCTGTTTCTCACCCACACCTATCATATTTCTTCTGCAGATATGGATTTAACCACTGGAGTCTTATGGACCACTTTTCTGCTGCTTTATGTGCTTTCTGAAGCTTCAAAGTTTGGTCACCATAAATTTGTAAATGGAAGTCTAATTTGCCATGGGTTCCCTCTGGATTTTCCTATGGGTTTTATAATGGGGTATCTGAACTTATGTGTATAATAAGGTCTGTGGTAAACATTACTTGATGATATGTTGACGTTTTGATTGTGAAGCTGCCAGGTGATTTTTTTATTTTTTTGTAAGTATGCAATTCAATACGGCTTCAAAATTTCTGGTTTGAGGTATGACTGTGTGTAATTTATGTTGTAGAACAAAACATCCACGTATCATCAAGTGATGTTTACCACAGACCTTATTTTGCACAAGTTTAAAAGTCCCATTATAAAAACCCATAGGAAAATCCTGAGGGAACCAATGGCAAATTCTTTTCTGGGTTTTTGGACTACAAGCTGAACAGCTCTATTCTTTTAAAAATCTTTGTTTGTGATCAGCAGAAGAAAGAAAGTCATACAAATCTGGGACTGAATGAGGGTGAGTAAATTATGAGAGAAGTTTCATTTTTAGGTGAACTTTGCCTGTAATATAAGTGCTTCAACGACAAGTTTCACGTTTCTATTTCTGCCACAAATGCTGTCCATTAAACTTAACTTGTATTGAACCAGTAACATTAACACCATTCCTGAAGAAAAAAGTTTATCAAATTAATAAGGGATGGACTGTCCTTTAAATTAAGGCACAAATATAATCTATATGTTTTACTGCCATGCACAGGTCTTCCAGATAGCTGCACATTTGGTGTACTGGGGTAAAGCCATCATTATCTATCCTCTCTGTGAGAACAATGTGTATATGCTGTCTCCCCATGCAAACATCTGCATGTGAGTATGAGTGCCATCTAGAAAACTGCTCTCACTGTCATTTCATTTGAAGCTCTTAGAAGTTGTTTGTTGTCAGTGCTCCATTGTGCACACTGGACAAAGGTAAATCTTAGGATTTTTAACAGCAAGCTGTAGACAATCACATATTTGTGTCTCCCTCCCCCCAGCTACTCCCCTCTGGCTGAGCAGTTTGCCCTTCAATTTCCAGGTCATGACCTGCCCTCCATGTTAGCCAAGTTCTCACTCCCTGTATCTCTGTCTGAGTTCAGGAACCCATTGGATGCCCCTGTACATGAGGTAAATGTCTTAGAGGAGTGTTTGCTTTTTTACAAAGCACTACTGAGATATAGTAGCTAATGTGTTGCTGTAAATAGTACATTTATGCACTTGCATTTTAAAAGGACATTTCACCCTAAAATTAAAAAATCAACATTAACTTACCCCGTCGTGCCATTTCAAACCCAGATGACTTTCTTTTATTTGTTTGCTGATTTTAATACAGTAGAAGTTGACAGTGACTCACCCAAAAGTGTCATTAAATAAGTCCATGTGATTTGGGCAATTTAGTTCACTTCTCAAGGTCTTTATATGTGTGTCTCATGTCCAAACATCATGATGTCATGACACAATAACCAATGAGGTTTGATGTTATTGATGTGTCAATTATAATAGCCAGAAGATTGTGCTCTGTTTAAATGAGCTGATCAATTATTTTATTTGGTCTGTTCATCATACAAAATGCATTTTTATCTTTAAAATGGGTTTCTCTCTTTGTTGGATTGGGAGGCGCTCTTTGGTCATTTCTCTTGGCTTGGTCTTCTTTAATTGTATTTTGACATTGGTCTGGGGGGGGCAACAGACTTTTCAGGCGGGAGCACGAGGAAAATCTAGAACTAGTCACATGGACTACTTTTGAGTTACCATCAACTGCTATTGTTTAGAAAACAGAACATCATTTAAAATATCTGTGTTTCGCAGATCTGTCATAATTATGAAATTATGACAGACTTCATTTTTGGGTGTACTATTTTTTTTAAATAATTTTCTTTTCATTGCAATTAAGTGTAACTATGTATTTGTTGGTATGTTTTGGTATATACACGTATGCTTCTTGTAGGATGGTGCCACATGACATTTCATTCTACAAGTTATAATGAAATTAAATTCAATGAAATGTGTATTTTTATGTGAAAATATGTCCCCCTATCCTATTTTAAATTGTAGAAAAAAACTGTAATTAAGCTATTTGTAGATTTTTGTTCCATTTTTTTAACGAGACAGTGTATAAGACTATATATATATATATATATATATATGTATTGTTTTGTATTGTGTGTGTGTGAACAGGCCCAGCTGATTCAGATGGTGGTGTGGATGCTCCAGCACCGACTTCTAATTCAACTCCATACATACGTTTGTCTGCTGGTTCCGCCTATTGAGGAGGAGCCTGGTCTGCGGGAGGAAGAGCCACTCATAGTCACACGCGTTACAGGCCGAAGTCTGAGCACACCCAGCGCACTGAGTTTTGGTTCTCCCAGTATGCATCCCAAATAACTCTTAAGTAGCACCTGAGTAATATTTTACACAAGTAAAAAATTTTATGAATTCTCAGTAGGTTCTCTCTATTTATCTTTGCAGCAAGTAGCGATGACATGACTCTGACGAGTCCCAGTATGGATAACTCAAGTGCTGAGCTGCAGACCGGAGGAGACTCTCCTCTCAATAAGAGGATGACAGAAACTCTGCTGGCCAGCCTAACTGAACATGAACGGCAGGCCATCCTCCGTGTCCCAGCTGCACAGAACCCAGAGGACCTGCGCTTGTTTGCTAGGTGACTAAAATCCAACTAAAAGCCTCTTTTATAGCTTGTTCACTAAACTGAACTAGGACAAACAACTAAGAAAAAGTAAATTTCGAATAATGTCAGTGAATCAAACTGTCCATTTTAATTAATCGACATGAATAATGAATTTCAATTATTTGTATATGTAGAAATATTGACAATACAGTAAATGTAGTTACATATTGCACACACCTACTTATTATTTTTCAACATTATTGAAGGAGTTTGCATGTTTACAGGGAGCTTGTTGGCTGCTTTACCTTCACTATGGTGTCCGACTCAAAAAAACATAACAAAAAATATTCTTTCTTGTGCTCATTTAGTAAAAGACATGCCTATTTCATAAAAAAAATAAATAAAAAAAAATGTAATCATCTGGTGTTGAAATGATCATTTCTGCTGTTGAAAAAAAATGCTTTTAACGTAGCTTTTTATAAACGCTCTTTATTTTATGGGTCTCTGGAAAACTCTATTCTGATTGGTCAAAGGCACCATCTAGCAGTCTGATATTTCAGAAAAACAACCACAAATCTAGGGATTAAGTCATGTCAAAATCCTTTCACTCCAAGTCAGTCCACTTGGCGGCCATCTATGGAACATTCATGGGCAGCTTTTTTCTATGTATACAAGCGGCATGAAAGTATAGCTCCTATCTACTTAAATGAGGAAAGACAGAAATTTCCAAAACGGTTGGTCAAGACTAAGGATGTAGCGATTTATCGGCCAGTTATCGACCAAATTAAAAACATCGGCATATCGTTATAAGCATGAAAACACAGATATGAAAAACCAATGGTTCATTTATAATTAATTAGTAACACACTTTGTAAAAACTGTGAATTCAAATGCACATTCCAGAAATAATAATAGGCACAATATGTAGAAGGGTCGGCACTCCTAAGAACATGTAATATTTAAAGTTTATTCTCTAGTTATGTTAATGCAGAAAACCACCATATACATACGTGACAGTCGTGAAAATGGCACTTACCTATCGGCTACTACATGATGAGTAAACCATTCAAAATCCTTTGAAACTAGCAGACTTTGATTTCTGAGACATTGGTATGATATTGATTAATGCTACATGATTGATTGAATTAAGATTAAATGGCTGCATTTGCTGTGCTGTGCGAGCAAGTGGCGCCCTCTAGTGGTCTGGACAGCAAAACCCATTATCCAATATACTACTATAATACAGAATTTAAAAGGTGGTTTTGTTCCTTTGAAATCAGCCACATCATTGAAAAATAAAATGTTTAAACCAGTGGAATTGTCCAGAATATGCATAATATTAATTTATAATATAGTATCATTCACAGTACATACATGAGAGTTATGTTGTTAAAATCGGTATCGGCCAGAAAATTTCATTTTGGCGCATCCCCTAGTCAAGTCTACAATCAAATAACATTTTAAATCAACAGTAAAATCTGACAACAATTGTGTTTCTTTCGCTGAGATCACGCTAATTTGGCTAATGTGCTTGAGTTGACTATGGCTGTATCTAAAAGGTGATTGGCTCTTTTACTTGTATGGCTGGACTTCTACATCCGCCATATTGGGTGTTCCAATTTTTCAAATTCATTTGAATACAAGTTCTCCATATTGAGCTTAATAGTCTCTGTTCATATCAGATCCGCCAGATCATCTGGGTATTGCGTGTCATCTTATACTTCTCGGATCACTGTGCAATCTCTGCAAGTAAGCTAAAAAAAATCATTTCAACTCAAATCAGTGTTTCTTGACAATTTATTTATTTGGCAAGTCTGACAGGAGTCATTATCCAATGCAAAACTTACATGGAAATTTTTCTTCTCACATAATTTCAATGTAAATCAATATTTTATGTCCATTCATTTTTTTTAAGACCCCTCCTCTTTACGATGGAATCCTGATCACCCTGAAGGGGTTTCTTTAGTGATTAAAATCCAACTGACTGTACATTATCCCTTACATACTGAAATGTATATTGAATTTTGTCAAAAAATTTGAAAAATAAAGTGTATAACAGAAAATCTTCATATCTGAATGATTGTCACCTCTGTTCTCTAGTAATACTTTTATGTGTAGAGCTTGTAGTACAGCTGAAAACTATCATGTTCTCTTTCTTTAGGCTGCTGCATTACTTCAGAGGTCATCATCACCTAGAAGAGATCATGTACAATGAGAACATGCGTCGCTCCCAGCTAAAGACTTTATTTGATAAGTTTCGCAGTGTTTTAGTCATAACCAACCACGAGGATCCCATCATTTCTCTCTTCCAATCCCCTCCAGAGTAAAAGGATAATTCAGCTCACTGTTGGAGTGCTGAACCCAGACCAGACAACTGTGTTGTGTCATCAGTGGGTTTATGGCTGATTTAGGCTTAAATAATTTGATTTAACTAATGCGGTGAAATCACTTTGGCTGCAATGAAATAATGATTCAGTTTCAGGAGAGACATATGCAATTAGGCCATGTATAATCTAGCGTATATAGCTTTGTTGACCAAAGATTTGTCTGTTGTCATAAAATATTCACTTTTACCTCTTACAAGGTGTATTTATTATTCTGTGGTTGTGCTTGTATTCCACCCAAGCATCAACTATCTGGAAGCTATTCCCCAATGTGATGGATCATTTCCTCAGACAAACAAGAACAAAAACTAACATGCCATGATGATAATTCCAGACCACATGCCCTAAAGACTCTAGGGGAGAGAATCAGGCATAGGGAAAAGAGATTCCAAAGATTAGACAGAGGTTGTAATTGCCCTGGTGTTTTCCAAACATCTGTAAAACCAATGAACTCCAGAAATAACAAGACTATTTGTTAAAGTTTTAAGTTGTTACCAAACCCACACGTTCAGAACTTGTTAACATGTTAAAGGGATAGTTCACCCAAAACTCTAAATTCTGTCATCATTGACTCACCCTCATGTTTTTCCAAACCTATATGATTTACTTTCTTCATAGAATGTAAAGGTCAACGTATACTTTGGTTGTCCGTGTTGCAGATCGTTCCATGCACAGTATACATGATGCAAATTTTGTCATCAGCACAGTCTGCGCCAATGACGCGCACAGAGGTCTGTCTGGGCTGCACGCAGACAATCCTCTGTGCGCATCATCGACACATGTGCCAGCTGTTGACTGTACTAAGAGTATCACAAAACAGTTGTAGTGCGCATACATCAAATGTGGATGTTTTGGATCGTGATGAAAAGAGTATACATTAAAAGGCAATGCAGTTGACCGGCTGCAATCTGATCGGGAATGCAGAAAAATTAAGTATACTGGTACCTTTAGGCAGGACTTTAGGGACTGACAGCCTAAGTCAGATTTCAATGTTTTATTTTCTATACAGTGCAAGTGAATGGTGACTGAGGCTGATCGGTTCCCAATGTTCTGTCTAACATCTCTATTTTTTATGCCATGGTAGAAAGAAAGTTATACAGATTTGGAAGGCTTGATTGTAAGGAAATGACGAGAGAATTTTCATCACTGAACAGCTAAGTTTGCAGCAGACTGTCCTTCCCGTCTTAATATTTGGGAGCCTAGAGCAGACAAAGGGGTGCAGGATTGTGAGTGCATCTGACGTTCTGCATCTCTGTTCACTACACTCACACATGGGTGGCCTTTGAGGTAGAAGCGCAGGGGTTTGGTGGCCCATTCCCCATGAGAATCAACCCCGATCCGGGGGGCTGACACCACCGCTTCAGCATTAACCGTCTCGCTCTCTGGGTCCCTTTCAAGCCACACCTCATTGTCAGTGGCCAGATCCCGGCAGTCAAAGCAGCGTTGTATATCTAGTGCTTGGCACAACTTGGATGGGCCATTGCAGAGCTCTTTGTCCTTAAGCGTTTTAGCTCCTTCCTTGCGTTTGGCTGCTCGCAGCCCCCTCATGACGTCCTGACCGTCCAAAGGTTCCAATGAGCGCAAAAGCACTGCCGCCCCTTCTCCTGCACGCGCACACACACACACACACACACACACATATATACTGTAGTTAGTAAGGCTCCACGCTGTTTCCTTCCTGTTGGCTTGTGTCTGTGTGCGTATGCTCCAACCTTTCTCTATCTTGGCCTTTAATGAGAAACAGTTGAAGAGAAAACAGCACCACAACAAAACACTTGTTTCTTGTATAGTTGGTGGTAGGGACCTGTGGTTGCAGCCTTCTGGCTCTATCTCATGTAAACCTTGTAGCTATGTATGTGTGGTGAATTAATAGTTTGTGGAGCCTAACCTTGACTTGAGATGTTCATGCAGAGGTAGATGCCGTAGATAGGATAGACGTATATGGTTCCAGGCTCCATGAACATAGCAGTGTTCCTCTTTGTGCGCTTACCCCCTGCTGAGTGGGACGCCTTGTCCTCCCCACCTAAATATGCCTCAGTTTCCACAACCCTTCCTCTGAGCTCAGTGCCATCAGATAGCTTCCTCACCAGCACCTAATGCAAACAGAAACCAGATATAAAAAAAAAACAACACTCATGAAAAAAGCAGTCCACCCTGACACTGAAAAAATGGTTGTACGGTCATCTTATTTCCAGAAGGTGGTGCAAATGTGTCAATAGACAGAGATTCAAATCCACTAAACCACAAATTGCTAAGGCAAGCATTACCATGACTATTGCTTAGACTTATGGTTAGGCATTTGAACAAACCATTACTTAAAGCTAACCATTAAGTATTTAACTTTGGTGCATAGCTTCCACGCACCTGGGGTTGCCAACTGTCCCGTATTAGCTGGGACGTTCAGTATTTTTACATTTTAAAATATCCCTTTTTTCCCCAGAACATTTACTCATGCACCACAAATGCTGTCCCACCCAAAATGTTTATGCATGAATAATGAGTTTCAGATGTTTGGCTGGATAAAAAAAGATAATGCTCACATATGCCGTATGGGTGTTTCTTCACCTTCGGGAAGCTTTCTTTTTTTTATTAAAACAAACAGATTTCAACTTTTTTTTTGCTGTCATTTCCAATCAAGCTGATATTTTGCCAAATTATGTAAAAGTTAATTATTATATTTGTGTGTTTTAGGATACATCAAATGTTAGCTATGACTTAGCTTTAGAAATACAAAGAAGTTGGCCATTTTATTTTTTAATTTCCACCACTGAATTTTATTAAACACACGTAATGGAAATTACATCATCATGGAACTTTTCAAGACTTTAAGAAAAAACAATTACATCAATCTCTTGTGATGCATGTACATACACAGCTGGACATTGTTAATTGACAAAAATATATACTTTTTGAGAAGTTCACATTGCTGTAAGTGCCAGAAGTTGAAGCAGCAAGCAATTACTTATTACAATTAAAACCACAAGTTGCGCGTCCTCCATACTGGCTGCAGGCCAACATGCTGGAGGAATGCTTGGTCACATTGAAGGGGAAAAACCTGCCTATTATTGGTCAGGCTGAATACCCTTCAATTTTATAATTGCTTTCATGCTTCTCATTACACCCATTCTTTAACAGACCCTACATTACAATGAATTGCAAACAAACAGAACTGGAAAATTTGCAGTGTCATACAATGGTTTGACTCATTTTCTAGTATTTTGGTGGCCTTAATGTTTTCAGCTTCCAAATTCTTTCCACTTAAAAGCTAATTTACTGTGTCCAGTTGAGTGTATTACATTCAAAGACTTGTGTTTAGCTCCTAAAACTCAAACTGTTCAATGGGGTACAGCTGTACTTCAGAATTGTCAGAATTGGGCTGTTGAACACGGACTCTCTTGCCAAAGAATGAGTAGGGAATGAGTTACTTATGTCTGGGTGTCACTTCAACACAGTTCCTGTGAATCATTTTTTTACAGTCACTGGGTTATTTTGGTATGTCTTTTTTTCTTCTTTGTTTTTTTTTTTTTTTTGCGCTCTCAACCCTTTTCCCCCTTGACATGAAATCTAAATATTACATTATTTTCTGTTGAGCTAAACTTGTATCGAATCTGGAATATTCCTTTAAGCATCATATAATTCAATATGCTCATTCTCAGGACACGGTGCCATGTGTGTCCCAATAAATTACTATATATTAAAGGAACTATGACAGATTCTGAATTTATTATAGATTAAACTCTGTTTAGTGTGTAATGCAAATGCAATTTTAAAATAAAACATTTTAAATAGAAATGTGCATGATATAATACAAGGCTCGTTGAAACTGAGTTATAATGTTAATGAAGAAAAAAAGTAGTGCTTTAGGCTAAATATTGGTAGTGGTACTTTGCAAGGCTGGGGTGGACCAGTAATACATGTTAATGCTCTTACTGAAAGTCATCATTACCAAATTACATGGTAACACTTTACAATAAGGTTTTTATTTGTTAACATTAGTTAACAATGAACAACACTTAAGCATTTATTAATTTTGGTTAATCTTAATTTCAACATCTAGTATTTTATAAATCTAAATGTGTACATACTAACATTAGTAAATACATTATGAACTAACAATAAACAATTGTATTTTTATTAACTAACATGAATTAAGAGTAATAAATGCTGTTAAAAAATTATTGTGCATTGTTAGTTTAGATATCTAATGCATTCACTACTGTTAAGTCAAGTCAATTTTATTTGTATAGCGCCTTTTACAACACACATCTTTTTAAAGCAGCTTTACAGAAGATCAGCATTAACAGACGATAAAACTGTGATGTCTATAAAGTCAATGAATCCTCATTGTGTAATTAGATCAAATACGATTCTTAATCGTGTTTAAAAATAATTAAATAATAATTGTTTTAATAACCCCAGTGAGCAAGCTGAAGGCGACTGTGGCAAGGAACACAAAATTTTATAAGATGTTGATTAATGTAAAAAATAACCTTGAGAGAAACCAGACTCACTGTGGGGGCCAGTTCCCCTCTGGATAACATCATGAATATAATGTAAATATTACTTATGTAAAGTTAAAGTCATGGTTTAATATGATTAAAGTAAGTAAGTGTTAAGGGTCAGTGTTTAAACATAGATTTAGTTTGAACTGTAAGATTAATGACCAATGTCTTTGAAGTTCATCCTGGATTAACTGCAGAAGTTCACATAGATGCAATTGTCGTTGTTAATTGGCTGATGAAGCTTTTGTTGGCAATTGTTAGTCTAAGCACTCCATTTCAAGATCGTAGTCCATCAATAGACCGAGGTGATGCAGGTCGGAGTTAACACACGTGACCTTACTGAAAAGTGTTAACAATTACATTTTGAAACGCTAATAAATGTCCATCAATTCACATTAGTAGTATTGACATTATCCATCAGTTGAGTTGAATCACATGTAATCTTACCTTACCGAGAAAGGCTTTTGCCAAATCAGCACAGGGCTGATTGAAAAAGATGTAACCCAGCCTGACAGGATCTTTCATTGAGTAAAAAGGGCTGATATGCTGCTGATCGTTCGACACACTTTGATGGACAGACCTCGAGGAAGTGTCCGATTGAGACTTTATGAGTCTCTTGGAAAGTACATCATCATCATCAGTTTGATTGAGGACAGACTCTGAATTTGGTAATAATGACTTTTTTCTCTTCCTTGTCGTCATTATAGATATATATCAAACTCCGAACAAAACAGAAATTAGAGTCTATATCTTGATCATATATTTTATGGGCTTTTAATTTGTGCACATGTATATAAAGTATGTCGTTTTCAAGATGTAGTAATGAATAAGTGCAAAGGCCACCATGTGTTGCTTTCTTAGTAGTTAAATTAGCAAAATGCTACATTTCGCAAAGGTGCATGTTGTTTTGAATACGTTTAACTGAAGTCTTGAGAAAACAAACAGTTAAACGCATCTGCGGTCTTTTATGTATTTAATCGCTGTAGTGTTTTGACGAATATCGAGTTGCAGCTGCAGAAACACTTTCATTAAAATCCAGTGTCCGGGTTTGTTTACTTTTATCAAAAGCAAAGAACTCTGGGACACTCTTAAAGGGCCAGTGACGTGTTTGTTAGGGCAGAATTACAGTGCATCCAGAAAGTATTCACAGCGCTTCAATTTTTCCACATTTTGTTATGTTACAGCCTTATTCCAAAATTGATTAAATTCATTATTGTCCTCAAAATTCTACAAACAATACCCGATAATGACAACGTGAAAGAAGTATGTCTGAAATATATGTATATCCACGATATATATCGTCATATCACTCAACCCTATTGATGACCATTGTGCGTTCATGAGTGCACCACAACCTATCGTATGTCTTCAGAAGTCTTGGAATATGATGCAAGTGCCGCATAGATTAATGTTATGATACTTTTGTTTCATAATTATCAAAAATCAGAGTTTCGAATTTGGAAATTGCACAAATCCAGCATGCTGTTACTCTACAGACATTGTTTTGTGTTTTTCCAAAAATCCTAAACCAAGACCAAAATGTATAACTTTAACTTCTTCTGGGGCTTTCAAGCTACACCTACCAAATTCAGCACATAACTTCAGACTGAATTATGCTTTTTACTTAGCGGATATTCAGACTGGATAAAAAAGTGTATTATCGTCCCAAATGGAACAATTCATGTGTTTTTGTTTTTTTTACTACACAAAAGAATTCACCGTTTGAAAGCTGATGGAACGTTTCAAACACATTCGGTGTGGTATTTCTAGCTTAAGCGCATCATCCAACATCAGTTCAGCACTTTTATCTCAAACAAGAAGTGCATCATCCAGGTACTCATAGTACACTTCTTTTTGTTGCATTTTCAGTGTAAACATAGTCCCACTACTTACACTACAAATTGACAAAGATTGGTGCAGAAGTTTGCGGTTTGGGATGCACCTTCTGTCACAGAATGTTTGTGATTTCAAACTCCAACTGTAAAAACTAACATCTTTCTGTTTATCTGACATTTTTGAAGTGTAGAGGCCAAGAAATCTTTAAATGTTGTACTTAAAAAGTATTTTGAGCTTTCAGACAAGGCTTTGTCAATCCAACATCTAAGTTTATCCTGAATTTCTGTACAGCAGCGATTACGATAAATATTTTTATGTCATTATTAACAAATCCTTACATGTTGGATCCATTTTGCCATTGTGTCAGTGTCCGAGTAGAAGTGCTGAGTTGTCATCTTGTAATTAAAGTAAATTCTGACACAACATGAACGCAGCAGAAGACTCTAGTCATATCGGTGATCTAGAAAATATTTAATCTATAAACAGCAGGTTCATCTTCATGCTGGCCACTATCTCGAGACAACACGTTGAGATCATAAATTAAAAAATACCAAATCAAAAAAAAAACGTACCTAAAACAGATGCACTCATTTGACCTCAGTGCGAGTGAGTGTCTGTTGTAAGGAAACACTTAGAATGCAAAGTCTAATGAGCCACATGAGGATGCATAACTGATTTACCCACATAGAATTTATTTATTTATTTTGAGGATCAACATTCTTGTTGGTCCTGCAACAACATTGCTATCAACCAATCAGAATTTAGTTTTATGTTTAGAGTTTGGCTTATGGACTTTAACAACATTCTTATCAACCAATTATTTCTCTCGGATTATAGGGGTAGGTTATGTTTAGGGCTATGATTTCTGTTCCAGGACCAACAAAGGAGGATTCTGATCCCAGAACATTTCCTTCTTGGGTAAAACCACAAATTTTTATGACTATCATATGTAACAGTAAGGTAATAACTCACATTTGTAACTACATATTGTAAACTCGTAGTTCCCTCTCGAGAGGTCTCTCCTATTGCGTAAGTAGCTTACGCTATGGGAAAACTCCGTTTCTCGAGAAATATTGAAGTCTTTATGTAAAACGCATTGCAGCTGCACAGCAGACAGCAATGAGCGAGGCAACTTGCTCGAACCAATGACGGGGCGACTCTGAACGCGCGACCAATGAGCGCTTCACGCCCGCGCGCTCAGAGCCCGCCAAGATTAGCGTGGCTAAGGCTATATATTAGGCGCCCCGTCATGAGAGTTCTTTAGATTTAATCTCCTTCAGCAAAGACCTTCTCTTCGCTGGATCCTCTGGATTATTGGAGTCTTTTCGCCCGCCGTCGACAAGCCTACAGCAGGATTGCTATGAGGACGCCGGCGCCTTCAGCCGCTTTCAAAGCCTTCTGCTACGCCATCCGGCACGCATCACCTTATATCCTTTACTAAGCAATAACTTTTCAAGTGTTCGCCTCTGCGACGCGTTTTTGTCCTTAGTAAAGAGCAAATTCGAGGCGTTGTTTAAAATGCCTTCGACCTGCACCTCGTGCAGAGGCCCTCTTCCTGACGGGGACCGTCACATTATCTGCGCTCGCTGCCTGGGACCTGACCACGCAGAAGCTGCTCTCACTCGAGGCGGATGCCCCGAATGTGACTCCCTGGGCCTCACCGAAGCTGCGCCGCTTTGCCGCCTTCGCCGCGAACGAGCCTGCTACCACCGTGCTGCCATCCCCTCTGTTCGAGCCGCGCAAGAAAAAGCGCCGCTCACGGAGGCCGCCAGAGCACGCGGACTTCAGTGACGTCACACCGGGCCAGTCTCCGCGTGCTTCTCCACCACCCGAGGACTCCCTGCCGCCAGTTCTATTCACGCAGGCAGACCAGCACCCCTCCTGAACCTGAAGCTTTCAAGGACCTGTGCAGCACCACTGATGTAGCCCTGCGAGCCACAAAGGCCACCGCCCAATCCATCGGCCGGGCCATGGTTAACCTGACTGTCCTTGAGCGCCATCTGTGGCTGACGCTAACAGAAATGAAGGACGCGGATAAGGCGCCATTCCTCGACGCGCCTATCACCCCAAGCGGCCTGTTCGGACCGGCGGTAAAAGAGTTCGCTGAACGCTTCACTGAAACCCAGAAGAATTCGCAGGCTATGCGTCACTTCCTGCCTAAGCGCTCCAGCTCGTCACAGAGCCGCCAGAGACCGCCTCAGCTGCAGCAGCGAGCCAGGGCGGCGCCCCGCCTCCCAGCCCAGACCTGAAACGGATGCTCGACGCCGCCACGCTCCGCTAACCGAAAGCAGCCGCCTGAGCGACGGGACCTCGCCCAAGAGCATGCTGAACCCGAGCCTCGTAAGCCTTCCTAGCCATAGGAAGAAAGAGAGAGAGTGCGTGTCTCGCAAAAGCCGGACCACTCTCTCCAAAACGTGTAAAACATTACCCAGTCCCCTTACAAGCGGCTGGAAATGTCTGTACAGCAGTCAATGGGCCAGTCACAGAACTCGCCACCTGCAATCAAACGCCGCTTTAACGGCAACACGCAGAAATCACAAAAGAGTCATTTTCTGCCTGTGTCACTAAGGGGTCACGTGTCCACACTAAAGTGCGATTCCCACATATCAATACTGTCCAAACAGTGCAGAATACTTCCCCAGCTCAAGCTGGACGCCCCATAAATGTAGATCGTGTGCCTATTGTCATGTATGCACCACTACACACAAGCACTGTTCCCACAGTTATAAACACTTCCCCAGTAAAAGCGGAAATACTATAAAGGTAACGCGTGCCTGCTGTCATGCATGCACCCCTACACACAAACACTGTATGCATGCCCAAAACCCCCGCCATGAGCGGAGGATTTATGAAAATGGCGTGCGTGCCTACTACGGTATATGCACCCCACCCATAAGCTGCCCATACAGTTTCAAACAGTTCTCTGGCCCATGCCGCGAAGCATCACAGATGCGGCGCTGCGAGCCAAGAAACTCCCCGCTAAGAACGGGAAGCTTTATGAAAGTGGCGCGCGTCTATCACAATGTATGCACCCCCACCCGTAAACACTGTCTATACAGTTTCAAACATTTCTCCAGCTCATGCTGCGAAGCATTACAGAGATAGCGTGCGTGCCTGTAATCTCACACGCACCCCTGCACTCAGCACTCAACAAAGCTGCTCAGCGCCTCACGCCTCTGAGAGCTGTAAGCTCAGTGTTAGCACAAGGCAATTAGCCGGCAGGGTCCATACGCCACTGCGACACGCCTCCAGCCAGCATTCAGCCCATATCTGTGCGAGCAAAAGCCGGGAAAAAATCCCAGACATGCCGAAATGGGTTTTGAACATAATAAGACACGGTTACTCGCTTCAATTCGCCAGAGACCACCCCGCTTTTCAGCGGTGGTCGAGACTAAAGTGAGGAAAGATGTTTCACATGTTCTATGCACCGAGGTGCTCAAACTGATAGAGAAGAGCTTATAGAAACTGTTCCTCCCTCTATGAGCTAGGCAGGTTTTTACAGCCGCTACTTTCTCGTCCCGAAAGGACGGTGGCCTCCGCCCCATCCTAGATCTCAGACATCTGAACAAAGCTTTAATGATTCGCTCGTTCAGAATGTTAACGATCAAACATATCCTCGCGCAAGTTCGCCTCGGGATTGGTTTCTATCAGTGGATTTGAAAGACGCTTACTTTCACATTCGATAGCGCTCATCACAGGCCATTTCTGAGATTCGCTGAGGGACAGTCATACCAGTACACAGTACTACCATTCGCCTATCATTGGCCCCCGCACATTCACGTAAATGTATGGACGCAGCACTTTCCCCTGAGACAGCGGGAGTGCGAATACTGAATTACCTCGACGATTGGCTAATCCTAGCACAATCAGAGAGTCAGTTAACGACGCACAGATCTTGGATTATCAGTCATCTAGAATGTCTGGGTCTGAGAATCAATTTTGCAAAGAGCGTGCTATCCCCAGCCAGAATATCTCTTTTCTGGGAATAGTGCTAGTCTCAGTGCAGATGACGGCGCCTCTCATCAGAGCGCACGCTCGCTATTCGGCGCTTTGCAACATCATTCAGAGCGGCGCGACGCCCGTCAAACGATTTCAAAGGATGCTCGGTCTCATGGCCTCGGCATCAGCTGTACTCCAGCTAGGATTGTTGCACATGCGTCCTCTCCAACGCTGGCTCAAGAGCCGTGTCCCCACTCACGCGTGGTGCTCGGGCCACTTTTTAATCAGAGCGAATCACGGCTGTATAAAAGCCCTGGAAGGCCGTCAACTGGTATCAAACCGGCGTGAGTCTGGGCGTGAACGCGGAGAAAAATGATCACGACCGATGCCTCCAAAATAAGATGGGGGCCCTTTACGAGGGCAGGCCTGTCTCCGGTTTTTGGTCAAACCTGGAAAAGCGCCTACATATAAACTGTCTGGAATTGAAAGCGGTCGCCTTGGCTCTCAGAGCCCTGCTTCCGTACCTGAAAAACGAACATGTCCTGGTCCGAACGGACAACATGACGGTAGTGTCGTATATAAATCGCCAGGGTGGACTCAGGTCGAGCTCCCTGCACTCTATGGCCAGGGAGCTCATCTTATGGTCACAGCACAACCTGCGCTCGCTGAGAGCAGCGCATGTGCCAGGCATCCTGAACCAGGGAGCGGACATGCTGTCCAGAGACAAGGTTCTCCCAGGAGAATGGTCTCTCCACCCCTGACGGTCCAGTGGTTATGGCAAACCTTGGGCTAAGCAGAGGTCGACCTCTTCGCCTCCAGGGAAAATGCGCACTGCCCTCTTTTCTTCTCAAAGAGCACGGACGCTCGCCCAAGTCTGGCCGAGCCGCCCTTGTATGCTTTTCCCCCGATCACGATGCTACCTCAGGTCATCAGTCGGATCAGGGAGGTGAAATGTGCAGTGCTCCTGGTAGCCCCACTCTGGAAGAACCAGACGTGTTTTCCAGAACTGATGCAGATGATGCAATCTGCCCCATGGCCGATTCCGTTGAGGCTGGACCTCCTCAGGCAGGCCAACGGGATGATTCTTCATCCCCGCCCCGATCTGTGGGCCCTTCATGCATGGCCCCTCAACGGGTTCCAGAGAACCTCCCCAGCGGAGTGTTGAGAACCATCACTGAGGCCCGAGCGCCCTCTACGAGGCACTTATATGCCCAAAAGTGGAAAGTGTTCAGTGACTGGTGTGATACCAAGAGCTTGAACCCCAAATCTTACGAGATACCAAGTGTACTCGCCTTTGTGCAGGAGCTGCTGGAGGCGGGCCGCACACCCTCCACGCTCAAAGTCTATGTGGCTGCCATAGCGGCGTCACACAATCCTGATAAAGGACGCTCATTAGGGAAAAACGACCTAATCATTCGTTTCCTAAGAGGCGCTAGGAGGATGACCCCTCCTCGCCCCCCCACGGTACCGATCTGGGACCTGGCCACGGTCCTGGACGCACTCAAGAGTGCCCCGTTCGAACCTCTCCGAACCGTGCACCTTAAACAGCTCTCGCTCAAAACTGCGCTCTTGCTGGCACTCGCCTCAGTCAAGAGAGTGGGCGTACCTGCACGCGCTGTCATCAAGCGCTGCTTGCCTGGAATTTGGACCTAACGACTGCAGAGTTGTCCTTAGGCCAAAGCACGGGTATATTCCTAAAGTGCTCTCCACACCCTTCAGAGTACAGGTGATATCTCCGGCAGCGCTATCGTCTTCAGCAGACGAAAGCGACGCTAATTTACTCTGCCCGGTCAGGGCGCTCAAGAGTATACTTGGAACGTTCTGCCCCGTTCAGACAGACGGAACAGGTCTTGCAGTTTCAAAGCAAAGAATATCGCGCTGGATAGTAGATGCTATAGCGCTGGCTTATGAAGCCAAGGGCCTTCAATGCCCCTTAGGCGTCAGAGCTCACTCTACGAGGAGCATGGCCTCCTCGTGGGCGTGGTCGAGTGGGATACCCATTGAGGATATTTGTGTGGCGGCAGGCTGGGCCTCGCCTTCGACATTTATCAGGTTTTATAACCTACAGGTCCTCTCATTGCATTCCAACATTCTATCAGCCTGACTGTAGTATGGACTGGAGTACATATATGCTGAGCATTATCTCCTCCCTTATAAGGTCCATCTCTGACTGACTTAGGGAGTTTTTTATGCATATCAGTAAAAAGAAAAATCAGTACATAAGATATGTGCGTGTGTTTTTACAATGAGCTCCCACCATGGGCCACCTTGGGGCAAAGGCTCTGTATTATCCCATTATATAGCTCGCCGTTGGCCGCTCGTTGAATAATCACTTTGCTTTAAGGCTCAGGCATCTGCCTCTGGCTTTATAGAGCTAAGTCAGCACGCACGGCGCTTTTGCATGGTGTTCCCATAGCGTAAGCTACTTACGCAATAGGAGAGACCTCTCGAGAGGGAACGACTCAGTTACTAACGTAACCTCGGTTCCCTGATAGGAGGGAACGAGTATTGCGTAAGCTGCCGTGCTTGTGCTTGGTCAGTCGCTTCAGTCGATTGAACCTAAAGAACTCTCATGACGGGGCACCTAATATATAGCCTTAGCCACGCTAATCTTGGCGGGCTCTGAGCGCTGGCGTGAAGCGGCTCATTGGTCGCAGCATTCAGAGTCACCCGTCATTGGTTCGAGCAAGTTGTCGCAGCACAGCCAATGACCGAAGCTGCCTCGCCATTGCTGTCTGCCGTGCAGCTGCAATGCGTTTTACATAAAGACTTCAATATTTCTCGAGAAACGGAGTTTTCCCATAGCGTAAGCTACTTACGCAATACTCGTTCCCTCCTCTCAGGGAACCGAGGTTACGTTAGTAACCGAGTCGTTCTGCAGTCATGAGTTTGGTGATATGTGCAGTTATACATTCGTTTGTAACTGTTTGCAAACAAATGCTGAGAGAAGGGGACATAACTACTCAACTTTGGGCTTGTATATTCAGACATGCGCATGCAGTCTATAATAAGTGTGAAACATTGAGCCTATACTTCTATCCTTACCTGATATCCTATCAAAAGTGTATTTTCAATGAATGGAGGGAAGAGTTGGCATGACTTTAAAGGAACAGTATGACACACAGTAGCTTAAATGGGGCTTACAGATTCAGGCATTAACTGAGCTACCCTCCTCAGTGCATCTGTCATCGGTTACAGCAGACTGACTTCTAAACACCTGGCTGCATGCATGTGGCTGCTCCCAGAGGACACGACCACCAGCTGTGAAGTTCAGTGAGACTGAAGAACAGAGGACAGCATGGACAAAAGCCTGTCCCAGGCTTCCCATTTGACTGTTTTGAAGCCTCTCCGAAGTCTTTGAAGCGCTTGCAATATGTTAATGTGCTTGGGTGAGGTAAAGGAGAGTGCAGAGAGACTGTAGTATGACATTATTTTATATTGTTATACGAGTCTCTGAATTATTTGATTTTGAGTGGTCAATATCTGCATTATTCTGTCAAATATATAGTCATAACAAGCACTAAACCTGTTGTCCCAGGCAGGGGTGTAGATTCCAGTGGTATGGGGGAAGGTTTTTGCCTAGTACCCTGACTCTGTGTTGCATGTCAAAACCTTTATGGGTATTTTTACTAGCTTTTCCAATGTGTGCAAGTGTTGCATGACAGTTTATGTTTTCACATCAAAAGCAGAAAATATCTCACTGTCTTATTGTGTTTACACTGCTCTTAAGGCTAATGTATGTGTTTGTGTGCATTAGGGTTGTCTGATTGTATGGTGAGGTTACTCTCACTCTCATGACCGCACTGAACGGCATCACTCCCTTTCTCTTTTGCTGATCGATGTGACTCGTCACTTCCTGTTTCTGTTGGTGCCTAGCTTGAGCCTGTGTTTGTAGCCAGCTAGCATTTTTAGCGTTGCTATTCTTTCTGATTTCAGCATTTCATCTATAATCTCTGGCATTTTTCAGCACACATAATTGTTTTTGCATTATTCTTTTATCGCAATGCTTTTTTCCGCGTGCATCCGCTTTCTATTTTTACCGTGATTAAGCTGTGTGGATTTTACCGTGTGCACCAATTTTCTCGTCTGTATAACATGAATTATTGCATAGATCTCAAAGCACTAATTATTAAGAGCCACCATAACAATGCATTTCGGGTGCCAGAGCATCTGACATCAAATAAAATTTCAAGTGCTGGCTAATGCTAAACGTAGATTTTCTAAGATTGTTATTCATGTCGGCACTATCGATGTCTGGCTTCGCCAGTCGGAGATCACTAAAAATAATGTTAAAGAACTTTTTAAACTTGCAAAAACGATGTCAGACAATGTAATATACTCTGGTCCCCTCCCTGCTCATCGTGGTGATGAGGTTTATAGTAGATTAGAGTTGCTGAATGACTGGATGTCTGAGTGGTGTCAGCAGAATAGAACAGGATTTATAGACAATTGGAAGAGTTTTTGGGGTAGACCTGACCTGCTAAAGAGAGACAGAATCCATCCCTCTAGGGAAGGTGCCGCTCTCCTCTAGTAATTTTTCTCATAGTCTTAATAGTGATCGTATTTGACTAACTGCAGCCCAGGTCAGGAATCAGACAAACTGGCTAATCCAAACATTTGCTAGCTGCCTTGAGACATCACACAGCTCACATAAACTGAAACACATATAAACTGTATCAACTATATATATTTATATAGAGACTGTGTCTGTTCCCCAACCAGTAAACACAAAATTCTCACTTAGTCATTTAGAAAATTTTTGATTGATATCAAACTTAAAAATAACAAAAATTTGTATTAGATCTCTTTCATCTAAAGCACTAATTGTAAATTAAATGATTACAGATCATATTTTAGATTTTCACTGTTTGACTGAAACCTGGCATAAACCAGATAAATCTATTAGTTTAAATGAATCTACACCTCAAGGTTATTGTTATAAACATGAGCCTCGCCTGAAAATTTGAGGTGGTTGTGTTGCTACAATTTACAGTGATGTGTTTGGTGTTATTCAGAGGTCAGTATATAAGTTCAGTTCTTTTGTACTGATAATGCTTAATATGACATTGTCATATAGAAATAAAAAGTCTCTGTCATCTTTTGTTCTTGCTACAGTATATAGACCACCAGGGCCATATTCTGATTTCCTGAATTTGCTGATGTCAGATCTAGTAGTTACTGTGGATAGAGCGTTAATTTAAAGCATAATTTTCTGTAAGGCTGCTGTGTAATTATGTGTGTTGTGAAAAGCAACACTTGACTGCAGATCACAGGTCTAGAAGCCACTGAGAGATTCATGCTCACACATTGCTGCTCTAAAGTATAATAGCAGCATAAATAGTAAGGCGGGCACACTGTTGGCTGGCATTGTGTAGATTAATATGTGAAGTAACTCCATAAACAAAGGTGAAATATACTTGTGGGGGGGCGAATGCATGGCCGAGCGTTCATCTGAGGAGAGAGGAAGCGGTAAAGGTTTTCACCTGAGATTAATTGCTGCTAATTGTGATTTCTATGTTCACAGTGAGCGGTGGGTAGATAAAAGGCTGCCCAAAACCCTAGAGAGGTAGAGAAAGAACCCAGCTGACAAGCTGTGTGTTGTGTTGGCCGCTGCCGGCTGTTATGAAGCTTTACTGTCACGCCTGAGGCGGACAAGTTTGATTTATAAATAAAAGTGGTGTACCTGAATTTGAATTACTGCTTCCTCATTTCATTTAACCTATACACTGGTGCTGGAACATGGGAGAAAAGAGGAAGAAGGATATGCTGCCATGGTGTCATCGCTGGATAGTGTCTTCAGGTCCGTTGCCAGCCTCCACCAGGCCCAACACCAGACCATCATGGACATGCGCGTGGAGTAGCAACAGCATTTTGAGGCACTCCTTCAGGCCCAGAAAGAGGAAAGGCGGGTGCTCCAGAGACCCCTCCACACCCTTCTTCCTGCCTTGGCCGGTCTGCTGGGGTTGCGGGGAGCCGGGTCATATCCGAGAGCAGTGCCCTGTATTAGAGGTGGGGGCCTTGATTCAGATCCTCGACACGCCACGGACAGCCCCAGGTCCAAGTACCAAGTACCCATGAGTATTAAGGGGGGTACATACCATGGGTTGGTGAATTCAGGTTGCAATCAAACCTCCATTCAGCAATGCTTGGTTCAAAATAGGACATTGGAAACAAATAATCGGGTGATGGTGAGCTGTGGATATTCTGTGCATGAGGATATTCATGATTATCTTGATCTTATCTATGATAATTTTCCAGGGACAAAAGCATAATGTTGAGGCAGTGGTTACTCCGCACCTCACCCATCCACTAATTTTGGAACTAATTGGCCAGCTTTTCATTTAATGAAAAGGGGATGTGTGTGGATTGGGTCCTGTGAGGACATGAATCGATATGTGATCTGGCTTTGGCTGGGGAGGCGTGGCCTGGGCTGTCTACATCTGCTCCACATCGGGCTGACGCTGGGGAAGGGGAGGTGTCATCTTCCCCCGCCCTTAGGGAATTCCCGTTAGAGGATTTCCCTCTAGAGCAGTCGCGAGACGAAACCCTGAAACACGGATTTGACCAAGTGATAGTGATTGATGGTCAATGTCTTTAGCCAGACATCACACTCGCATATCTATATTTTTCATTTATAAAAGACTGGTTGTATAGAGTGACACAGGACACTCGCACAGATGAAAACCCAGTTGTTAGTACCAAAGAGCCGTCGGGAAATGTTATTCCAGGCAGCTTATAATATTGGCAGGTCTCTTGGGACAGGGGAAAACATTAAGCCATTATTCACGGGGATGTTCGCAGGTGGTGTGTGGCATGCCATGAATGTCAGCTGATATATCCGCAGGCTGCTCCAAAACCTCTGAACCTCTTCCATTGATTGAGGTTCCTTTTGGGCAAATTGGCATGGACCTCATTGGGCTAGTAGAACAGACAACATGCGGGCATCACTTTGTGTTCGTCCTGGTGGATTATGCAGCGCAATATCACGAAGCAGTGCCTCTGCACAACTCAGCACATAGTGTTGCGGAGGCACTCTTCAGAATAATCTCCCATGTGGGGATTCTGAAAGAAACGCTCACTGAACAAGGCACTACTTTCATATCACCTACACCATGCAAGCTGAATGAATTATTGGGTATTAAATCAATTCGGACAAGCGTATACCATCTACAAACAGACGGCTTGGTCAAACGATTTAAAAAGACCGTAAAAATCTTTTGTAAGTTTGTGCACGAAGATGTTCAGAACTGGGATAAGTGGCTTAAACCCCTGTTCTTTGCAGTACGAGAGATCCCGCAAGCCTCCACAGGGTTTTCCCCATTTTAATTGTTATATGGACGTAAGCCCCGTGGCGTGTTAGACGTCATGAAGGGAAATACATAGATTAAAAATGAAATGCAATACATTCTTGACCTGAGTGCAAACTTCCACACACTTGGGAGACTATCACAGGAGAATTTTCTACAGGCTCAAGAACGTCAATCCCTGCTGTATAACAGGGGAGCACGGCTATGAGAATTTGCACAGGGAGATAAAGTACTTGTATTACTGACCACATCAAGCTCAAAATTACTTGTGAAGTGGCAAGGACCCTTTGAGGTCACACGAAGTGTTGGGAAAGTCGATTATGAGGTAGTGCATACGGAAAGGGGCAACCTACTAAAACCATGGAGAGAGGTGCTCCCCGTATCCTTGGTGATTGTAGTTCGGAGATAGAGGAGCTTGGTCCGGATGTGAGTCTAAAAGCCAATCAGTTCACCCCGATCCCTTGTGGGAGTATACTAGAAGAATCTTACAGCGATTGGGCCACCTCGGTAGTTCTAGTACCTAAGAGTGATGGCTTGGTCGGTTCTGTGTGGATTATAGGAAGGTCAATTTGATGTGTATCCAATGCCTCATATTGACGAACTGCTCAATCGGTTGGGCGCGGCTCACTTTTATTCGACACTGGATTTAACAAAGGGATATTGGCAGATCCTCTTAACGCCGATGTCCTGTGAGAAAACGGCCTTCTCCACATCATTTGTGTTGTACCAATTTGTGACCCTTTCATTCTGCTTGATTGGGGCCCTGGCTACGTTTCAGCATTTCATGGACAGTTCTCAGACTGCATGCTCCTTATGCAGCTGCTTATTTGGATGTTATCGTTATATGCATCTTAGGGCCGTTCTGAGGTCTCTGCTAGGAGCGGGGTCATAGCAAACCCAAATAAGTGCACAATTGGGCGGGTGGTGGTACGGTATCTGGTCTCCCACTTGGGTCATGGGCAGTTGTGGCCCCAAATTGATAAAACCACTGCAATTTTGACATGCCCAAGACCGTAGACCAATAAGAAGATGAGACAGTTTCTGGGGCTGGCTGGCTATTATTGAAGGTTTGTGCCTAATTATTCGGATGTCACCAGCCCACAGACTGATCTCACAAAAAAGGGAGCTCCAGACCCGGTCCAGTGGATGGAGCTGTGCCAAGCTTTCATGCAAGTAAAAGCTGCAATTTGTGGTGGGCCACTTCTGCACTCCCCTAACTTCTGCCTCCCTTTTGTTTTGCAGATGGACGCATTGGACAGGAGGCTGGGTGCTGTACTGTCCCAGGTGGTGGAGGGGGAGGAGGGCCCGGTGCTGTACATTAGACGGATGCTCTCTATGAGAGAGACTAAGTGTAGCACCATAGAGAAGGAGTGCTTGGCCATCAAGTGGGCGGTCCTCACTCTCCACTACTATTTGCTGGGATGAACATTCACCCTCAGTTCGGACCATGCCCCGCTCCAGTGGCTCCACCATAACAGCGAATGATCCGGTATGTCAACGCCTGTATCACTCATTTGTACCTGGCACTCCAGCCGTTTAAGTTTGAGGTGGTCCACAGTCTGGGGGCCCAGATGGTTGTCGCGGACTTCCTCTCTAGAAAAAAAAGGGGAATGGTTAGACTGGGCTGTTTCCCTGAACTGAGGTGGTGGGGGTATGTAGGGGTGAGGGCATGGCTGTGCATTCGTCTGGGGAGAGGGGAAGCGGTAAAGGTTTTCACCTGAGTAGAATTGCTGCTAATTACGATTTATATGTTCACCATCAGAGGTGGGGAGATAAAAGGCTACTCAAAGCCCCAGAGAGGGAGAGAACCCAGCTGACAAGCTGTGTGTATGTGTTGGCCGCTGTCGGATGTTATAATCACGCTTTGATTTATAATTAAGTGACTTACCTGAGTTGGAATCGCTGTTCCTCACTTCCTCATTTCATTGAACATTTACAATGCTCATTCTTTTTAAGTTTTTAGCTTAGCCAATCAAAAACTATATACATTGTTGGCTAATTATCCTGCACTTTTACCTTAAGGCACCAAAACCTAAATGTTGCTGCAGGTTGTCCTTGAAATGGAATCACTATATTCATTTTAAAGGATTTCTGTGTTTAATTATTTTATTGCAGCTATATAGTTTTCCCCATCATTTTTGTTTTCATATAACTTGTGATATATATTTTTGATTTGATTATGCATGCATAGCGATTACAAATTTAATCAAATTAATACAATGATATGCTAAAATTAATTAATTAAAAGACATTATTTATAGATTCAAATACATAATTGAGGCAGACAGATACATTGGAAGACATGATTGTGGCAGATGAGTAAGCACTGAATAGACAGAATATTCGGCAGATAAAAAGTGGCTTCACTCTGTGTGAGGTGATTTCTTATTAAACCTGAAAAAAAATGCCCTTTGTACTCCAAAATCAAGAGACAAAGTAGAAATTATATTTTTCACATAGCAAATTAAGCTGCTTCTTCTTTTTTTGTAGGCCATTAAGGTATTTAACATTATGGCATTATTTCAAGACTGTAACACATTTTGGTACCCAATTCTCATAACTGCAATACAAAAAAAGGATGCTCATTGTGATATTCTCATTATCCCAACATTAAAAAATATATATATTATTTGAATTGTTATATATCATAGTAGCTGTCCCTTGGTACTGGCTTTAAGTTTTGCAGATTTTTATTTTAAAAATCATTGTACAACAGCACCTTTTTTATTTGTAATATAGTAAAAACATGACTTTGTTACGGTAATGAGAATTCCCATTGAAAAAAATGGGAATAATAAAAGTAAAACATCCAAACGTGTTACAGTAATGAGAATTGTGGGTGTATATAAAAAGTGAAAAAAGTTAATTTTAATGGTATACCATTAAGTAAAATCTACTTCATGACATAATATTGTTTAGAGAACATTTAACTTTTCAGTTAATACTGTAACTTGTATGTACAAATCAAATGTAAATGGTATTTAAATGAATGTAGTCAAATTTAAAGGAACATTTTATATAAATATCACATTTTAAACATTCCCAAAGGGAAGCTTAATGCATGTAGTCTTTCATACAACATCACACTGCATTACTGGCAATAGAAAAAAAATTACTTGGTGTACAAAACACGATGATGGTAGCAATCAACTGATAATATTTTTGATCATAAACGGTTAATTTTGAGTAGAAAATGAACTTCAGATTTCACAAAACAAACATAACATCAAAATCAACAATAAAAATTGTGTAAAAAATTGTGAAACCATTCAAGCTCATTAATTATTCAAGCCTGTTGCATGCTGGGAACACCAGCTTTGAAAAGTTACGTAAAATGTACTTAAATTTACCAGCGAATAAATATGACAATGGTCTGCACTTATATGTATTATATACTGTACATGTTGATGCATTGTAAAGATAAACAATCATAAAAAGCTAAAGCATTAATTTGTACATGCTTGAATTGAGTACAAATGTAGAATTAATATTTTCAAGTCCACGCTTTGACTAATTCAATGTAGAAAGTACTTAACATTTTCTGCTATAATTACTTTACCACAAAATTTATTTTTTTATGCATTGATTTGATATATAAGCACAGTGATCAGGTAATCCTTGAAAACAGCCTGATAATATCAAAACTTAAATAGATACAACATTAAAGCATAGCATCTGCACAGACAGATGGATGAAGCTTGTTCTATTCCATTTATTGTCACCCATAATCTGTGAACATAAAACATATGTTTATTTAGCTGATTTAACCTATGGAAAAGAGGCTGATGAATGTGTTATTATATGAAATAACTCATTCGTATTGCAAAAATTAGCATGAATAAATTAATCAGCACTTTCTCTTCTGGATGGGTATCTTCCATGCCAAAGTTTGTTATGTACTACATTGCACATCTATTTAGAGAACAGTAAGGTTATGTGTTACACAGTATCTCAGAATGTGCTGAAGTGTGCTGTGCATGCTGTCTATGGTGGATCATAGAGTATGCACACCGATGGCCAGTTGGCATCAGGATCATGTCTACCTGATGAGCCAAAGCAGAGCCTGACATGACTGGTAGTAAAGGCCAGAGATGTTTTGACAGCTGGGTCATATATCTGGTGGTTTGGCTGCCGCTGAACCCATTGTTGGTATGCTTTGGCTTGGTCATGTGCATGTCAGCAGATTGGAGGACATCTGGCTAAGACTTCCATCATAACCAAGTGATGAGATGATTGGCACAGACAGCAAAGCCCAAGCTCTTCAGCATTCTGTGACGCACAGATGGATCTCCTAACGCTTCAATGAAAGTGACTGTTCATGTGTCTATAACTGCAGTATTAGTCATCAGCCCCTGCCACACTGAATTGTCACTTTGAGAGGCAGGCAGAAAGGCTTCTTCTCTCCTCTTTAAATGCCTTTCAGACTGCCCTAAATAAAAAAGATTGGTATGTTTGACGTTCCCTCTGTGAACATTTGATGATGTTTCAGCGCAAACAGATACAAATATGCATTGATGGCAGACTCAAAAATGCTACCGCTGTCTGAATTATAGATAAGTGAATGAACAGCATTTCAAATTTGTCCATCCACATTTTTTCAGTAGTTATAGAACTGAAGCTGTTAGAAAATTAGTGTGCAGAATTGCCGCACTGATTCATTCGCAAGATAAGTATTGTATTTTAGAGCAGGACAAAGATTTCAAGTTTAAAAGCAGCACCACATGGGGAAAATAATGAGTGTTTCTAAATGTACAGAAGCCCTCTGATGAAATGCATTAATGTTTTTTCTGTTTGCTTTTCTTAAGATCATGACTTATTTTTTCATAATCTCATAAAATCAAGTAATCTTGAATCTTTCTTGAGTTATCATGAGAATTGAAGTAATGCAAAAGAGAATTAATACAAGCAACACAAATCCATGACTAATCCCATACAGAACTCTCATAAAAGGCCATACAGGTGAAACTTGAAAAATTAGAATATCGTGCAAAAGTTCATTAATTTCAGTAATTCAACTTAAAAGGTGAAACTAATATATTATATAGACTCATTACAAGCAAAGTAAGATATTTCAAGCCTTTATTTGATATAATTTTGATGATTATGGCTTACAGCTTATGAAAACCCCAAATTCAGAATCTCAGAAAATTAGAATATTACATGAAATCAATAAAAAAAAGGATTTTAAATACAGAAATGTCGGCCCTCTGAAAAGTATAATCATGCATATGTACTCAGTACTTGGTTTGGGCCCCTTTTGCATTAATTACTGCCTCAATGCGGCATGGCATGGATGCTATCAGCCTGTGGCACTGCTGAGGTGTTATGGAAGACCAAGATGCTTCAATAGCGGCCTTCAGCTCTTCTGCATTGTTTGGTCTCATGTCTCTCATCTTTCTCTTGGTAATGCCCCATAGATTCTCTATTGGGTTCAGGTCAGGCGAGTTTGCTGGCCAATCAAGCACAGTAATACCATGGTCATTGAACCAGGTTTTGGTACTTTTGGCAGTGTGGGCAGGTGCCAAGTCCTGCTGGAAAATGAAGTCAGCATCTCCATAAAGCTTGTCTGCTGAAGGAAGCATGAAGTGCTCTAAAATGTCCCGGTAGACGGCTGCGTTGACTCTGGACTTAATAAAGCACAGTGGACCAACACCAGCCGATGACATGGCTCCCCAAACCAACACAGACTGTGGAAACTTCACACTGGACTTCAAGCATCTTGGATTGTGTGCCTCTCCATTCTTCCTTCAGACTCTGGGACCTTGGTTTCCAAATGAGATGCAAAATTTGCTCTCATAAGAAAAGAGGACTTTGGACCACTGAGCAACAGACCAGTTCTTTTTTTCTTTAGCCCAGGTAAGATGCTTCTGACGTTGTTTGTTGTTCAGGAGCAGCTTGACAAGAGGAATACGACATTTGAAGCCTCAGTCCACTCCTTGTGAAGCTCCCCCACACATTTGAATGGCCTTCTCCTGACAATCCTCTCCAGGCTACGGTCATCCTTGCTGCTTGTGCACCTTTTTCTTCCACACTTTTCCCTTCCACTTAACTTTCTATTAATGTGCTTTGATACAGCACTTTGAGAACATCCAACTTCTTTTGCAATTACCTTTTGAGGCTTTCCCTCCTTGTGGAGGGTGTCAATGATGGTTTTCTGCACAACTGTCAGGTCAGCAGTCTTCCCCATGATTGTGAATTCAACTGAACCAGACTGAGAGACCATTTAAAGGCTCAGGAACCCTTTGCAGGTGTTTAGCTGATTAGAGTGTGACACTTTGAGCCTACAATACTGAACCTTTTCACAATATTCTAATTTTCTGAGATTCTGAATTTGGGGTTTTCATAAGCTGTAAGCCATAATCATCAAAATTATATCAAATAAAGGCTTGAAATATCTTACTTTGCTTGTAATGAGTCTATATAATATATTAGTTTCACCTTTTAAGTTGAATTACTGAAATTAATGAACTTCTGCACGATATTCTAATTTTTCGAGTTTCACCTGTATATGAATAGCGGTGGGTACTTAAGTAGCTTACATTTTTCAGGTATCTGTACTTTATCAGAGTATTTTTATTTTAGGAAAGTTTTACATTTACTTCACTACATTCAAAAGCAGAAAATTTTACTTTTTACTCCACTACAAAAATTTTTTTATAAACCTGCCAATCCTCGCTTCTTTGAAATTAATAAATAGCTTTAAATTAAAATAAATGAGTGGGTCTTGTTCTCATGAGACTGTAACCATAACCCAGCAACACATGCGGTCTCGTGAGAGTTTTCACAGAATAGGGGTTAATGTTCAGATGTAGCGTTAGTCAATGCATTTGAGTGCCAAGAGTCATTTTTAAATGTCTTCTGTGCCTGCCTAGTAAAATACACGATGATGGTATCAGCTTTCAAGAACTCGCCATCAAACTTGAAAAACACATGAAGGGAAGACATTTTTAATATTATATTTATTAATCTGCCATGAATGTACTTGCTTGCTAGCAGTAATCTTATTAATGCTCTCTGGCCAAGGCAAATTAGTTTGCAGGGTAATATAGGATATATAGAGAGAGCTAAAAAATTAGAACAGTTTATTTGGCCTATTTCTCTTTATATGTCAAAGAAAATATATGAAAATCTGAATAAATGATCTACAATCTCATCTGTTTAGCATCTTCGGTAATTACAACGATTCAGATGATTAAACACACGTTGACCTAGCGGGGTATGTTGTCCTACAATAATTTAAACAGTATGTTTAAATTATGAAGCACAAAATTGGCAATTTACAAAGATACATAGCATTGCTTGGCCAACAGATATCGTAATAAATAAATCAAAAACAATTTAAAACACAATCTGCACTGACCTGACATTTATGAAGAATACTTGTCCTGAGAACACAGATCAACATTTTGGTTAATTTCTTCATTATTGGTGACCCTTGCTTGCTTGTATGGCAGTACGGTTTTTTAATATGAATAATTATATAACTCAAATAACCATACTGTACCACTGTGCTGTCATTTAAAAAATGTAAATGTGGAAAATGCATTATATGTTTGCAAAAAATTTTGTAGCAATTAAAGATCATTCAATCTCAGGTCAGGACTACTTCAGAGACGATCTGCGAGAAGAGATCACGTCCCAGTCACCAGATGATACCTCCAACACTTATATACAACATTATAAATTCTCCTCCCTGCCCAGAAGGTGGCGATATACACAAAGAATGTCAAAAAACAAAGGAAAAATTGGTGCAAGTGGAGATTTATAGTAAAAATGGTCATAAATATTGATCTGTTTCTCACACACACCTATCATATCTTCTTCTGAAGAAATGGATTTAACCATTGGAGTCGTATGGATTACTTTTATGCTGCCTTAATGTACTCTTGGAGCCTTATAGTTCTGGTCACCATTCACTTGCATTGTATGGACCAACAGAGCTGAAATATTCTTCTAAAAATCTTAATTTGTGTTCAGAAGAAGAAAGAAAATCATACACATCTGGGATGGTATGAGGGTGAGTAAATTATGAGGTCATTTTTATTTTGGGGGTAACTATCCCTTTAAAGGACCAGTACGTTTTACTTTTGATACTTCCAGTAAGTATATTTGAAAGCAAATACTTTTGTACTTTTACTCGTGGAAATTTAAAAGGAGTAATTTCACTTTTACTGGAGTAATGTTTCATCAGAGCATCTGTACTTTTACTCAACATCAGGATTGGTGTACTTTGTCCACCATTGTATATGAACGTATGTACACTGATGAGCCCAAACATTATGACCACTCACAGGCAATGTGAATGTTGATCATCTCTTAAAAAGGCCACATGTCAAGATCTGGGTAGATTAGATGGTCAGTGAACAATCAGTTCTCGTAGTCAATGTGTTGAATGCAGGAGAAATGGGCAGGAGGAAAGACCTGAGCGACTTTGACAAGGGCCAAATTGTCATGGACAGATGACTGGGTCAGAAATCTCTGAAATGGCAAGGCATGTGGGGTTCTCCCTGTCAGTAGTGGTGAATACCTACCCACAGTGGTCCAAGGAGGAACAAACCACAATCTGGTAACAGGGTGTTGGGTGCCCAAGGCTCATTGATGCATGAAGGCAACAAAGGTTAATCCATCTGGTCCGAACCAACAGATGTCTACTGTGGCACAAGTCACAGTAAATTGTAATGATGGTTACGGGAGTAATGTGTCCCAACAAACCATGCATTGCACCCTGCTGCAAATGGAGCTGAGTAGCCGCAGACTAGTTAGAGTGCACATGACCCCTGTCCACCGCCGAAAGCATCTAAAATGGTCACGGAACTGGACCTTGGAGCAATGGAAGATGGTTGCCTGGTCCAATGAGTCTTGTTTTCTTTTATATCACGTGGATGGCCGTGTACGTGTGCACCGGATCTTGTGAAGTCCATGCCTTGTCAGGTCGCCGCTGTTTTGCTGGCACACGATAGACAAACAGCATATTAGGCAGGTGGCCATAATATTTTGGCTCATCAGTGTGTGTGTGTGTGTGTGTGTGTGTGTGTGTGTGTGTATACAGTATATATATATATATACAGTGAGGAAAATAAGTATTTGAACACCCTGCTATTTTGCAAGTTCTCCCACTTGGAAATCATGGAGGGTCTGAAATTGTCATCGTAGGTGCATGTCCACTGTGAGAGACATAATCTAAAAAAAAAATCCAGAAATCACAATATAGGATTTTTTAACTATTTATTTGTATGATACAGCTGCAAATAAGTATTTGAACACCTGTCTATCAGCTAGAATTCTGACCCTCAAAGACCTGTTAGTCTGCCTTTAAAATGTCCACCTCCACTCCATTTATTATCCTAAATTAGATGCACCTGTTTGAGGTCATTAGCTGCATAAAGACACCTGTCCACCCCATACAATCAGTAAGAATCCAACTACTAACATGGCCAAGACCAAAGAGCTGTCCAAAGACACTAGAGACAAAATTGTACACCTCCACAAGGCTGGAAAGGGCTACGGGGAAATTGCCAAGCAGCTTGGTGAAAAAAGGTCCACTGTTGGAGCAATCATTAGAAAATGGAAGAAGCTAAACATGACTGTCAATCTCCCTCGGACTGGGGCTCCATGCAAGATCTTACCTCGTGGGGTCTCAATGATCCTAAGAAAGGTGAGAAATCAGCCCAGAACTACACGGGAGGTGCTGGTCAATGACCTGAAAAGAGCTGGGACCACCGTTTCCAAGGTTACTGTTGGTAATACACTAAGACGTCATGGTTTGAAATCATGCATGGCACGGAAGGTTCCCCTGCTTAAACCAGCACATGTCAAGGCCCGTCTTAAGTTTGCCAATGACCATTTGGATGATCCAGAGGAGTCATGGGAGAAAGTCATGTGGTCAGATGAGACCAAAATATAACTTTTTGGTCATAATTCCACTAACCGTGTTTGGAGGAAGAAGAATGATGAGTACCATCCCAAGAACACCATCCCTGCTGTGAAGCATGGGGGTGGTAGCATCATGCTTTGGGGGTGTTTTTCTGCACATGGGATTTTGGGAACAACCTCCTTCCCTCAGTTAGAGCATTGAAGATGGGTCGAGGCTGGGTCTTCCAACATGACAATGACCCGAAGCACACAGCCAGGATAACCAAGGAGTGGCTCTGTAAGAAGCATATCAAGGATCTGGCGTGGCCTAGCCAGTCTCCAGACCTAAACCCAATAGAGAATCTTTGGAGGGAGCTCAAACTCCATGTTTCTCAGCGACAGCCCAGAAACCTGACTGATCTAGAGAAGATCTGTGTGGAGGAGTGGGCCAAAATCCCTCCTGCAGTGTGTGCAAACCTGGTGAAAAACTACAGGAAACGTTTGACCTCTGTAATTGCAAACAAAGGCTACTGTACCAAATATTTTTACATTGATTTTCTCAGGTGTTCAAATACTTATTTGCAGCTGTATCATACAAATAAATAGTTAAAAAATCATACATTGTGATTTCTGGACTATTTTTTTTAGATTATGTCTCTCACAGTGGACATGCACCTACGACGACAATTTCAGACCCCTCCATGATTTCTAAGTGGGAGAACTTGCAAAATAGCAGGGTGTTCAAATACTTATTTTCCTCACTGTATATACACACAAGATTATCAGTAGTCATAGTGCATATATTTTGCATATTTGTTCATATTCAATTTCGATTTATGATGGCAATTATTTTAATATTTAAAAACAAAAAAGTTGCATATACAGTAGGTACAAGTATGTGACTTTTTATATCAATGAAATCCATAAATTTACATATTTTATACGTGTGATTTTGCATATATTGTCATATAACAGATTTCTGTAAAGGCTACATAAATTGTGAATATTAAGTACTACTTAGTAGTATTTAACTTCAAATTAACTTAAATATTTGTACTATTTAAGTCTTCAAGTTTCATATCTAAAATGAAACACCCTTAAAGAAAGTCTACCAAAGTAAGATAAACACATAATATAAAAACGTTACTGTTCTGCATTATACATTTTCTTTGTAAAGAATGGCACAGTGAACACGGGTCTGGTACATGGGGTGTTTCTGCTCAGGTGTAGTAACAGGTTTGGCTCAGCAAGCACAATAATGAGGGGGAGCAATACTGAGATTAATGTTCAACAGGATCTGCTCTCACACTTAAAGATGTGAAGGTTGTCTGATCCTTTTATGACACATTTTAGGGAAGGAAAACTTGAACTTGTTGGTGCAGGTATCTGTTAATGTGACATTCATTTAATAATTAGTTATTAAATATTCAAACAGGCAGATCGTTCCTCTATCCAGTTTCAGAACAGCACCTGCTTAGAACAGTGGTTCACAGGGGGACAGCAGGTTAATATGTTCAGTGTTGGTCTTAAATCATGCATAGCTTGCATACTGCTATTCCACATGTCTGCCTCTTTGTTTTGTTCACCATCTTGCAGTTGGCCAAAAGGAGTGAAGAGTATAATTTCTGCAGCACTAGCCACACCAAATGGAATTGCAAAAACAAACATTGTTTTCAAATATGTTTACCGAACCTAACCCTAACCCAAACCAGCTCCAATCTGGCAGCAATGCTATAGGGAGCCCCTAACCTAACCCTTTCCCTAATCCTAGCTGTATGTGGAAGTGATGCCCCCTTTTGGTGTAAGTGCAAACACATTTTGGAGTAACCCCGCCCTCTTTTGGAAATTGCTTATTATGGAATGATTCATTGGGATAATTTTATATATTTTTAATAAATTAATTAACTTAATTGCACTAAATTAACTTGTTAAATCGACAGCCCAAGTTTGTGCATGACATGTGTAATTTTTCCAACAATTGTTTACAGACAGATTGTTTCACTTTTAATTGACAATCACAAGATCACAATTTCAGTGGGTCAGAAGTTTGCATACACTAAGTTAACTGCCTTTAAGCTGCTTGGAAAATTCCAGAAAATGATGTCAAGCCTTTAGACATTAAGGCCAATTAGCTTCTGATAGGAGGTGTACTGAATTGGAGGTGTACCTATGGATGTATTTTAAGGCCTAACTTCAAACTCAGTGTCTCTTTGCTTGGCATCATGGGAAAATCAACAGAACTCAGACAAGACCTCATTAAAACATTGTGGACCTCCTCAAGTCTGGTTCATCCTTGGGAGCAATTTACAAATGCCTGAAGGTACCACATTCATCTGTACAAACAATAGTACGCAAGTATAAACCCCATGGGACAATGCAGCCATCATACTGCTCAGGAAAGAGACGCAGTCTGTCTCCTAGAGATGAACATAGATTGTTAAAGAAAGAGCTAATCAATCACAACAGCAAAGGACCTTGTGTAGATGCAGGAATAAACCGGTAGACAAGTATCTATATCCACAGTAAAATGAGTCCTATATCGACATAACCTTAAAATCTGCTCAGCAAGTAAGAAGCCAATGCTCCAAAACCACCATAAAAAGCCATACTACAGTTTGCAAGTGCACATGGGTACATTCATTATGTTTGGAGGAAAAAGGGTGAGGCTTGCAAGCTGAAGAACACCATCCCAACATGAAGCATGGGGGTGGCAGCATTGTCTTATTGGGGTGCTTTGCTGCAGGAGGGACTGGTGCACTTCACAAATTCAATGGCATCATGAGAAAGGACAATTATGTGGATATATCGAAACAACATCTCAAGACATCAGCCAGGAAGTTAAAGTTCTGTCGCAAATGGGTCTTCCAAATGGACAATGACCCCCAGCATACCTCCAAAGCTGTGGCAAAATGGCTTAAGGACAAGGCATCAGAATGGCCATCAAAAAGCCCTGACCTCAATCTCAATCAAATTTGTGGGCAGAACTGAAAAAGCATGTGCGAGCAAGCAGGCTTACAAACCTGACTCCGTTAACACCAGTTCTGTCTGGAGGAATGGGCCAAAATTCCATCAACTTCTTGTGAGAAGCTTGTACAAACAATTTAAAGGCAATCCTACCAAATACTAACAAAGTGTATGTAAACCTCTGACCCACTGGAAATGTGATGAAAAAAATAAAAGCTTAAATAAATAATTCTCTCTACTTTTATTTTGACATTTCACTTTCTTAAAATAAAGTAGTGATCCTAACTGACCTAAGACAGGAAAAGTTTTCTATGATTAAATTAACTTTGGGGCCAGTTGCTATGTTAAATCCCGGGCTGATTTCACTTCCCAGTCCAGCACTGATTGGCAGCAAGATGCACCCCATTACCTCCCACAGTGTCCGCATGGTAAAGCATCATGTATTTAAGATATTGTGTCTATCATTTGAAGATGGGAAAACATTTCCAACCCTAGTTGTGTTAGTACCACAGTATTTAAATTGTGCTTGTCGCGAGTAGGCATAATTTGGTCTATACTAGGGTAGCAAAACTCTAGGAAGCAACATGCTGACTTCCTGTGTGATCATGCAACACAAAACACTTCATGTCCTGCCTCTAAAGTAACATAGGTGCATCCACCAGATGCTAGTTCTCTTAGGCAATCCCCTTTCTTTCATGTCAAATGTAAATGATCATCAATGTTAAGCAGTGTGAGAAAGCTTTTCTAGCCTCTAGCTAATAAGTTGAAATAAATTGTGTGCAATATATGAGTTCAGATAATAGAGATGGTGTGAGTGTTGTTTTCTCTGGCATACACTACTCTGTTTGCCTTACTGAACCTCTGCTAAATTTAACCTGATATCTTTGTCAGCTGACATGTGGATCCAGGCGTTACTAATCAGAGCCTCCATAGTTTATTTGGCTCTGTTTCTTCATACTTTTTCTCTCCCTGCTTTGTCTTACTCATCCTCCTCTCTCTCTCTCTCTCTCTCTCTCTCTGTCACACTGACAGTTATTTCTGACAGCTCATATTTATGGAAGCAATGGAGTGCTGATTAAAAACAGAATGAAGAAATAAATTATCAATCTATTAATTTGAAAATAAAAACTTAGATAAATAAGCCAATTTATAAATGGACAAATACATACACATTTATTTAAATAATGTTTAAAATGGTAATTATATTTAACAAAACAATAGCACATTAATAGGTTTATAACTTTTTAGATGCACCTTTTATATTGCATTTTAAAAAGGCATTTGGAAATTGTTTTTCTTCATTCATTTGCCAGTTGCTTCTATTTATTTTGTTTTACTTTTTCTTTTCTTTTCCATTTGACAATCAAGTTTAAATATGAAATTGAACGAGGGAGTAATGTGACGCCATGCGAGGTTTGGACGCATGAACGTCGAGCTCTGCGCATTTTGCTTGTTTTAAAACTATTAATGACATAAACCATTGAGATTCAATACACTCTGTTCCATAACTGTTCTAGAAGGACTATAAGTCAAAGAATTTAATATCCTCATGTTCTGGAGACATTAAAAGACACTTACGTGCTCAAGCTGACACCCCCGATAAGGCCCAGAGCCAGGGAGTCAATTTGGTTGTAGAAATTAGGGAAATTCGGCAAGAGTAGTTGAACATGTCGGCAGTGTTGACAAAGGTTGTTGCTGATTTGGAGGATCTTGCTGTAATACATCGATCAATCGCTGCCATGGAGACTAAATTGTCTGAGGTTGTTTAAAAGAGTGGATGTCGAGAGACGGATCGATTATCTGGAGTCATCAGAGGGGGAACTATCTGATAATCCGCTAGCGTCCAAGGTGGATTTGGAGCTTGTCTGGGAGAAGTTGGAGGACATGGAGAACTGTAGGCGGCAGAATAACGTCCAAATTGTCAGAATTCCTGAGGCCGAAGAGGGTAACACAGGGTTCTGGCTCGGTGATCCGCTGAGGGACCTGATCAATTCTTTCCAAAATTCTGAGATCATCTAATAAGTGAGGCAAGGAGTAACGGAAGACTTTTTTGGAAGAACCAAAGCATTTTCTTGTTCCCAGACTTTGAGAAGTCGACATGCAAGAAACTCTTACATCAACGGAAGGCTGCTTTTGCGCTGATATTCCCAGCCAAATTGAGAATAGATGCTAAGGCTGGCTGTAAAACATTCATATGCCCACAGCAAGTGAAGTCCTTCATAAAGTCAATGGAATGAGTGTGTTATTTTTTGGTTTTGACATCGCAGCCAAGTGGATCGTCTCACTGTACATTCACTTGACTATTCAAGAAACGGAGCGCCTTTTGTTTCTTTTTGTTTTGGTTCAACCTAGTGGCTGGATTTAGTTTTATAGAGTAACAATCCTTTGTTTTGTGTATGAATCTACATGCTCTTTGTGTTTATTCCACCAATAGGCTGGAGTTTGTTTTATAGATTACCTTTTGTGTAATTCTGTCTCACAGAATTTGTATAGAAACACTGGACTTGAGCAATCCGACAGCAAAGATGTTGCAGGGGCTCTCGTAGGGGTACATAGACTGTTTGAGTTCAGAGGGATGGATGCCAGTTGGGTCTGTCGTGTGTGGGGTTAATGCACACGTTTTTCTATTTTCTGTTTGTTTGGTTAGGGGGAAGTTCGGGGTTTTATTGTTGCACTAATGTTGGAAATGTTGTCTTTATAATTTTGTTTTGTTACACAATGTCCAATGTTAATATGAGTGCATTGTCTCTCTCTACATGGAATGTGAATGGGTGGGGCACCCCATAAAAAGAAGGAAGGTTATTTCTCTTCTAAAGCATAAGAAATATGATATAGTGTATCTTCAAGAAATGCATCTTTCCCCACAGGAAGCTGAAAAATTTGGGAAGATATGAGGTGGACATGTTTTCTTTAGTTCTAGCTCAAGTAAGAGCAGTGGAGTCATTACATTGATGTGTAAACATCTACAATTCAAATGTCTCAAACAGATTAAAGTCATTATTGTTTTAGCAAAAATTCAAGGGCAAAGTCTTATTTTGGCTAAAGTTTATGCACCTAATATTGATGATCAGGGCTTTTTTATAGATCTTGAAAGGATGTTGCAAGCTGCTGGCACCCCTCATGATATAATATTGGAAGGACTTTACTCTTTTGATGGACTCAGTCCTTGATCATAGTGAAGCAAAAGTGTGTAAGCCCCCTAGAGCAACATTGACACTTCACATGATGTGTAAAAATCTTGGTCTTACAGATATTTGGAGACTTTTGAACCCATCTGGTAGGGACTATACATTTTTTTCATCAGTCCATAAATTTACTCTAGAATAGATTTTTTTTTTATATATCTAAGTCCCATTTAATCTGTTGTTGATTGCTCCATTGGAAACATTTTAGTCTCAGAACACGCTCTGTGAGTTTGGATGTTTTGCCACTTATGGAGAAAAGGAAATCATATAGTTGGCTCTTTAATGTATCCCTTTTGCAAAATCCTGAATTCCCAAAAATGTTAAAGCCTGAAATCAATGTTTATATGGAGAACAAGTGGTCCACAATATCCTCTGTGATCCTCCCAGCTTTGAAGCTGAGTTTTTTTTTTTTTAGATCTTATGCTTCAGAATTGGCTCCACTTTTTGCTAGAAGTTTATACAGATTCTTAAAAATGGGCAAAGATCCAAGCGAGTTTAAGAGTTACCATCCAATTTCCCTGATCCAGCTAGACATTAAAATATTGTAAAAAAATTTGGCTAACCGATTAAGTAAAGTTATGACATCTCTTATACTTATAAATCAGGTGGTGGTTATTCGGGACTGTAGCTCTTCTGATAACATTAGGCGTTTCATAAATATCATGTGGTCACTGTCGAATAATCAGACTCCGGTCGCTGCCATCTCACTTGATGCCGGAAAGGCGTTTGATATGGTAGAATGGGATTATTTTTTTAAGATTTTAGAAATGTATGAGTTCGGAAATAATATTATTGTTTGGATTACTTTAATAAAAAGGTTTATGAGCGATGTGGACAGGTGGGCTTCATTACATTTATCTGATTGGGAAGGTTAATGTTATCAAAATGAATTATATTCCAAAATTGAACTACCTGAGGGGGAGTGGAGAGAAGTATAGTTTTGATGTGTGTGATGTTATATATATATATATATATATATATATATATATATATATATATATATATATATAGGGGGGGAGGGGGAATAGTGGGGGTTAAATTTGATTCTGTGAATATATGTTTTCCTATTCTATGTTATTTGTATGAATCAATACAAATGTTAAACAGAAAAAAATGCCATTGGACAGTTGACACATAGGAGCAACCAAAGAAATTTTGACTAAGTTTAAGAAATACTGTACCCCCTCTCCCATGTTCCACTCAAAGCAGATGTAAGACGGCCTGTCACTGGACGGCTATTGATAGAGGTATGAGCAGTTTAAGTGCTCTATGAAGACTGCACAAAAGAAACGAAAAGTGTATCAAATGTTAATGGTTACTTTATCACATGTAAACTCTAAATGCTGCTTCCGAATGTGTATGTACCCTGAAATAAACCCATTCTGATGAATTGCTGACAAGGGTCATCCCCCATCAGACATTTTTGCATCAATTTGGATGTTTTTGACCTTTCCCTGTGGCGCTACTAATTGTCTTGCATTGTGCGAGCAACCTCTGTAACGTGTTCAGGTCCGATGGAAAATGAAATGTTTCAGAGGTTACATGTTTGCTCTAAAACTTATTTAACCTAAATTTAAACTACAACTCCCTTTTGGTGCCACCCTTTGGACATTTCACATCAACAACACTTCCAGCTTCAGCCACTGGTGTCAGTGGTTCAATTTTTGGGAAGCACAGAGCGACTTTTCGACACTGCACCTTCCTGGTGTGGTTTGTAACTACTTTTCTTTTAATACTAACTGATCCTCTGTGCCGTTAAATGATCTGCACTCCACATTGATGGGTTGTGTGTGAAATTTCTGTGGCTTTTGAGATTAGAACACAAGGAATTTAGCCATTGTGAAAACTTCAGCTTCAATGTTACTTCAGTGAGCATTAGATTAAATTCTCTTTTGCTCACAACAGCTTGATTTAGAATATCTGTTAATAGTTGCACAACCCTTGACCATTCACTCCCATAATATTCCTGCTTTGTTGCAGGTCATCATGTGTTTATTCTTTCTCACACTCACCACCTGGCATTGTGGGATAACTGTACTTGGCAAACACTCTCAATTGAAAGCCAGTTAAGAAAGCAGGATAATTGATGTCCCCCTCAAGGGATATATCTCTCCCTGGTCAACTCAATTTATTTAATTAAAGCCATCCTAATTTAATGTTCATTAATGTTTAAAGGGACTCTTGCGTGTTGAGTGGGAAGCTGTCAGGTTTTGGGTGGATAGACGGGCAGCTTTACAGTAAGGAGAGGCGGGATTACACAGGGTGGGATCCGCAGCTCATGTGGTTCAACTCTGAAACCAAAACACACTTATGCTTATACATTTATCGCCTGTAGGTGTAGGGGGGTGGCTTTCATAAAAATAAAAATAAAAGAATAAAAAGAATAAAATAAAAAAGAATATAACATCACAAGAATATGTGTCATGTATTATATGCAGGAATGCGATATATACCCAGAAATCAACCATATTACTGTTAGCATGTTGCGTGAGCAATATCTGAGACAAGGGGTTCTTGTCCCATGGAAACCTGGAAATGATCAGGTTCACATAAACAATAGTAAATCAGAATTGTGCTCCCATTTAGATTAAAAAATGACACATTAGCATGGTTCTTGTGTGTATCGCAACTAAACACACCATGCATGCACATTCGAATATGTGGGATGGAGAATTTTATAGCTGCAGTAGGGGGGAATTTTTAAGTGAATAACGTCCGACTGCGGTTCCTCACACAAAGCTATCGTCTGGCTTCAAATGTTTTGAAATACAGTGCATGGGTGGTAGTGGACATCTTTAATGATGTTGTTTGGTGCTTGACAGCCATTACAACTGAACTTTTGTATGGAAAAGAGCCGCTATTGAGTGAAATATTCCTGTAGTTCTCCTGCAAGTTTCCTGAACTGCTGCTGGAGAAGATTATTTATAGACTGTATTGATTGAATTAGACAAGAGTATGCATATTGACACAAGGCCTTTCTATCTGACCATGCTGTGTTATGTTTTTGATAACAGCCTTCTTGACCACATTCTGAAGCTTTACCATTAGACAGCGGCAATTAAGCCGGAAGGCAGAGCAGTCTGGAGTTTACTGATCCTACTCTTATCTCAGTGAGGAACTAGAGTTTTGTTTGACTGACACATCAGTCACACCTTAATCTTTAACATGAGGTGGTTAAACACTCACTTATTTGTATCAAGACACATTAGTATCTGTTTTACAGTATATTAAGAATTCACTGAGATCTGACTTATGTCAAGTCAATTTTATTTGTATAGCGCCTTTCACAACACACGTCATTTCAAAGCAGCTTTACAGAAGATCAGGCATTAACAGAAAATAAAACTGTAATGTCTATTATGTCGATGAATCCTCATTGTGTAATTAGATAAAATACGATTGTTAATCGTTTTTAAAAATAAGTAATTAAATAATAATTGTATTAATAACCCCAGTGAGCAAGCTGAAGGCGACTGTGGCAAGGAACACAAAACTCTATAAGATGTTGATTAATGGAGAAAAATAACCTTGGGAGAAACCAGACTCACTGTGGGGGCCAGTTCCCCTCTGGATAACATCATGAATATAATGTAAAAGTTATTTATGTATAGTTAAAGTCATGGTTTAAAATTATTAAACTAAGTAAGTGTTAAGGGTCAGTGTTTAAACATCGATTTTGTTTTGAACTGTAAAATTAATGATAATGGCATATGAAGTATCCCATGTCTTATGGTTGGAGTTGGCATCAGTTCATCCTCTGAAGTCCATCATAATAGACTAAAGTGATGTTTGGCTAAATATGAAAAGGATCTACCACCTTTTGAGGATTTTGATATTCTAGGAAATATTAACAGGCCAGAATTTTGCAATCGTAATGAAACGTGATGGAATATAGCGTGGTAGAAGGTCACTTAAGTACTGTGGAGCTAGACCATTCAAAGCTTTGTACGTAGTTAACAGAATTTTAAAATTAATACGGAATTTAAGAGGTAGCCAAAGTAACGATGATAAAATGGGGCTAATATGATCATATTTCTTGGTTCTCGTTAGCACTCTGGGTGCTGTATTTTGAACCAATTGAAGTTTATTTATTGATCTTGCTGGACATCCTCCCAGTAATGCATTACAATAATCTAGTCTTTACGTCATGAACACATTAATTTGTTTTTCGGCATCAGGAACAGAGAGCATGTGCCTTAATTTAGCAATATTTCTTAGGTGGAATAATGCTGCTCTACAAACATTTGTAATTTGATTTTCAAAGGACAGATTGGTATCAAATATAACACCTAAGTTCTTAGCTGTTGAAGATGATGTAATAGTACATCCATCGGGAGTCAAATTATATTGTAGTGGCTTATTTTTAGAGTTTTTTGGTCCAATAATGAGTGCCTCTGTTTTGTCAGAATTGAGTAGAAGGACATTTCTGGCCATCCAATCTTTTATTTCATTGATACACTCAATTTCGAGAATTGTGAAATCTCATCAGGTTTTGAAGAAATATAAAGTTGTGTATCATCGGCATAGCAGTGGAAACAGAGGCCCTAAAACTGATCCCTGTGGCACTCCCTATTTTACTTTTGTTTGGTTTGACAATTCCTCATTGTAAAGGGATCAATGGAAAGGAGGAGGCGAGAACCGGCTTTTCAATATAAATAATAGGTTTAATGATAAACTTAAAAGACAACACAAGCACACACATGACGGACATGTCCGCTAACGATCTCTCTCTCCCGCACGGCCCTCTGCAGTCAGCCTTTAAACCTCACGGAGGCATAATTAGCCTAATACGGGACCGGGTGTGTAGTATCACGACCTGGGGAGCCCCCGGCCTGACGTACACCCCCCCCCTTTCCCTGGGGGAGGGCGTGCCTTCCGCGCTGTCTGCCGGCAGGTCATCCCCATCTACCTGGACGAGGGAGGGGACAAGGGGAGGGAAACAGAAATAATTAAAATGGGGGGTACTTCCTGTAACAGTGTAGTACCCCCCAAAAAACTGTAAAATTTAAAAGAGGATAAAGGCCAACGCAGAGCGACAGTGAGAGAGAGAGAGGAGAGAGAGATGAAAAAAAAAACTCTTACTCGCCAGTTCTCTGATACGCCTCAGCTTGTTCCTCGGCCACTCCTCCACCCTTTATCGGACGACAGCCGCGCATCTCCGGGCGGATCCGAGGCAGTCCTCCAGCCCCTGGCGGACGGAACACCCCGCCGCGTTCTCGGGGAACAGAAGGGGTCTCCCGCCCCTGGCAGTGGACCTCTCGCTCCAGGCGGTCGCCAGTGAGCCCCTCCCCGCTCGCGGTCGGTGGTCTTAAACCCCGCCGCGTTTCAGCGGCCGGTAGGCGACTCCTGCGCTCCCTGGCAGTGGCCCTGACCACTCCAGGCGGTCGGCTTGGAGCCCCTTCTCCCCTCGCAGTCGGCGGCCATCGTCCTCGTTCAGGCGGCTGGGCTCCTCGTCCCCAGGCAGATGGCCGCGGCTGCTCCACTGGGGTGGACGGTAGTGGCGAGAACTCTACTACGGCGTATCCCTCCTCTTTCCCGGGTTTCGGCACCAGTGTGGAACGCTCTCGCTCTGAGAGAGGGAAAACGTCTAGGTTACGTATGTAACCTCCGTTCCCTGATGGAGGGAACGAGACGTTGTGTCAGAGAAGCAACACTAGGGGTCTCTCTTGAGTGCCGATATTCACCTCTGGACTATGAAAAAAGGCCAATGAGAGTCGGCAACCAGTATTTGCATCTCCCGCCCCCGGACATACGGGTATTTAAGCAGCGCAAATACGGGAGTTCATTCAGGATTTTTTCTGAGGAGCCGGAAATGGTCCGGCCACAACAGTGGCTTGGCTCAGCGACGTGGCAGGGGAGACACAACGTCTCATTCCCTCCATCAGGGAATGGAGGTTACATACGTAACCTAGACGTTCCCCTTCTGTCGCTCTCTCCATGTTGTGTCAGAGAAGCGACACTAGGGGTCCACTTATAAAAGTGCCATGCGCTGAGCCGTGTACGTGAACTGCTGATACAGGAGTGAGCAGGTATTCTTACGTGCAGGACGACCAACTGTATCAGGCTGCACGTACCCTTCCCCAATGCCCCATTTAAGCCATCAGGATTCCTTATCGTTACCCTGGAGGGGAACAAGGTGCTGGCCGCCAACCTGGGAACGGGCCAAGCCTGGCCGGGCCTCTTTTCTTTCTCTATGTTTCTCGCATAGAGCAACTAAGGCCGGGGCTCTTACACGCATTGAGGGAAGGGGATCTTAGCCCTTATTCAGGGTGGAGAAGACCCTGCGGAGGCCATGCCTACCCGAGAGGGGAGGCAAGTTTAAGTGGCAAATCCATCAGAGGCCTGCTTAGGGCCTATGTGGAAAAGTCGGTGCGGTGGTGGATCCAGCCTCATAGAGGGGGGAACATACAGCACGGCAGCCGAGGCAGCCATGACTGCCTAAGGGAAACACGGGGAGTCAGCTCGCCAGAGGGGACAGAACCGTGGTGTTACACACAGGGGGAGTCCGAAGGAGGCCTTACCTGTGGAGCACCTATACCAGTACAGGGTAGCTTTCGGTACCCGCAGTGGCTTGGGTCAGCGAGTTCCTCCGCTGAACTGCGACCCACGAGGGCTAGGGAGGAATCGACCAGTGTCCCAAACCTGAGATCTCCTGGGAATGAAGGTGCACTGTTTCCCCTGGTTAGGGGGAAGGGCGCTAGGTGCAAGCGATTCACCCGGTCAGATCGTGGGCGTGCCACCGAGTTCTACGGGCTCGGTACCTGAGAAAACACGGGACGATACTGACTCAACTCGGAGATTGTAGAATCTCGCAAAAGTGTTAGGTGTTGCCCAGTCCGCTGCTCTTCAAATGTCTGCTAGGGCAGTGCCCCTAGCCAGTGCCCATGAGGACGCAACACTCCTGGTGGAGTGAGCTCGGACCCGCAAGGGGGGGGGGCATGGCCTGGGTGTGATAAGCCAGGGAAATGGCGTCGACAACCCAGTGGGCGAGTCTCTGCTTGGAGACAGCGTTCCCTTTCTGCTGTTCCCCAAAGCAGACGAAGAGCTGCTCAGAGCGTCTGGTGCTCTGTGTGCGGTCCAGATAAATATGTAAAGCACGTACTGGACACAGCAGTGAAAGGGCTGGGTCTGCCTCCTCCCGGGGCAGCGCTTGCAGGTTCACCACCTGATCCCTGAAGGGCGTGGTAGGAACCTTGGGCACATAGCCCGGTCGCGGTCTTAGGATCACGAAAGTATCTGCCGAACCGAACTCCAGGCAAGCGTCGCTAACAGAGAACGCATGCAGGTCCCCGACCCTCTTGATGGAAGCGAGCGCGATCAGCAGGGCAGTCTTGAGAGAGAGGGCCCTGAGTCCAGCTGAGTCAAGCGGCTCGAAGGGGGGTCTCTGGAGTCCCGTAAGGATGACCGAGAGATCCCAGGAGGGGAACAGGTTAGGCCGGGAGGGAGTTATCCTCCGGGCACCTTTTAGGAACCTGACGATTAAGTCGTGCTTACCAAGAGACTTGCCGTCTACCATGTCGTGGTGGGCCACGATAGCGGCAACATACATCTTGAGGGTGGAGGGGGACAGCCTCCTCTCCAGCCTCTCCTGAAGAAACGCGAGCACTGACCTAACTGCGCACTTCTGCGGGTCTTCGGCTCGGGAAGAACACCAGTCCACGAACAGACGCCACTTTAGAGCGTAGAGATGCCTGGTAGAGGGGGCTCTGGCTTGATTGATTGTATCTATGACGGTCGGTGGTAGGCCGGCTAGATCTTCCACATCCCGTCCAGGGGCCAGAAGTGGGGGTTCCAGAGGTCTGGGTGCGGGTGCCAGAGCGTGCCCCGTCCCTGAGAAAGAAGGTCCTTCCTCAGGGGAATTCACCAGGGAGGGGCTGTCGTGAGGAGCGTGAGGTCCGAAAACCAAGTCCAGGTGGGCCAGTAAGGGGCTACCAGAATGGCTTGCTCCTCGTTCTCCCTGACCTTGCATAGCACCTGTGCAAGAGGGCTCACTGGGGGAAATGCGTACTTGCGCAGCCCCACCGGCCAGCTGTGTGCCAACGCATCGGCCCCGAGGGGAGCCTCTGTCCGGGCATACCAGAGCGGGCAGTGGGAGGTTTCTTGGGAGGCAAACAGGTCTACTTGAGCCTTGCCGAACCGGTCCCAAATCAGCTGGACTGACTGGGGGTGGAGCCTCCACTCTCCGCCAGGCAAGCTTTGTCTTGACAGCACGTCCGCTATCACATTGAGGTTGCCGGGGATGAGAGTGGCGCTGTGACATGTGGAGGGAGCGTACTCCGCCTTGGCGGTTTATGTAGGCTACGACCATGGTGCTGTCTGTCCTGACTAGGACGTGCTTTTTCCGAATTAACGGGAGGAACTTCTGCAGGGCCAGAAAAACTGTCAGCAGCTCTAGGCAGTTGATGTGCCAGCGCAGCGGGCCTCGGTTCCACCGGCCTGCGGCTGCGCGCCCGTTGCATACGGTGCCCCAACCCAATTTGGAGGCGTCGGTTGTGACCAGAACGCGTCGGGACACCTGCTGCAAGGGTACTCCTGCCCTTAGGAAGCAGAGGTCTGTCCAGGGTTTGAAGGTTTGGCGGCAGGCAGAGGTAACTTTTATGTTGTGCGTGCCGCGGCGCCATGCTCGTCTCGGGACTCGAGTCCGGAGCCAGTGCTGAAGTGGTCTCATATGTATCAACCCCAGTGGCGCGGCCGCCGTGGAGGATGCCATATGCCCCAGGAGCTGTTGGAAACGTTTTAGCGGGACCATGGCGCCTGGCTTGAAGGAAGCGAGGCATTTCAGCACTGACTGAGCACGCTCGTTGGAGAGACGTGCTGTCATTGGGACTGAGTCTAACTCCAGACCGAGAAAAGAGATGCTCTGGACCGGGGAGAGCTTGCTCTTTTCCCAGTTGACCTGAAACCCCAAACGGCTGAGGTGGCTGAGCACCTGGTCACTGTGTGCGCATAGTAACTCTCGGGAGTGGGCCAGTATGAGCCAGTCGTCGAGGTAATTGAGTATGCGTATGCTGGCTTCTCAGAGCGGGGCAAGAGCTGCCTCTGCGACTTTGTACTGATATGCCTGGCCGTCGAACGCGAACCTTAGGAAGGGGCGATGTCGAGGTTGAATTGAGACGTGGAAGTACACGTCCTTCAGGTCTACCGCTGTGAACCAATCTGGATGCCGGACGCTAGATAGAATTTGTTTCTGGGTGAGCATTTTGAACGAGAGTTTGGACAAGGTCCGATTGAAAACTCGCAGGTCCAAGATCGGTCGTAAGCCGCCGCCTTTCTTGGGTACAACGAAGTAAGGGCTGTAGAAACCCTTCTTCGTTTCGGTTGGAGGGACAGGCTCTATCGCGTCCTTTAATAGAAGGGAGGCGATTTCTTCACGCAGGGAGTGGGCATGTTGGCCGTGTACTGCGGAAAAATGTACGCCCACAAAGGGGGCGGAGACCTGGCAAACTGAATTGCGTAACCGAAGTCGAATGGTCCGGTGCAGCCAGCGTGACGGGTTGGGCAGTGAAAGCCACGCCTCTAAACTCCGTGCTAGGGGCACCAAGGGGACGGGTTTTTTGGACGTACCCGGCGGGGCTTTGCAGCGGTGCGGAACAGGTAACACGGCGTCGGGAGGCAACGTGGCATCCCGAGGCTCTGGTGCTGAGAATAAACTCAAAGCACTTACCTTGCTCCGTGCACCCGGCGGGGGGCGGGTTCGTGACTGAGGACGAGGTCTGATGTTGGCGTCCTCTGGACTCGTCTGGACTGGCCGGCCGGGGAACAGTCGTGGGGCTGGAGGCGGGGACACCGCGTCCATGGAGCCGGGACTGTTGAGGCCTGAAAGCAGAGTGCCGTGAGAACGGCATTTGCGGGCCAGGTGACCCCAGAGACAACAAGGAAATAGCTCTATAGAGTGTAAAGAATTTAACAAAAAATTCTCCTTCCGGCCCTCCACCGGGGAACGGAGTGGTCTTACCAGCTCCGGGAGCTAACGTCTCGGTCTCTGGGTCTGTCATCTCAGGAGCGCCTGGGAGCCTTCTGGGTCCTCAAGGGGGTCCGTGAGACGATGGGCGTCCAACTTCTGCGGGGAGCTCAATGGTGGGGCTGAGAGCTGGGCCCACTCACTTGTTAGTTGAGGCGGAGCACCACTTTCTTTCTTTCTTGAAAGCCACAGGAGGACGCCCTCGGCGAGCAGACAGGGCATGGCCCCTGGCGGCAGGTTTGCGGCAGGGCAGGATGCTTTTTTGCTTGAAAATAGCCTTGGTCTGTTTCTTCACCACTGAGGACTGCTGGGTGAAGTCGTCAAGTGGTGTTGCCGAATGGACGGAACTGGGAGACGGGGGCATTTGAGAAAGCGTGCTTTGTCTGCCTCCCGTACTGCCTGTCCATCGTTGCGTTTCTGGACCATGGAGTGGCCATCGCCTGTTTGAGTGCAGTTCCTGTAGCACGTCAAGAACAGGACTACCCAAGTGCAGATTTGAAGTGCCCTGGCTCGGTAGACTTGCAGGAGGGGGCCATGGCGTGCAGGGGGGAGTGGTCTGGGACCGTTCTACCACCGAGGGTAGCGAGAGCGGAGGAGCGAGGAAGCTGGGCTTGCTCAGCTCGTCATGCACATCCGGGAAGGAATCCGGGGGGGGGGCGCGGCTGTGAGCGGCGCACATGCCCACGGAACCAATTAAGCCCGGGGAAGCATAGCGGACCTTCTTGCGTCAGGCTCAGACTGGGCGGAGACCTGAAGGTGGCGGCCCAGGCGAGTTATCCGCATTCGGCGCCGCTGTTACGCTCTCCGATGCAGCGGTGATGTCATCATCCAATACCGGGGAGCTCGAGGGACCGGACGGTAGGCTGTTAAGCGGACTGCACTAATCCCGAGCTCGGGGAAGCAGGCAAGCGTGCCGGGAGGCAGGAGGTTTTCGAGGGGATTTACCCGGTGAAAACGTCCCGTTATTCACCCCAGATCGTTCTCCATCGCCCGCGGCGCCTGCCTCAATCCCGTAGGAAGGAGGCGAGGTGCGGGGGGCGGCTGAAATGGCTCTCTCTCACTACAAGAGAAAGCAGAGATCGCAACGATGCCGTGGTTATGTTCTCACTCTGAAAACATAACCCATTGGAGAGAATGCCCATCCCGAGCTCGGACGGAAACAAGCAAGCGTGCCGGGCTGGCGGGGGGTTTCGAGGGGGTTTACCCGGCGAAACGGAGCCCGTCACTGTCCCCAGATCGTTTTCATCGCCCGCGGCGCCTGCCTCAATCCGTAGGAAGGAGGCGAGGCGCGGGGGCCGGCTGAAGCGGCTTTTTCTCACTACAAGAAAAAAGCCTACGACTGCAATGCTGTCATGGCTATGTTCTCATACTGAAAACATAGACCATTCATAAAAACGCTGCCTGCGTGTGATCGCAACCCAGGAATGCAAGGCAGTTTTTATGGCCGTAAGAGGTGGGGAGAATCAACGCATCCAGAAACTACACAGAGGCGGAAAATCGTCTTTAAAAAGACGCGTCCTGAGAAGGACATTCAACGCCGCTGTGTTTTGCTCTTTTAGAATAACTCTTTAGAGTTGTCTGCGCTGTCGAAGCGCCCAGGGGCAAGAATGCACAGCCGTGCACGAATGAGAAAGCCGCTGTTGTGCGCCATCAGATCCAACAGTATGCAGAGCGTCAGAGGATTAAACAGGAACTTGGTGTGTAACTGCATGCACGACCATCGGCTCCGAATAAATTTTCTGAATGAACTCCCGTATTTGCGCCGCTTAAATACCCGTATGTCCGGGGGCGGAACATGCAAATACTGGTTGCCAACTCTCATTGGCCTTTTTTCATAGTCCAGAGGTTAATATCGGCACTCAAGAGAGACCCCTAGTGTCGCTTCTCTGACACAACGTGGAGAGAGCGACAGAAGGGGAACACAGGAAACTTCCTCAGGTAACAGGTTTTTTAATATTCTTTTCACACACACTATACATTAACGTCTTTCTTGGGAACACTGGGTTCCCTTGTCACTCTCTCCCGCACGGCCCTCTGCAGTCAGCCTTTAAACCTCACAGAGGCATAATTAGCCTAATACGGGACCGGGTGTGTAGTATCACGACCCGGCCCCGCCCTCCGCCCTGCTACACTCATTTACATAGAAAAAGTGGTAGCGGTCTGCTAAATATGACCTAAACCATGCTAATGCAACCCCACAAATGCCAACATAATGTCGTGATCCATCGTGTTGAATGCAGCACTAAGATCTAAAAGCACTAGAAGACAAATGCAGCTGCGATCAGATGATAAGAGCAAGTCATTTGTAACTCTGATAAATGCAGTGTCTGTACTGTGATGAGGCCTAAATCCTGACTGAAATTTTTTGTATATAATATTTCTCTGTAGAAATGAACATATTTGGGAGGATACTACCTTTTGTAGTATTTTTGACATAAACAGGAGATTTGAAAATGGTCTATAATTAACCAGTTCTCCAGGATCAAGTTGTGGCTTCTTAATAAGTGGTTTGATAACTGCCATTTTAAAGTTTCTTGGGACATGTCCTAAGCATAGCGAGGAGTTAATAATATTAAGAAGAGGTTCTGAAATTACAGGAGATACCTCTTTTAAGAGCTTAGTTGGTATAGGATCTAACAAACATGTTGTGGCTTTTGATGTTTCGAAAGGTTTTGTTAGCTCTTCATGACCTATGACAGAGAAGGATTGAAGTTGCACGTGAGGAAAATTATTAGACACTGTTTTCTGAGGTGCTATGACAGATGATTGCATAATTCCAATTTTATTTCTGATTATTTCAATTTTATCTTTAAAGAAATTCATGAAGTCATTACTCTTGTGCTGTGACTTAATATCTGGTTCTGTTGAGACTTTATTTCTAACCAATTTAGCCACAGTTCTGAATAAACATCAGAGAGCATGAGTGTGAACATTGTACCATGGTGCAGGGCTTATTTCTTTAATTTTCTTTAATCGAAGTGAGGCGACAATATCAAGGGTGCTAGAGAAGACTGCATTTATATTTTGTGTTATTTCATCAAGTTCTTCTGGGCTTTGGGGTTTATTGAGTGTATGAGATTGATCTGGAAAATTATTAGTGAAGCTATCTTTAGTGGTCGAAAGAATAGTTCTACCTGAACGATAGTGTGGTGTAGATTGAGTAACATTAGTTGATTGCAGCATACAAGAGATGAGGTAATGAACCGAGATGTCATCGCTCTGCTGCAGAATTTCTATATTATCAACATCAACTCCATATTACAGAATTAAATGTAGCATATGATTATGGCGATGAGTTGGTCCTGTTACATTTTGTCTGACTCCAAGAGAGTTGAGAATATCGATAAATGCTAATCCCAATGTTTCATTTTCATTATCTATGTGAATGTTGAAGTCACCAACAATTAAAGCTCTATCTACAGTAACTACAAGATCTGGTAAAAAATGTGCAAATTCACCAAGGAAATCAGAATAAGGCCCGGGTGATCTGTACATTGTAGCAAGGACAAAAGACGACAGAGTTTTTAATTTATATATATATATATATATATATATATATATATATATATATATATATATATACAGTGAGGAAAATAAGTATTTGAACACCCTGCTATTTTGCAAGTTCTCCCACTTAGAAATCATGGAGGGGTCTGAAATTGTCATCGTAGGTGCATGTCCACTGTGAGAGACATAATCTAAAAAAAAATCCAGAAATCACAATGTATGATTTTTTATCTATTTATTTGTATGATACAGCTGCAAATAAGTATTTGAACACCTGTCTATCAGCTAGAATTCTGACCCTCAAAGACCTGTTAGTCTGCCTTTAAAATGTCCACCTCCACTCCATTTATTATCCTAAATTAGATGCACCTGTTTGAGGTCGTTAGCTGCATAAAGACACCTGTCCACCCCATACAATCAGTAAGAATCCAACTACTAACATGGCCAAGACCAAAGAGCTGTCCAAAGACACTAGAGACAAAATTGTACACCTCCACAAGGCTGGAAAGGGCTACGGGAAATTGCCAAGCAGCTTGGTGAAAAAAGGTCCACTGTTGGAGCAATCATTAGAAAATGGAAGAAGCTAAACATGACTGTCAATCTCCCTCGGACTGGGGCTCCATGCAAGATCTTACCTCGTGGGGTCTCAATGATCCTAAGAAAGGTGAGAAATCAGCCCAGAACTACATGGGAGGAGCTGGTCAATGACCTGAAAAGAGCTGGGACCACCGTTTCCAAGGTTACTGTTGGTAATACACTAAGACGTCATGGTTTGAAATCATGCATGGCACGGAAGGTTCCCCTGCTTAAACCAGCACATGTCAAGGCCCGTCTTAAGTTTGCCAATGACCATTTGGATGATCCAGAGGAGTCATGGGAGAAAATCATGTGGTCAGATGAGACCAAAATATAACTTTTTGGTCATAATTCCACTAACCGTGTTTGGAGGAAGAAGAATGATGAGTACCATCCCAAGAACACCATCCCTACTGTGAAGCATGGGGGTGGTAGCATCATGCTTTGGGGGTGTTTTTCTGCACATGGGACAGGGCTGACTGCACTGTATTAAGGAGAGGATGACCGGGGCCATGTATTGCGAGATTTTGGGGAACAACCTCCTTCCCTCAGTTAGAGCATTGAAGATGGGTCGAGGCTGGGTCTTCCAACATGACAATGACCCGAAGCACACAGCTAGGATAACCAAGGAGTGGCTCTGTAAGAAGCATATCAAGGTTCTGGCGTGGCCTAGCCAGTCTCCAGACCTAAACCCAATAGAGAATCTTTGGAGGGAGCTCAAACTCCGTGTTTCTCAGCTGACAGCCCAGAAACCTGACTGATCTAGAGAAGATCTGTGTGGAGGAGTGGGCCAAAATCCCTCCTGCAGTGTGTGCAAACCTGGTGAAAAACTACAGGAAACGTTTGACCTCTGTAATTGCAAACAAAGGCTACTGTATCAAATATTAACATTGATTTTCTCAGGTGTTCAAATACTTATTTGCAGCTGTATCATACAAATAAATAGTAAAAAAATCATACATTGTGATTTCTGGATTTTGTTTTTTAGATTATGTCTCTCACAGTGGACATGCACCTACGATGACAATTTCAGACCCCTCCATGATTTCTAAGTGGGAGAACTTGCAAAATAGCAGGGTGTTCAAATACTTATTTTCCTCACTGTATATCTGACGGTGTCATGCTAAGCATTATTAGTTCAAAAGACTTACATTTATATCCTGTCCTCTGAGTAACACCAAAAACTTCACTGTAAATTATAGCAACACAAGATGAGGCTCGTTTTATAACAATAACATGGGGGAGTAGATTCATTTAAACTAATATATTCATCCGGTTTAAGCCAGGTTTCAGTCAAACAGAGCGCATCCAATCTATGATGCTGCAATCCAGAGGTTCCTGAGGTTTCACTCACCTCCTTACATTGGTTGACAGAGTTACACATTGGCCAGAGGCCATCCCTCTGTCATCCACTACTACAGCTGACATGGCTTGTGCATTCATTAGCACTTGGATTGCCTGTTTTAGTGTTTCTTCTGACCTATCTTCTGACCGGGGCCCCAATTTACTTCGGAGCTGGGGACTTACATCTTCCAGAATTTGGGGGTCTCACATCATCAAACTGCGGCTCATCTCCCGCATGCTAATGGACTGTGCAAGCGTTTTCATCACTCCATGAAAGCTGCCCTCAGGGCCAGTCTCCAGGGTGGCTCTTGGGTGGACAAACTTCCTTGGGTGATGCTTGGACTTCGAACTTCGCCTAAAGAAGACCATGGTTCTTCCTCTGCTGAACTAGTTTTGTCCCAGGTGATTTCATCTCCACCTCTATAGTTCCTTGGTCTGCCTCTGAACAGTGCCGCTTCTTTCTTGGATAAGGCCAAGGATTTCCGACCGATTCCGACCCCACAGTATAGGCTGCCTCTGACTAATTTCCCACCTGATCTGCTGACAGCTTAGTGACATGCTCACCAAGGCCCCCTTAAGCCACCCTACAATGGGCCTTACATGTCTTGGAGGCTGGAACACAAACGTTTGTAGTTGATGTTGGAGGTAAGCTGGACAGGATCTCAGTTGACTGCTTCAAGCCAGCTCATCAGGATTTGGACCACTCTATTGAGGTGGATCAACCGCCATGGCGGGGTCGGCTACCTAGCAAGACACCTTTTGGTGCGCCACCCCTGGAGCTTGTGCAGCCACCGGTCTACACACCTCTGCCCAACCAGCAACAGCCCTCTGTGCCTCCTGTATACCCCCTACCTCATTTTGCCTTCCCTTGTCCCATACTTCAGAATCTATCTGGACATATCATCCAGGCCCCTAGACCAGGGGTGTTAAACTTGGTTCCTGGGGGGCCACAGTCCAGCAGAGCTTAGCTCCAACCCAAATTAAACACACATGAAGCAGTTAATCAAAGTTTTCAGGAGTCCTTGAAGATTACAAGGAGGCATTTTGGAGCAGGGCTGTAACTAAACTCTGCAGGGCTGTGGCCCTCCAGGAACTGAGTTTGACACCCCTGCCCTAGACGGTTACTTTGGCCAGTCCTAGTGAATTCTGGGGGGACGTGAGAGATGGTTAAACACTCACTTGTTGTAGTCAGACACATTGGTATCTCTTTTATATTAAGAATTCACAGAGATTTGACTTATGTTTGTGTGTTCATATGCTTGTTGATGACACAGTTTTGGCTGCTGCAAGCTCTTTGTTGTTGTTTTTTGTGAGCTGTGAATCATGCGATTCTTCAGAATAACCAGATATCTCTCTGCCTCTCAATCGCCACAAACCTGTTTGCCCAGTTTAGAATCCTATGCTCATTGTGCAACTTTTTAACTGCTATTGTTCAAACTTTGGTCTAGAGATCTTTTCTAAAAGTATTAAACTTCGGCACAACAAAAAAATGTTGCTCGTTGTGGAGAGATTCTATTACTTTTCTTAGCGATCAGACTTAAGATTTTATACTGACGGACTATAAAATGGGTGAACAAATCCCATAGACATACATTAAAGGAGGGACCTGAGCCAAAATATCATACAATCTTGAGTGTAAGCTCTTTTGACTTGGGGCAGTAACCAACTACATGGCAACACACTAGTAACCACCTAAAACACACAAACTTAGCATGATGCTATAAACAACTTAGGAGACCGTAGTAACCGCATAGCAAAAAAAAACAACCAACAAAGCACTATCATCGTGGTGGTGGTTTTTATTTAAAAAAAAAATTCCTCCCAATTTGGAATGCCCAATTCCCACTACTTAATGGGTCACCTCAATCCAGGTTGCGGAGGACAAGTCTCAGTTGCCCCCGCTTCTGAGACAGTCAATCCGCACATCTTATCACGTGGCTCACTGTACGCGATTGGAGGCTCATGCTATTCTCCACGATCCACGCAATTTACCACGCACCCCATTGAGAGCGAGAACCCCTAATCACCCCATGTGACTCTACCCTCCTTGGCAACCGGGCCAATTCTGTTGCTTAGCAGACATTTTACATTGTATTTACATATATGCATTTGGCTTTTATCCAAAGCGACTTACAGTGCACTTATTACAGGGACAATTCCCCCAGAGCAACCTGGATTTTTGTGCCTTGCTCAAGGACACAATGGTGGTGGCAGTGGGGATCAAACCATCAACCTTCTGATTAACAGTTATGTGCTTTAGCTCACAATGCCACCATCACTCCAGAGGTCTGGCTGGAGTCACTCAGCACACCCTGGATTCAAACTCATGACTCCAGGGGTGGTCGTTAGCATCAATAATCACTGAGCTACCCAGGCCCCATGGTGGTGTGTTTTGAAGCATTACTCTCATTTTCTTCAGAAAAAGTACAAATGTAGTTTATTCTATGTGTCTGGGTTGTCTCATGTCTACAAGCTGAAATAAATTCCCTTGTTCAACAGATACAAATGTACAGGACATATGATTTATAATTCAGTCTTTTATGGGGTTTGGGTAGACAAAATAGTGAGTGTGAAATGTATGTAAACGGCTGCTCTTTCCTTTGAATGCAGCAAGTGAGCAATTCCATAAAAAATATTGCCTTTACTCTTGATCTTAAGGCGGTTGCACACTGTATGATTTTGGCCACAATTCTGCCATCTGAGACCAATTTCGGGAAACCTAAATGATTTCTCTCTTCTCAGGGTAAAATTGGCAATTACAACGTTCAGTGTGACATGTTCACAGATGGCCGAATTATAGCCTTTGCGATGATCTTCAGCTTCCGACAAAATTTGGGCAGTGTTTGAAATTTAGCATCATAGCCGTATAGTGTGACTGCTATTATGACGGCCAGATGAGATATTCCGTTTATCTCTCACACCCTAATTTACTTGTAAAGAAACCATAGGGAATTTGCAAGCGTGATATATTTTCAGCCTTTACGAATTTTCTAACCTATGGCCTATAGGTTACTAATCTAAAAGAGGAGAAAGACGTACTATAACCCACCTTTTTTGTTTCTCCAATGTAAACGGAGAAGTTTGTAATTTTTGGAGCCACAAGTCTTTTTATTTCCTCAATGAATATTTGCATGTGGTAGCTCATTATTACTGTTGGCTACCTCCCGCACTCATGTTCATTCTCAACATCTGTACTTTTCTGTATTTGTGATCAAGGCTATTATAGGCCTATTTGACAAAATCCATCTTTCTTGTAAATGTTAACCTATGCTCGTGATGGAGTGGTATTGAAGCAATGTAAATGCTGATGTCCTGACTTTAAGAGAGAGAAAAAAAATGCTCCTTCGTGGTGGGCAAATTTCACAGTTTCGCTTTCTATTCCGCAACACTCCCGTAATGTGAGTCACGTTCACTAATCGGGACAATTGGGACCAGAGTCGGCTACGATGTGTATTGTGCAGTCTGACATAACGTTGCACAGCGTGTCATGGTGATATGAATGTGTTCATATCATACAGTCTGACAAGCAACAATCGTAAATAACTATTATAAATCGTACAGTGTGCACCCGCCTTTAGTTTTGCTGTCCGTTTCCCAAAGCCATCGTACCATAAGTAGTACTTCAAAATGGTCGTAGATTAACGAGTGCTCCGGAGTAGTCATTGATTGCTAAGTGCATCTTAAGCAAAGAGATGCCAAGCAAAGTGGAGACACCAGCAGGCCAACCCTAACAACTACATGGATGCATAAAGATAGGTATATATATATATATATATGTATATATATATATATATATATATATATATATATATAAAGGGTTACTTTTGAATTACAGAATACATGATGTAAAATGTAATTTGTAACATATTCCGTTAGATTACTCAAGGTAATGTATTCTAAATACTTTGGATTACTTCTTCAGCACTGGTAGATTTTTTCACTTGTTTTGACTATTAAAACAGTAAGACAAAATACACATGTTAAAAATACATTCTCTGAAAAACCTAAATATATTATGCAGTGTTGTTTCTAAAACAAGATCTTGTTTTATGGATTTTTAGATATTTTTACAGGAAAACAACACAAACATTATTATCAAGAATATGATTTTTTCCATAATATAAAAGATCTTACTACAAAAAATAAATTATGATCTAACATGATTTGTCTTGATGAAAAAATTTGATTGTGCCTGGTAACGTTCATGTAAAATGGCAAGAAATTGCATTTTAGCTTGGCGTAAAGCTGACAATTTACACAAGGTATATCTCTATTTCTTCTGCTCTAAACTCACGTCAAACGTACTTCTCTGCTCGTATGAATATAACGCATCATAAGAAAGTGTTTCACCGCTGTTCAAATGCACTTTGGATTGCATCATTTATATGGATAAATGTTTTCCATCTGAAAGGACTAAATATTAAATGAAACAAATGACAATTAAATGCAAATAATGTCTTCAGTTATCAAAATACTTTTTGAATGTAACTTTATTCTAAATACCAATGATTTGGTCTTTAATGGAATACAGTTACTTATATTTTGTATTTTAAATACGTATTCCCATTACTTTTATTCCGGTACTCCCCAACCCTGTATGTATAAATATAAATATATATACACACACATTATATTATATATTTTTTTTTACTGCAGTTAAGCTGATGATTAGTTTTAAATGAACTACACAAGTTTGGTGCAGACAAGATTTTATTAATTCATTTATTTAGTTGGTTTGTAAAAAATGTATTAAGTTCACATGGAGTGAAAACATATTACAAAAAAACACAAGTCATTTAAGACTAGACAGATATATAATTTCTTTTAATCTATGACATGTTGGCATGCTTCAAAACTAGCAAAATCTTGGAGTTGTCTCCTTTGCCCATCTTCAAATTCCTCCTCAGTTTCTTCCTCCAACTGCTCTTCATGAACACTCAAGGGAGCTCTAGCTCTCACTTCAATATTATGCAGCATTGGAATTACTACAATAAATGCACAACACTTTGGAGGGGCAAACAGCAGACCACCACCTGACTTGTGGATGCACCTGCAGTGTAATTTCCATCGGCCAATCGTTAGTACTCCTAGCCGTACGGTGAGCTTCAGTGTACCTTTCCTCCCTCTCGTTTTGGGGGTAGGCCACAGGAGTAAAAAGACAAGGACTCAAGGGAGTCTCCAAGGAGCCGCTATTCATCCCTGGAAACATGTGCCTCCTGCCCAAAAGAAGAGTTGGAGAAAACTAATGAGTCATGGCTGCTGCCAGGCCAACTTGCCACAAGATCGGTTATGAGCCCCTGATGATCACACACAACTTGACAGTTAATTGCATCATACCCTTTTCTACATATGTATGCATGGCCCTCATTGGAAGGGGTGTAAATAGGAATTAGTCTTCCATCAATGACCTCAATGACTTGGGGGATATAGTGTTTTGTAAGGCGGGTGCCAGTGAGTCTGGGCTACTCCTCGAGAAAACAAAAGGCTCTCATGAGAATTAACATCTGAACTCTCTCTCGCAGATGTAACAGCAACATCCGAGATGCAACATACTGTGCAGCTAACACCTCCCTTCTAAAGTATCTTCATCTTACTCCTCCTCCTCACTTAAAGCTCACTAAAAACCTATGCAATGTGAAGTGTGTACAAAAAGTAACTATAACATGTTTGGTATCATTTAAAGTCTCTCAGTGCTCTGGTAAACTGGTCTCATCCTCCCAGCCATAATGAAAAGCTAAAAGATAAAATATGTGAAATGTGGTGTGCCCCTTAAAGGTGTGCCCTCCCCAGATCCTCCATACCTCCTGTATGTTAATCTACAGGAACCCCCTCAACAGGGGACCAAAATCTAATTATAATGACAGACACCACCATTTGGTAAGCATGTTGAATTATCTGGGTATTTAAGGAGAGGCTGACACATTGCTCAGGGCTCTCTGTAATCAGACGATCCCAAACAGTTTACTGTTTGTAGTTTATTTCAGGTGATTGCAATTCGTATTTCTTATGTTTTGATAAAATGTCTAACTTTGACTTATCAATGTCTAATTGGAATTGATGAATTGATTATGTTACCTGGTCAATAAATTGTCAACATTTGATTTTATTCTGACTGACTCTGACATTGTGTTTCCCAAACAGATTGAATGATTCAGTATGTTACCGCAAGTCTGCGCCAGATTAGTGACTGACTAATATTTGGCATCGATTCAAGTGTACTTGGTTTGCAAAGACAAAAGGGAATTTCCGTTTAGAACAGCAAACGCTGCTTGACCAATCTAAATCTGGGTGTCTTACCTCTGTTTTAATTTGATGTTTCTCCAGATAAGTGTACGTGGGAAACCACGCATGGCCAATCCAAAGCTATTATAAGAGAAGTTATGTTGGTCAACTTACATCTGTAATAGTGGCCGTGACCTCTACTGAAGAAAACGTTAAGTTACATTCAAGTGTATGCAATTCCATGGGGCTATACTGAAGTATCTTTGATTGTGTGAACTTGAACGTAACCGATCTCAGGTATATGGCAATTACCTCTGTTTGATGATCCAATACTGGCCGCTTGTGATCGTGGAGACCACGGTGTAGAGAAAACACGCGAGGACCTCAAAGCGACATAGTTTCTTAATCTAAACGGGTAAAATATAATTAAAGAGTTAAAGGAATAATCAAACATTCGCTCACTTTTAATGATACTCAGATATCATTAAAAACCTTTTTCATTTATGGAGTCAGATGAAATAACGAGATAATACATAAGAGAAAATGTATTTCATTTAATATTGTTGTGTTGCGTACAAGAAAGACAGTAACGCGCAGAGACCTTCACCCGTATTATTGGAGACCGTCATTGGACCGATAAACGGGCTTACAGTTTAAAAAAAAATCCTGCACTGCAGCTTTGTCTTCTCTGGAGGTGGGAAATTGTATGTGATCTGGGATGTGCCGAAGCAATGCAGTGGCGACAGCCAGCACAGACCTTGACTCCATCTCCAAGAACCTCTAGGAAGCTTCCTGTTGCGTAAAATCATAGCACTGACAAGAGCTGGGTTGCAGGGGTCAGTGCAAAATTCCTCTTGGTTGCTCTCATCAAGTCTGCTTCAATCAAATTGAGAAGAATCAAAATCTCTGTCCTTCACAGTCTATATTTCTCAAGGACCACTGAGTCATTGAGGATCTACAGTGGATTGATGGAATACCTCAAGAAGGCATTGACTTGCACAAACCTACTCCTGGGACGCTGCCATCGTTGTAGCTCTCACTCCCTTTCCCTCAAACAAATTACATGGTGTATTGCAGCCATGTCTAGTTTAAAGAAGCAGTTAATGCCTCTGCTTTGCATACTGTAAGAATGTAATGGATGGGCCTGTATGTGATTCAAACTGATTAAGTCGGGGGTCACGTGACGCCATGCGAGGAGCAGATGTGTGAGCGACAGCTCTGCGCACTTTGCTAATTTGTTTATTATTTTCGGGTTCTGGAGACATTATTTGTTTGTGATGCTGATGAAGGTTGTTGCTGACTTAGAGGATCTTGCTGTAATACGTCGATCGATTACGGTGATGGAAACAAGAGTGGCAGATGTTGAGAAGCAGATTGATTATCTGGACTCATTGGAGAGGAAATTATCTGACAATCCACTGGCTACCAAAGTTGATTTGGAACATTGTGGCAGCGGGGGCATGGTCAAGCGCCCGTCCGGGAGAGGAAAGCGGTAAGGGCGCTTACACCTGAGCTAAATTATGCCTAACACTTGTCTCTAATTCCAGTGAGCACGAGGAGAGCGGCATAAAAGCAGACTGAGAGCCTCAGTAAGAGAGAGAACCCAACACGCAACCCAATGTGCTGTAAATTGTGGTGATTAATATTGTAAACAAAAGCGAAAACGGCAATAAAAGCCTACCTTTAGTTCACAACCCTGTCCCTGTGTCCTCCTTCACATAACTGTGTTACACTGGTGCCGAAACCCGGGAATTCTTTTCCAACTGCATCCAAGCATGGAGCAAGGTCGCCCCATAGAGTCCTCCCAGCTGGCAGAGGTCCTCCAGTCCCTCGCAACGTTACATCAAAGCCACCAGCAATCCCTGCTTGAGCTCAGGCAGGACCAAGATCGCCGGTTTTTCGAGATCATGAGGGCTCAGGCAGAGGACCGGCACGCCATCCGGAGCCTCCTCAGCCAGGAGACCGCGTCGGCCACAACCGCGACCCCGGACACCCACGCTACGCTACCCCCGCCCATGTTACAGAAGATGGGGGCAACAGATGATCCTGAGGCCTTCCTCGATTTATTCGAGCATACAGCAGAAATCTGGGGCTGGCCGCCCGAACAGTGGGCAGCCCGCCTAATTCCTCTTCTGTCCGGGGAAGCTCAACTTGCGGCACAACAACTGCCGGCGACGAACCTCCTGGCTTACTCTGACCTGAAGAGGGCCATTCTGCAACGGGTCGGTCGGAGCCCGGAAGAGAATCGCCAGCTCTTCCGGGGCATGAAGTTGGAGAAGTCCGATCGGCCGTTCGCGTTTGCTCAACGGCTCCGGGACGCCTGTCGGCGGTGGCTGCTCGCGGGGGACCGCAACGTCGAGGGAGTGACCGATCAGGTGGTGCTGGAGGAAGCTGTTCGGAAGCTGTACCCTTCCCCTGTTTCTGCACCCCCACCCTCCCCCTCCCCTGTGTTCTCTCATTCTGTTTTCTCCCCAGGGCCCGTTCCTGCCCCGCGCAGGCGTGGAGGGTATGTGCGACCTGCTTCCCGGCCTTGGGAGAATGCTCCTTCTGCTTTGGCAGGGGAGGCGGAGCAGGGGCCGTCCTCGGCTGCTCTGAATGACGAGGGAAGGGGCGAGGTGGCCGCCCCTCCTCTCAGGGAATTCCCTGAGGGGGACTTTCCTCTAGAGCAGTCGCGGGACGAAACCCTTAAACATGCTCTTGACCAAGTGAGAGTAATTGATGGTCAACAGCTCCGGCCGGGCATCGCCATTTCATACCCATATTTTGCCTTGATTAAAGATCGGCTATATAGAGTGACGCAGGACGCTCAAACAAAAGAGGACGTGACACAATTATTGATTCCACGGAGCCGCCGGGAAATGATTTTCCAGGCGGCTCACTATAATCCTATGGCCGGTCACCTAGGGGAAAGGAAGACACTTCTCCGCCTAATAGCCCGTTTCTATTGGCCGGGCATTGGTGGTGACGTTCGCAGATGGTGTGCGCCGTGCCGCGAAAGTCAGCTTGTAAACCCACCGGCCACCCCAAAAGCCATTAGAACGGACAGCACGCGGACATCGCTTTGTGTTAGTCCTTGTGGATTATGCAACGCGATATCCGGAAGCAGTGCCTCTGAGCAACATCTCAGCACGTAGTGTTGCAGGGGTACTCTTCAAGATAATCTCCTGGGTGGGGATTCCGAAAGAAATCCTCACCGATCAAGGCACAACTTTTATGTCACTTACACTTCGCGAACTTTACGAACTGTTGGGCATTAAGTCGATTCGCACTAGCGTTTACCATCCACAGACTGATGGCCTAGTGGAACGATTTAATAAAACGCTCAAAAATATGATTCGTAAATTTGTGCACGAACACGCTAGAAATTGGGATAAGTGGTTGGACCCCCTGTTGTTTGCAGTACGAGAGGTTCCGCAAGCCTCCACGGGGTTCTCCCCATTTGAGCTGCTGTATGGGCGACGCCCACGCGGGGTCCTTGACGTCATCCGTGAAACTTGGGAGGAGGAATCTTCTAATAGCAAAAACGAAATTCAGTACGTTCTTGATCTTAGAGCAAAACTCCACACACTGGGGCAATTAACACAGGAGAATTTGCTCCAGGCTCAAGAACGCCAACGCCGGCTGTATGACAGGGGTGCTCAGCTACGGGAATTTGCACCGGGAGATAAGGTACTTGTATTACTCCCGACATCGAGCTCTAAATTGCTCGCCAAGTGGCAAGGACCCTTTGAGGTCACACGACGAGTAGGGGATCTCGATTATGAGCTTAAACGTACCGATAGAGGGGGCGCACGCCAAATTTATCACCTTAACCTCCTCAAATTGTGGAGAGAAGAGGCGGCCTCTGTGACGTTGGCAACAGTAGTTCCAGAAAGGACGGAGCTCGGACCGGAGGTAAACAAAGCCTGCAATCTCAACACCCCGGTTACTTGTGGAGACCACCTCTCACCGCGCCAACTCACAGAGGTTTCCGAGTTACAAAAGGAATTTGCAGATGTGTTTTCTCCGCTACCGGGCCGTATGAACATCATACAACACCACATCAAGACCGAGCCAGGAGTGGTGGTACGTAGCCGCCCCTATCGCCTGCCCGAACACAAAAAGAAAATAGTTCGGGAAGAATTGGATGCGATGCTTGAGATGGGAGTAATAGAGGAATCCCACAGTGATTGGTCCAGCCCGGTTGTTCTTGTTCCTAAGAGCGATGGGGCTGTACGATTCTGTGTGGATTATAGAAAAGTCAACGCGGTGTCTAAATTTGACGTGTACCCAATGCCCTGTGTTGATGAACTGCTCGATCGATTAGGTACTGCTCGATTTTATTCGACCTTGGATTTAACAAAGGGCTATTGGCAGATCCCCTTGACACCAATGTCCCGTGAGAAAACAGCCTTCACTACGCCCTTTGGATTACACCAATTCGTGACGCTTCCTTTAGGTTTGTTTGGGGCTCCGGCCACGTTTCAGCGGCTCATGGATAGGATCCTCAGACCTCACACCGCTTACGCCGCTGCCTATTTAGATGATATTATAATTTATAGCAATGATTGGCAGCGGCACATGCAACATCTGAGGGCCGTCCTGAGATCGCTGCGGCGGGCGGGGCTCACGGCAAACCCTAAGAAGTGCGCGATTGGGCATGTGGAGGTATGGTATCTGGGGTTCCACTTGGGTCATGGCCAGGTGCGTCCCCAAATTGATAAGACCACTGGCGACATGCGACTTGCCCTAGACCTAAGACCAAAAAGGGGGTGAGGCAGTTCCTGGGGCTGGCTGGCTATTATAGAAGGTTTGTGCCTAATTATTCGGACGTCACCAGCCCGCTGACTGACCTCACTAAAAAGGGGGCTCCAGATCCGGTTCAATGGTTGGAGCAGTGTCAACAGGCGTTTATGCAGATTAAAGCCGCACTTTGTGGGGGGCCGCTTCTTCATGCACCTGACTTCTCTCTCCCTTTTATTTTGCAGACGGACGCTTCAGACATAGGGCTGGGGGCCGTGCTCTCGCAGGTGGTGGAGGGGGAGGAGCGCCCAGTGCTGTACATTAGCCGGAAGCTCTCTTTGAGGGAGACTAAGTACAGCACTGTAGAGAAGGAGTGTTTGGCCATCAAGTGGGCGGTCCTCACCCTCCGGTATTACCTGCTGGGGCGGGCCTTCACCCTCTGCTCAGATCACGCCCCACTCCAGTGGCTTCACCGCATGAAGGATACTAACGCCCGGATCACCCGTTGGTATCTGGCTCTCCAGCCCTTTAAATTCAAGGTGGTCCACAGACCGGGGGTGCAGATGGCTGTCGCCGACTTTCTCTCCAGAAATGGGGGGGAGTGGTAGACAGGCCGGATGGCGCCCCGGCCTGAGTCGGGCGGTAGGGGTATGTGGCAGCGGGGGCGTGGTCAAGCGCCCGTCCAGGAGAGGAAAGCGGTAAGGGCGCTTACACCTGAGCTAAATTATGCCTAACACCTGTCTCTAATTCCAGTGAGCACGAGGAGAGCGGCATAAAAGCAGACTGAGAGCCCCAGTAAGAGAGAGAACCCAACACGCAACCCAGTGTGCTGTAAATTGTGGTGATTAATATTGTAAACAAAAGAGAAAAGGCAATAAAAGCCTACCTTTAGTTCACAACCCTGTTCCCTGTGTCCTCCTTCACGTAACTGTGTTACAAACATGTTCTTGAAAAACTTGAAGATCCTGAGAATAGGAGCCGCAGGAATAACATTAAAATTGTTGGAATTCCTGAGCATGAGCAGGGCAGAGATATGGTGAAATTCTTAGACGAGCTCTTCCCAAGTCTGCTCAACATAACAGGCCATAAGCTGGCAATCGAGCGAGCTCACAGAGCTCCGCCTCGCAGATCGGCTGAGGGAAACAGGCCCTGATCAATTCTGAAAATTTTAGATCATCCAATAAAGATCTTGTGTTGCATAAGGCGAGGAACAAATGAAAGCTTTCTTGGAAGAATCAAAATATTTTCTTGTTCCCAGATTTGTGAATTCGACAAGAGAGAAATGCGATCGATTCAAGGAGTGTAAGAAACACTTACATCAACGGAAGATCATTTTGCACGGATGTTTCCTGCCAAACTGAGAATAAATGCGAATGGTGGCCACATTATTTACATGTCCCAAACAAGCACTGTCCTTCATAAATACATTGGAGTGAGTAAGCCATTTGGTGTTTCTTCTGTGAGTGGATTGATTCGCTGAACATACACTCGATTGTATGAGGAAACTAGGCACCATTTTTGTTTTGGTTTGTGTTGGTTCCACCTAGTGGCTGGAGTTTGTTTTGTGGAATAACACTCCTTTGGGACAGTTGTGGATGAATCTGTTCGTTCCTTGTTCTTATGCCTCCTGTTGGCTGGAGATTGTTTTGTGGAGTACTGAACGGCTCACTGAACACTTGTTTTTCTGTCCGAGGAAACTGAAAGGCTATATAACAGTTGGACTTTGTTTTGTCTAGGATCACACCTTCAAGACAGTTCTGTGAATGAATCTACACGTTCTATGTGTTTATTCTGCCTATTGACTGGGGTTTGTTTTTACAAAGTATTTTCTGTTATGTAATTTTGCCTTACAAAATTTGTGCAGAAGCAACCGGACTTGAGCATTCCAATGGCAAAGTTGTCGTGGGGGCTCTCGTCTGTGGTCTGTATAATCGTATTTTTGACACAATTTATTTTGTCTATTATATCAAAATGTCAAATGTTAATATGAGTGGGTTATCTTTCTCCACATGGAATGTGAATGGGTTGGGGCAGCCCATAAAAAGAAGGTAGGTTATTTCTTTTCTTAAGAGTAAGAAATGCGATATAGCGTTTCCTCAAGAAACGCATCTTTCCCCACAGGAAGCTGAAAAAATTGGGAAGATATGGGGTGGGCATTTTTTCTTTAGTGCTGGCTCAGATTAGGGGGGTCATTACAATGATAAGTAAGCATCTACAATTCAAATATCTCAAACAGATTAAAGCTAAATTAAGGGGAATCATTATTGTTTTATCAGTAATTCAGGGGCAAAGGTTGGTTTTGGCTAATACATACACACCTAACTGTGATGATCAGGGCTTTTTCATTGATCTTGAAGGGATGTTGCAAGCTGCTGGCACCCCTCATGATATAATATTGGGGGAAGACGTTAATCTTTTGATGGACATAGTCCTTGATTATAGTGAAGCAAAAGTGTATAAGCCCCCTAGAGCAACACTGGCTCTTCACTGGATGTGTAAAAATCTTGGTCTTGCAGATATTTGGCGACTTTTGAACCCAGCTGGTAGGGACTATACATTTTTTTCATCAGTCCATAAGATTTATTCTAGAATAGTTTTTTATATATATATATATATATTCAAGTCCCTCATTTCATCTGTTGTTGATTGCTCAATTGGAAACATCTTAGACTCAGATCACGCCCTGGTGAATTTAGAGATGTTGCCACATATACAGAAAAATAAATCATATAGTTGGCACTTTAATTCAAATTTTTACCTCGCCATTGATATTAATAATACCTTTAAAGAGTTCTATATTGATCTGTCTAGTTCCACGTCTTCATCTACTGATGAAGATATTCGAAAATTTGTGGAACCATTAGAACTCCCTCAGCTGATGATGGAGCAAATAATTCTCTTGATTCTGAGAAACCTTGGAGGAGCTTTATAAGGTAATTAAGGCCTTACCTACAGACAAGGTTCTGGGGCCAGATGGTTTTGCAGCTGAATTTTTTAGATCTTATGCTACAGAATCGGCTCCAGTTTTGTTAGAAGATTATACGGATATCATTAAAGAATTGAAAGCTTAGGTCAACCATGACACAAGCCCAGATCAGTCTGATTTTTTAAAAGGACAAAGATCCAAGCGAGTGTAAAAGTTATCGCCCAATTTCCCTGATCCAGCTAGATGTAAAAATATTGGCAAACATTTTGGCTAACCGGTTAAATAAAGTTATGACAACTCTTATACATATAGATCAGGTGGGGTTTATTGGGGGCTGTAGCTCTTCTGATAACATTTGGTGTTTCGTAAATATCATGTGGTCAGTAGAGAATGATCAGTCTCCGGTCGCTGCCATCTCGCTTGATGCCGAAAAGGCAATTGATATGGTAGAATGGGATTATCTTTTTAAGATTTTGGAAATGTATGGGTTCGGGAGTACATTTATTGGTTGGATTAATTTACTTTATAGACACCCTGTTGCAGCAATACAAACAAATGGATTAATTTCAGATTACTTTACTCTTAATAGGAGCACTCGGCAGGGTCTTGGAACCATTAGAAGCCGCAATAAGAAAGGAGGATGTTTTTCCAGAGAAGATGGCGCGAGGTATGGCGCATAAGCTTTTTCTTTATGCCGATTATATTTTATTATTTGTCTCCGACCCTACTAGAACTATGCCTTGCCTCCACAAAATTATTAATTCCTTAACTGGTCTAAATCCGAAGCTTTGGCTCTGACAGCGTACTGTCAAGTAAGGGCCTTCCAGCCGGGCACCTTCCAGTGGCCCAAACAGGGCATTAAGTATTTGGATATTTTATTCCATCAAATTTGCCAGATTTTTAAGAGTTAATATTGATCCTATAATAAAAAGGTTTTCAAGCAATGTGGACAGGTGGGCTTCATTACATTTATTGATGATTGGGAAGGTTAATGTTATTAAAATGAACTATATTCCAAAATTCAACTACCTGCTACAGTCACTCCCTATAGATGTCCCCCTCTCTTATTTCAAGCAATTTGACAGCATAGTGAAGTCCTTCATTTGGAATGGTAAACATCCCAGACTATATTTCAACTACATACATATTATGCATTCGGTCTCAAGCATTTGGCTCATTGGACACTTCCACCTGAAAGAGCCCCTCCCTGGTTTTCTATTCAACAGGTATTCCTTGCCCCTATTTCGCATTGCAAAGCCTTCAAAGTCACACCCCATTATTTCACATTTGCATGTGATTTGGACAAGAGTGGCCAGAGTATTTAATTCTGAAATATTTTTAAATGTTGCCTCGAGCATATGGCTGAACCCCAAATTAAGTATCAACAAGTCCCATTTTTGCTGGTCACAGTGGATCTACACTTGGTGTTGGAGGAGGGAGAGTGGGCTAGGAGTTTGCATCTAGAGATGCAAGGGTTCACCTCATGCAATTTAAGATATTACATAGTCTACTAGGCTTGATCTTAAAGACACACCCACCTGTCTCACACCATTCAACCCCATGGCGATGTCAATCAGAAGATGGAGACACAACCCATGTCTTTTAGATTCAGAGTTTTATGTGCAAGGTTTTGGCATCTAAAATGTTATTTTGCCCAAGACTCTATATTTTAGGTGATGGGGCAGTCATTAATTTGGAGAACAAGCATGTGAAAACTGGGTCCTGACTAGTATTATGATTGCCAGACAGATTATTTTAAGGAGTTGGAAGTTGGCTGGAGCGCCCCATTTCAGGAGTGGTGTTCTGAGATGGCCAGCTTTGGAGGAGGAGGTATCCAGAAGACTGGGGAGTCTAGACATGTTTGTGGACAAATGAGGCAAATATCTTTCTTTTTTGGAGGGCTCTCAGGGAGGGACAGTGGAGAGAGGTGTAGTGGATGTCTGTGATTAGTATATATATACACTAATCACATACATTATTAGTAATGGGGAGGGGGTGTGGGTTCAATATTGATTCTGTATGCATATGTTTTGCTGTTCTTTTATTTAATAGATTAATCAATAAAATGTTAATCGCAAAAAAATTATAATAATAAAAACTGTTTAAGTTATCTGACACATATGCTACACATAATGAGTTTAATTGATAAACCATTAATAGGGGAAGAGTTGATGAACCATTCGAAAATAAATGATCCATGTCGAAGACATGTTGTGTTCATTACTTATGATGTGTTGTAAATATCATGTAATTTGTGGCCAATTTGTGAGAATCGGGATGTTGTAAACATGCTCTTGGCTGAAAGCTGTTGGCCTGTTATTGCAACATTTAAGGGAAGAGTACAGTCAACAACACCAGAAAATAAGACAGTAAAGGTGTTTAAATTGAGATGCTTGTATTTGTACATTGAATTATCTAGAATGCTAGCTGGGACATGGCATTTTTGTGATAACATTTATATGCATGACTTGTAACCTAGTTGTAGTTCAATCAAGTTCTAAATATAGGACTCAAATGTGAAAGTGAAGTACCAAGAATAGTTATAGAAACACCAAGGCACAAGAAATTTTAGGAAATCTTTCTTTTATTTGTTTGTCCTCCCTGCTCCTCACATGGATCTATAAGACAGATAAAACATGTAAGGTTTGGACAGGCAACTTCATATGAAAAATTATTATAGTGAACACGCTGGATATATGAAATAATTCACCTTTACGTAACCAATTAAAAAAAAAACATTGTATGCTTAAGCTACAAGGTAACCTTGATATTACAGTACCTTATTGGTCAGGCAGAAGAATAGGCACAGAAATGGAGAGCCTAGCAAACAATAATTCCTCCAAAGCTAGTTTATTATCCTTGATCTAAAGGCGAGCCGTCTTGATTCTGAGCACCTCCTCCTGGAATATTGCCTCTCTCTCAGATGCCTCTTCATTGGCTTCTGGATATCTTTTAGAATGTCCACTTTCTCCCTCTCCAGCCCCACCAGATCCTGGCTGGGGAAGTATGCAGTACAGGTGGGGTACCTGGGGGACAGGAAACTCAGGCTGGGTGAGATATGAGGAACCTGATCTTCACTCCTAAGAAGTTATTGCCACTGTGGGCAAAAGACCCCATTGGACATCCACACCCCCAGTAATTCCATCTGTGGATGTGGCACCCATTATACTCAGTGCCCTCTCCTCCTCTGGGGTAATAGAACTGGCAGAGCCCTTTTGTCAAGACTTGAAACATCTTGATATGTACACCTTGTGTCTTGACCGCTTCTTTTCACACCTTTGGCTGCTGTAATTTATTAAGCAATTACTTCCCAAAACTGGCATACTCTTTGTTGGTGTGGGTATCTTTAAATCTAATGAACAAAACCATCTTGTGGTTCTCAATATCTTCCAGCATAATCTGAACTTCCTCAGATCTAAAAGCAACCTTCCTCTTTTTCTCACTCGCCATCAGTCTTTCATCAAACGGTGTGCATAATACTTAAGCATTTTATAGACACATCATGCTGATTGTAAAGTCATGACACCTGCTATATGCATACATCATATGTGAACTATTTTTAACCACATACATTTTAGTATACCGTGATTAATCAATTATTTTGGTTAAAGTTGATAAAAAAAAAAGTCTTGAAGTTGCGACAGAACAATCACATTTCAGCTCCCATGAAAACGGATAGCGTCTTGTTAAGTAGTACTTAAGCGACATTTACGAGCGTTCTTGTTACGAGCATGTTTGGGAAACGCATGTAAATAATAATGAACGTTCATTAAATCGCTCAGAGAAAATGCTCTTTACAACTAAAATCAACCATTATTGGGAAACGAGGCCCAGGACATGTTTTTGTGAGATTTACCCTCATGTTTTGTAACTGAATGCTTTTATTTTGTGTTAAGGCAATAAAGCAGTTAAAACACATTATTTGTATCTGTGTGCATGACTCAAACCCTTCTGAGGTTACCTCTTGCACAGCCCGTTTCATCAGTCTCTGGTGATATATAAGTGCCACATGGATGTCTGATCAATATTGAGATGCCACTTCATGCCTCCTTAATTTGTAAACCAGAACGAACAAAGTAACCACAATTGGACAACATCCTCTTTGAATACTTCAGAACTGAGATTTGCTCCAGCAGATTTCTGGACGGTTAACACCAGAGGAAATCCTTTATGGCTGTACTTACTCTGTTCCTTGTGTTCAAGCCTTTTATCTGAGACTGATTGATGGGGTTTCAGCAGAGTTTGAGTGCTCTCCCAGCTTTGCTACTGCAGTCTAATCAGATCCTGTGCCCTGGCCTTAGCCCTCCCTCTGCATCTTGTGCAACCCACAGGAGTATTTCAGGATCTATTCATGACTGCTGGCCATGGTAGAGCAATCGGACGTTCCCTGTGAGCCTCCCACATCGCAATGCATGTTTTTAAGGAGCACCTGTATTTGGGTTAATTACCTGTGTATTAAAGTTCTAGGGTCACTTTATAATAATTGTTTAAAAGTTACATCTGTGAGGTATCGTTAATATAAAGTGAATTTTTAAATAGGCCTACTGAAATTAAAATTAAAATGCTGCACTAACTCTCAAAGATCAGATGTTTTGCTTTTAACACTATATACTTTAAAACGTGATTTACAACAAACAAAACACTTTTTGTTCCTTTCTACTCTCAGTAGTTTATACAATGCACAATTGACAATTTGATATTGATACACTGGGTGTTTTTACGTTATTTTAAAAGTTAGCAGGCTTATGAGAAAAAATTGCTGCTGAAAAGCAATGTATATTTTAGCCTTGATTTGAAATATTTGTACTTTTGGCATTTTTACAAGATGATAAAATGTTCTGGGCTTTGCTGAAAACATTTGGGGCTTAAGCCCCATTAGCCCACCCCTAGCACTGCCCATGGAACAGGAGACGTTTAACAGAATGCCTAAGCTGCTCTTTTCCCAAATGGAAAAAAAAGCACCATAAAAGTAGTCCATACAACTTCTGTGCTACATTCCAAGTATTCTGAAGCCAAATGATAGCTTTGTGTTAATAACAGACTAAAATGTAATTCTTTATTAGACAAAAATCTCCCCTTCCACCGTGGCTCTTAAATTTAATTTGCACTTGCATTCAATTCAAAACATACAAGTGCATCACACTGCAATTGATCACAATATGCATGGTAACCTATGATGTTTGCAGTCTGCTCTCATTAAAATTGTGACTCTGGTGACATTTTTGCAAATTTACATTGTAGTTGCTTTTCATTTATATGCTGATGACACTCAGATCTGTCTTCCACTATAACATAATGATAAATCTATCTTCCACTATAACACAATGATTAATTACAACCATTGTTGGCTTGTCTACAAGAGTTTAAGTGATGGCTTGCAAATAACTTCTTGAACCAAAATGAAGATACATTTACATTTACATTTATGCATTTGGCAGACGCTTTTATCCAAAGCGACTTACAGTGCAATTATTACAGGGACAATCCCCCCGGAACAACCTGGATTTAAGTGCCTTGCTCAAGGGCACAATGGTGGTGGCCATGGGGATCGAACCAGCGACCTTCTGATTAACAGAAATTATTTTATTTAGGCCTAAGTAAAATTGTGCTGCTGACCCCGACCTAGGTTCTCTTGCCCCATATAAAACACAATGTGCCAGAAACCTGAGTGTTCAATTTGATAATTTATAATTTGATAATCCAATTAGTGTGGTTGTAAAGTCATGCTTTTTTTCATCTTCACCATCTCACCAAAGTAAAACCTTTTTTATCCATGCGCAACTTTCAAACTGTGATTCATGCTTTGATAACATCTCGTTTAGATTATTGTAATTGTCTTTACTACGGGGGAACGAGGACTCGTAAGTACGAGTCAGTTACACCTAGTCTAATTGCTTTGCACTGTCTTCCTGTCAAGTACAGAATTTACTTAAAAATTGTACTGTTTGTTTACAAAGCATTACATAATATGGCCCCTAAATATCTGTCAAACTTGCTTCAGCCATATGCTCCTTCTAGAACTCTGAGATCTTCAGATTTTGGTTTACTCTCTTTGCCTAGATCTAGATAAAAAAAAAGTGCTGATCGAGCACTTGTAGTCGCTGGACCGAAACTATGGAATAGCCTACCTCTACATATTAGAGTAGCTCCCTCAAATTCAACCTTCAAGTCTACTCTAAAGACATATTTTTTCTCTTTGGCTTTCAATACACTTTAATTATTGTGACCTGTTATATCTTTATTTTTATCTACTTTGTTTTCTTTTCTTTTAATAACCATTTTACCTTGTACAGCACTTTGGTCAACCATGCTTGTTTTTAAATGTGCTTTATAAATAAATATTGATCGATCGATTGATTGATTGATTGTGCATTACACGTATTGTGGCAGTTTTGAGGTGAAATGTCCACTGTGTGGCACCAAAGCGAGTTAAGTGTTCTCCCGAATCTAAAACCTGACACCTAACCTTAACCAATAGTGTTATAAAAAGGAAATGTGAGGTGAAAAAGACAATTGCTGAAGCAACCACATAACTTTGTGGTGCTTCAATAAAAACTTTTGGCTCACATGTCAACTTGCGAGCTCTTCTGAACTTCTACCCCCTCAAAAATCATTTGAACTACTGTGCAACTTGATCATGCTCGAATACGCTTGTGTGTACAGTTTGTTATGTAATGCAAATGTTAAAATATGTTGCCTTACAAGTCGTGCGCTATAGTAAAAGTGTTTAGATGTCATAATATAGCATTGTGTGAGGAACAGTGTGCAAAGTGATTATTTATCTGCTATTTTACTTGGATTTGTGTAAAGGTGAATATAAGTCATTGTGTTTAACGTGCCTCTAGTCAACGAGCCATACTAAACTCATTTTGCAAATATTTTGATATTGTAATGTGATTCTATGAGACTAGGTTAGATGTTTGACTATCATTGACATCAAACCTGACAGAACGCGTTTGTTAATCAGCCAATTGGCACAGTCATCGGCCAATGCATATTATCTCAAAATGGCCAATTAATCAGCCTGGTCTATATATTGGCCTATCAATAGAAGTCACCCTATTTTATTTTAAGTTTTAAAGCTGTACTCCTGTCACTGCTCTCACATCGAGTGGAGGGAGGCAGCATGTGCTTTTCCTGAGGCTTTGAGTAATGGCCAACATGCTGTTCAGCTCATAATCTCAGGACATACACTGCCAGCAGGGTACAGTGAAGTCCCTGACATGACTTGCCTCTCACTATGTAACTGCATTCTGTAATGTAGCAGTGTAGTAGTGCATGGCCTGTCACGCACTGGCACCACAACAAAAGTTAGACGTGGGATAGTTGCCCTTGTGGTACCAAAGCCACACTGCATTAACCTGCTTGTCACATTGAATGGCTGGCCCAAAGCCACCTCTTGACATTCAGTGCCACATGGAAAACTCCTGCTGTGTGTGTCCCTCTGAGATTTAGTGTTTGTTGATGGACTTGCTGATCCCTGGCAGAGTCCCTGTAGTCTCTGTTAGAGAGGGTATTCTTCAGCCAGGAGTGGAATAGAAACTCGAGCCAAATTGCAATATCCTGAGAAAACCTTCCTAGATCCTGCACTTGCCACCCCTTGAATCCAAAGCATTATAACAATTACTATAAACCTTTCAACCTCAAAGTTCCCTGTGTGGATATGAACTTGCACAGAAACTACTCTATATCCTAAAGAAGCTTCTTGTGTTGGAAAATATAAAATTTAGAGCTTTGCATAATGTGTAACTAATCTAAAATTACATTCATTAGTGTTTTTTTAGTTATGTTGATTGTAGAGGTGGAAATCAGCAGAAACATGGTCAGTGTTCTATCTATCGGTTGTGATAAGTATTGGGTGTATCCGATTTCAGAGTAAGTAGTTGCTGTAATCTAATTACTTTTTAGTAAAGTAGTGTAATACATTATATTTTATATTCTTGTAATCAGATTACAGTTACTGACTTTCAGTTAAAGTAATTAATTTTAAGTACATTACTTGCACTGAAGTAATATGTATAATACTTGTACAATATTAATTCATATGTACGTATTATATGTACATATGTAAGCGTTTCTGAAGCGTGAATGAGGAGGAAAGAGATATTTTGAATTTGAGCAGAAAACCAAAAACTTTAATAGGAAAAGTGAATTAGAAAGTAACATAAAAGGAATAGTTCACCCAAAAATGAAAATTCTCTCATTATTCCCTTACCGTGACGCCATCCCAGATGTGTATGACTGTCTTATTCAGCAGAACACAAATTAAGATTTTTAGAAGAAGATAGAGCTCTGTCAGGTCCTTATAATGTAATGGTTCCAGCACTTTGATGATCCAAAAGTCATATTTAGTCAGCATGACTCCAGACGATCAATGAATGTCTTTTAAGGCAAATCGATAGGTTTTTGTTAGAAACAAGTCAATAATTAAAACACTTTCCGTCCAGGGCTCTGATGCAGTTTCAAATGGCCGAACTCTCGCATGACGTTCATTCTTATGTTATAAATAAGTGGCACTTCCAAAGTTTCACTTGAATTCACCTGAATTCACCAATGCTTACATTAGGCGACAGCTACGTGATGCATCAGCTGCTGGTAGGAATTGCTTTTTAAAAGTTAATAAAATTTTAATTATCAATTTATTTTAACACAAAAGTATTGATTTGCTTCAGAAGACATTCACTGATTGACTGGAGTCGCATGGTTACTTCATTGCTGCCTAAATATGAATTTGGACCGTCAAAGTGCTGGCACTCATTTACTCCTGCTGGAGCTGGAGACATGACAGAGCTCCATTTTCTTCTAAAAATCTTAATTTGTGTTCTGCTGAAGAAAGACAGTCATACACATCTGGGATGACATCAGGATAAGTGAATACTGAGAGAATTTTTATTTTTGGGTGAACTATTCCTTAAAAAGTTAAATAGGTTTCAGCATGTTTATAATTATACGAAAACCCTTAAAATCTAGATTTATATGGCATCTTTATGCACATCCTTATGAAAACAAGTTGCAAACATACTTTTAGCTCATTCCAAGTTGCATTTTGGTCAAATATAAATTAGTTTGTTGACCTAGTAGACCTGAGTTTGTTGCAGCAGTACACAAAAACAAATAAGCTCTCTGGCTGAACTTGATTCAATCGTGGACAGTGGTTCCACCTTTGAAATGTATTTCCTTAATTTAAAATACTATTGTGGAGGCAGGGGTGTGATTGAGCGGCAATCTGTGGAGAGTGAGGTCTGGCAAAGCTGAGTGGTTAAGGATTTAGGAGGAGTCAGCGGCAGATGAGGAAGCCAAACTTCAAACTGTGTGTGTGAGAGTATGATTTTGGAGAGTTCTGCTGAAATGCGAGGATTTTGTATGAAAAAAAACGGTCTGATTTTAAAAGGAGTACGCTGTCTCCCACCTCCTCATTCCCTGGAACAAAAATTTGCTACTGTGGTGTCGAAACCCAGGAATTGAGGGAGATTAGCGTTATGGAGTCCTCATTGCTGGGCAAAATCTTAAAGACACTTGTCGGCATCAACCATATTCACCATCAGGCCCTCCTGGAGCTACGATCAGAATACGAGCAACGGTTCCAGGCCCTGATGCAAGCCCAGGCAGAGGACCGACAGTCGATCCGGACCTTGCTGCCACAGGGGGGTACTCCAGTAGTGACCCCGACATTCCCCAGATCACGCTGGGAGAAATGGGGCACCAGGACAACCTGAAGCTTTCATAGAACTCTTTGAGCATGCCGCAGAGGGGTGTTGTCCGTCTATTGCCGCTGTTGTCGGGAGAGGCTCAGCTTGCAGCCAAACCACTATCTGTCGCAAGTCTGCTGGAGCACTCAGACCTAAATCCACACCAGTGTTTACCATCCTCAGACGGATGGCCTGGTTGAGCGATTTAATCGGAACCTTAAAAATATGGTTTGGAAGTTCATACACGAAGACGTGCAAAATTGGGATAAGTGGCTAGAACCCCTGTTATTTGCAATACGAGATGGCTCACAAGCTTTTTCCTTTTTGAATTACTTTACATCCTAGATAGTCTTAGGGAAAATTGAGAGGAGGGACCTTTAGAGATTAAGAATGAAATTCAATACATTCTGGACCTGAGAGCAAAACTCCACATATTGGGGCAACTAACACAGGAGAATTTGCTCCAGGCTCAGGAACAGCAGTCCCGGATGTATAGCAGGGGCACTCAGCTATGGGAATTCTCACAGGGAGATAAGGTCCTCATGTTATTACCCACATCGAGCTCTAAATTGTTAGCCAAGTGGCAAGGGCCTTTTGAGGTCACACGGCGAGTTGGGGAAGTCAACAAGAAGGTAAATCGAATGGATAGAGGCGGAGCATGGCAAAAAACCATGGAGAGAGGTGTTACCTGTGCCGACAGTCGTCCCAGAGAGGGTGGAGTTAGGTTCGGAAGTGGAATCAAAAACCATCCATCAATCCCTTGTGGATACCACCTCTCACCATCCCAAGTCAATGAGGTTGCAAAAGGAGTTTTCTGATGTTTTTCATCTCTACCTGATCGTACACACCTCATAGAATACCACATTAAGATGACTCCAGGAGAGGTGGTAGGTTCCCACCCCTATTTGTTACCAGAACACAAAAAAGTGTTTACAGCCATGCTCAGTAGGAGTGTGATCAAGGAGTGCCACAGTGACTGGTCCAGCCCAGTGTTTTTTGTACCGATGTCCAACGGGATGGTCTGGTTTTGTGTGGACTACAGAAAAGTTAACATGGTGTCTAAATTCAACACGTACCCAATGTCTCGCATTGATGAACTTCTCAATTGGTTAGGTGTGGCTCATTTCTATTCTACACTAGATTTACCATAGGGATGTTGACAGATCCCCTTGACTCCCATGTCCTGAGAAACACTGCCTTTCCCACTGTTTGGATTACATAAATTCGCTACCCTTCCATTAATTTTGTTTGGGGCCCTGGCTACATTTCCAAATTCTCCACCCGCACGCTGCATAGCCGCTGCCTACCTGGATGATATTATTATTTATAGTAATGATTGGTAGTAGCATATCTAGCATCTGATGGCCATCCTGAGATTGCTTCGACAGGTGGGACTCACTGCAAATCCGAGGAAGTGTGCAATTGGATGGGTGGAATTATTTTGTCTGGGTTTCTATTTGGTTAATGGACAAGTGCGTCCCCAAATTGATAAAACAGAAGCTATTGCAGCTTGTCCAAGACCCAAGACTAAAAAGGAGGCAAGACAGTTCTTGGGGCTGGCTGGCTATTATTGTGGTTTGTACCTAAATATACAGATGTCACCAGCTGCTGACTGATCTTACTGGACTGAGCCGTGCCAAAAGGTGTTTACACAAGTGAAAGCTGCAATCTGTGCCAGACCACTCTTTCATTCCCCTGATTACTCTCTCCCTTTTTTGTTACAGATGGATGCGTCGGATGGGGTTGGGGACTGTATTATCCCAGGTAGTGGAGGGGGAGGAGCGCACCATGCTGTACATTAGTCAGAAGCTCTCGGTGCGAGAGACGAAGTACAGCACGATAAAGAAAGAGTGCCCGACCATCAAATGGGTAATCCTCACCTTCCGGTATTACCTGCTTGGGAGGGCCTTCACCCTCTGTTCGGATCACGCCCGCTCCAATGGCTCCATCGCATGAAAGATAACAATGCGTGGATCACTGATTAGTATCTGGCACTTCAGCCCTTTAAATTGAAGGTGGTTCACAAGTCGGGGGGGGCAGATGGATGTGGCTGTTTTTCTCTCTCTGAATGGGGGGGGGTCGTAGTAGTCCGGAAGTTTCCCTGGCCTGAGTCGGGCAGTGTGTGTATGTGGAGGCGGGGGTGTGATCGAGCACCGACCTATGAGAGTGAGGTCTGGGAAAGCTGAGTGGTTAAGGATTTACACCTGTGCTAACACCTGTTTGTATTCCCAGTGAGCTGTGACACGGAGATAAAAGGGGTGGAGACGAAGGAAGACAGGAGAGAGAGCAGAGCTTCAAACTGTGTGTCTCTGATTTGGAGTGTTATGCTGAAAAGCAAGGATTTTGTTGTCTTATTTTGAACGGAGTATGCCGTCTCCCACTTCCTCTTTCTTTGGAATAAAGGGATTTGCTACAACTATGTAATCTCAATACAAACACTTGTGTAGAAAGAACCTAGTTTAATTGGTTAAATCCAAATAAATTAGACATGTCAATGTAACTCAAATATATTTATTTAATATTTGTATCTACTAATTGCAACATCTACCTGTCCTTATCATTAGCTCAAGCTCCACTCTTCACATAACAGTAACCCCCAAAACTCTAACATAACAGAAACTCTTCTAAATCACATACATACAAAAACATTAAACACTAACAAGTATCCCCCTTTATGTTCATCTTGAACATAAACACATAAAATAACACTTAATTTTAACATTTACTCTCCCTATCGAGTCCAATGCAAAGCATGCTGGGAAATGGAAATCCACTGCCCAGTTTCATCAATGTTACATTAACACCACAATAAGTATTCATGTAGTCCCAACTCTTATTTAGTAAACTTTGATTTTACAAATTTAAATGGATAGAACGCAATGGAATCAAGTTGTGACAAAATGTTCTAGAATTGTGCAAATTGTAGAAAGCACCCAGTGAATTGCACCATAAGCTGTATAAGCAATACATGTTTGCTTGTCCTCAATTTTCAAGCAGGCACTGATCATGATAAGATATACATTTAAAATGTCATTTAAAATCAGATTCTTCTCTATTTATACTAGAAGAGGATGGACAATCAGGTCACAAGGTCATGTGGATAAATGAACACGTAAGTCTTACAACCATTCTGGAAAGTCCCCAGAAGCAAATTTGGGAAGAATGTCAACAATGTTCAATGAGAAAATGGAAAGCTATTTATGTTAATGCATTATCTTTGTCTTGAGTTTGAACTCTGCATTTAAAGAGGAACCTGCTGTCCAGAGGAAGTAATATCAGAGTAATATCAGAATGGATCTTTCCCAAGATGAAAATAAATGTTAACAACCACAAATGCTTATTTACTTTGGTTGTTTTGCACTCTCTTGTTTTTGTTGTTTAATCTGTACTCATAGCAGTCATGAGCAATTTAAGGTAACATGGGCAAATTTGCAGATTACATTAATGCTGCCCTTATTAATCATTCACTAAAACATTTTCCAACAGCAGTAAAAGCTTTGTGAAGATTAGTTAAATTTCAATGTATCCCTTTAAATACAAACCATACTTTTTAAATCAAGAAATCTCTCTGGTGACTTTGATCATTTAATGTCATATTTTAATTACAGTATGATTTTGACAAAACTGCAGTAATAATGGCTGCCAGCTAGTGCTTGTTATATTGTATTTTCATAATGCTGTAAGTACTTTGTGAAACAATCTTCAGTGAAATGAGGTTTGTAACAATGTAACATGCCATTACACTGCAGAAACAATGCATCAGACTTGTAAATGAGCCTGGATGGGTATTTGAAATAAAACTAATGCAGAAAATGACTGCACTGCCTAGCTATACCAGATCGTTTTATACTTAAGTTTAAATGTAGGTTTATTGGTGTAATCTAATGTATTCAGATTGATTCAGTGAAGTGAAATAATATTTGTGATGTAAATAAAATCAGTTTATTTAGATAAATTTTCACCAAAAAAAAAAAAATAATCATTTTGAAAGATTATATGTGGAATAACATATTGCATATATTGTTGTATACTGGCTACTGTTTAAAAATAGTATGTGAAGCAATATGCAACATTTAATGTTTTTAAACAGTAGTATGCTCCATTTTTGCCATATGACCTAATTTTGTTGCAGTGAGTATCATCCATTTGTCATCTCAGTAATTAACAACAAAAAAAAAACATAGATATCAACAAGAAGAACGGTATTTTGACAGACAAAAATTCTGATTACAATGTGTACAATTTCTTTTCTGTGTTTTCTGCCACTCACTGATTGACACAGCTGCCTCTGCCATTATTTGAATTAGCATTTTCCACCTGTTTCAGATGAACCCCATCTCTGAATGTCATGTAAAAAAAAACTGGTTGGTTTCTTTAGGCCATGAAGATACTTTAAGCAAGGCCGCAAGTACACGTATGCAAATGCAAGCGCTTGGCCAATGCATTTCCAATGCTCGGTCAGGTTAAACATGCTTAAAGGAATAGTTCACCCAACAATTTAAATACTCTTATCATTTACTCACCCTCATGCCCTCCCAGATGTGTATGACTCTTTCTTCTGCTGAACATAAACAAAGATTTGTATTTATTTATGTCATTTATCTTTCATTATAACACTGTATGCTTAAATATCTACAACAACATGGCACGACTGTATCATTTCTACAGCAATGTTGTTGATTAATACCAGCTGTGTTTTAATGCACAAGCTCATAATCATGTCACAGGTGATTGAGTCATAAGTTTCCCAATGCTCAGTGGATGAACACCCTTGCCAGTGCCCGAATTCAGATTCACAATATACTGATTAACAACAGAGAGCTAGGGAGCTGATTGAGACACACTCCTAGTCATTTCAGTCATGACAACTCTTTTAGATTTTAGAAAAGATTTAGCATTTTAATGTGGGTATGACATACAAATAGGATATTGGTTTTGGCAGACTAATTATTCTATGAACATGCGCTACACTGTCAAGTGCGCATGTCTCCGTTTTTATATCAGCGTCTCCCACTGAGTGGGTTTAAATGCCCTCTTCCAGCAAACATCGTCAGCGGAGAATATTGTGGTGGAGCAACGAATGGGGGTAAGCCCATGCATTAATGCGCCCCTGGATGTGATAACAACAGCCATGAAATTAATCTGCTCTGGTTTTGTTAAACAAGCACCATTTCAGAATCAGAATGAGCATTACACGTACAAGGAATGACAGAAGCTTCCAGTGTACAAACAATACGACAACAAGAAAGAGATAATTAAAAATACAAAGCGTATAGAAAATATAAGTATATATAGAAATACACAAAAATATATATATCTATATATCTATATCTATATATCTATATATATATATATATATATATATATATATATATATATATATATACATATGTAGAAATTCAAATCTGTTATATACAGATATTGCAAGGGAATGTAATGGTAGGACATGTTAGATAAATATAAATAGACTAAGCTGTGTATTGCACACAATTATTTCTCACTGGGGCAGTTTTAAATGGTAAATAGTCTGCATTTATATAGCACCTTTTTAACCTTAGCGGTATTCAAAGCACTTTACACTGTGTCTCATTCACTCATACATTCACACACCAATGACAGCAGAGCTGCCATACAAGGCAGCTAGCCTTAATTGGGATCAACTTGGGGTTCAGTGTCTTGCCCAAGGACACTTCGGCATGTGGATTCGTGTGGGCCGGGAATCGAACCACCAAACCTGCAATTATTGGCCAACCCGCTCTACCACTGAGGGGAAAAACTGTTCTTGTGCCTGACAGTTCTGGTGTTCAGTACTCTGTAGCACCAGCCAGAAGGCAACTGATCAAAAAGGTAGTGGGCTGAGTGAGTGGGGTCCAGAGTGATTTTTTTCAGCCCTTTCCCTCGATCTGGATGTGTACAGTTCTTGAAGAGAGGGAAGGGGCAACCAATAATCCGCTCAGCAGTCCGAACTATCCTTTGTTGTCTTCTGATTTCTGATTTTGTAGCTGAACCAAACCAGACAGTTATTGAAATGCAAAAGGACAGACTCAATGACTGCTGAGCAGACCTGTATCAGCATCGCCTGTGGCAGGTTGAACCCTCCCTCAACCGTGAAGGAAGTACAACCTTTGCTGGGCCTTTTTCACAATGGAGTCTATGTGGGTCTCCCACTTCAGATCCTGTGAGATGGTAGAGCCCAGGAACCTGAATGACTCCACTGCTGCCACAGTTCTGTTCAGAACGGTGAACGTGTTCCACCTGAAGTCCACAATCATCTCCACTGTTTTGAGCATGTTCAGCTCCAGGTTGTTTTGACAGCTCCAGACAGCCAGCTGTTCAACCTCTCTTCTGTATGCAGATTCATCGTCATCTTGGATGAGGTTGAAACTTCAGGAGCTTGACAGAGGGGTCCTTGATGATGCAGTCATTGGTGTAGTGGGAGAAGAGTAGTGGGGAGAGCACACATCCATGGGGGGCACCAGTGTTGATTGTACAGGTGCTGGAAGTGAATTTCCCCAGTCTCACAAGCTGCTGCCTGTCCGTCTGAAAGCTGGTGATCCACTGACAGATAGAGGCAGGAACAGAGAGCTGGGTTAATTTAGTTTGGAGAATAGCAGGGATGATGGTGTTGAAGTCCGAAGTCCACAAAAAGGATCCTTGCATATGGCCCTGGCCTGTCCAGATGTTGCAGGATATGACACAATCCCATGTTGACAGCATCATCCAGCGACTTGTTTGCTCGATAAGCAAATTGAAGGGGATCCAGAAAAGGTTCAGTTATGTACTTCAGGTGGGCCAACACCAGTCTCTCAAATGACTTCATTACAACAGACGTCAGAGTGATGGTCTTTAAGCATAAGAAACATCTTTCTTGGTATATATATAATTTACAGTTTAGAAGAGCCGTCCGACTCGTGGTGCACCACGGTTATTTTACATCCAGCGATTTGAACATGACGTCCTTCAACTCCAGAGGGATTATGGGATTGTAAAGTGTCCAGTCGATCCGCACTTCAGATTCTCACCGGGTATTGTATGTCACACAGGTATTTCTCGCTTATTGTTTTACTGAGGATTCATACAATTCAAGTCAAGTGGTTTTTATTGTCGTTTCAACCATATACAGTTAGTACAGTACACAGCGAAACGAGACAACGTTCCTCCAGGACCATGGTGCTACATAAAAACAACATAGGACAAACACAGGACCAGATGAGACTACACAACTAAATAAAATACCTATATATACCTATATAAAGTGCACGTGCAAACATGAGCAAAAAGTACGGGACAGTACAAGAAATTTCTAACAATGAACAGGACAATAGGGACAGTGAGAGACAGTGCAGCGCCGACCAGTATACAGTAGTGCAAAAAGTTTCTAAAAACGTAAACATAACATACTATGAGATAGTGTTCTATGAACAGCAGTTATTGAGGTAGCAGACAGTTATAAAGTGACAGTAATTAAAGTGCAACTCAGGACTGGTGTGTGTGTGTGTGTGTGTGTGTGTGAGCATGTATTTATCACTTTGTAGGGACCAAATGTCCCCATAAGGATAGTAAAACCCGAAATTTTTGACCTTGTGGGGACATTTTGTCAGTCCCCATGAGGAAAACAGCTTATAAATCATACTAAATTATGTTTTTTGAAAATCTAAAAATGCAGAAAGTTTTCTGTGAGGGTTAGGTTTAGGGGTTGGGTTAGGGTCATGGGATAGAATATATAGTTTGTACAGTATAAAAACCATTATGTCTATGGAAAGTCCCCATAAAACATGGAAACACAACGTGTGTGTGTGTGTGTGTGTGTGTGTGTGTGTGTGTGTGTGTGTGTGTGTGTGTGTGTGTGTGTGTCAAACCAGTCTCTGAGTTTTGAGGAGTCTGATGGCTTGGGGGAAGAATCGGTTACACAGTCTGGCTGTGAGGGCCCGAATGCTTCGGTACCTCTTGCCAGACGGCAGGAGGGTAAAGAGTTTGTGTGAGGGGTGTGTGGGGTTGTCCACAATGCTGGTTGCTTTGCGGATACAGTGTTTTTTGTAAATGTCTTTGATGGAGGGAAGAGAGACCCCGATGATATTCTCAGCTGTTCTCACTATCCTCTGCAGGGCTTTGCGGTCCGAAACAGTGCAAGTCCCAAACCAGGCAGTGATGCAGCTGCTCAGGATGCTCTTAATAGTCCCTCTATAGAATGTAGTGAGGATGTGGGGAAGGAGATGTGCTTTCCTCAGCCTTCGAAGAAAGTAGAGACGCTGCTGGGCTTTCTTGGTGATAGAGCTGGTGTTGAGGGACCAGGTGAGGTTCTCCGCCAAGTACATACTTGTCCATTGACATATTTAATAGTAGGACAGAGGCTATTTGCCCCAAGTGCATCTAGCAATAGATGCCATTTACTCTAAGTGTAAATAGTGCAAAGAAGATGCTTTTTGTTGCTATGTTAGATAACAATTTCACCCCTAATGAAATAGTAACATACAGCATAAGGGCATCACTGCGGCGTGTTTATTGTGTTTAGTTAGAGCCCAGAGCTGGACTGGTAATCTGGCATCCCGGGCATTTTCCCATTAATGTTCTGTACACTCTGGTATATTCCCGTACATTTCTGTATACTGTTGTAGCCTATATTATGTTCTGTTAATAATACTAATAAAAATTAAAAAAGAGGACGCAGTCTTCCAAACGAGACACAGCCGTGACGCTAGGAGCGCATCCTGCCTTCAATTTCAGTGTTTTCCCACCAGACATAGGCCAATCATTTGGCAACATTGCCGTTTACGTCACACACGGAAGTGGTGGCAAAACCAGTGACCAAACAGTAAACTTTTACCGGATATTATTTGTTGAAAAATAATTTTGAGGGTTCTTGTAGACGGCTGTGGCTTCAAGCCAAAAACAGAGCTGACTGAACTGAGGAGATAATTTCAAACATTTATAGCGAACATTATTAGGCTACATGTATGTTATTAGCTCATATCATTAAAGTAATTGTATAGCTAAGAATAGTAAAGAAAGAAAGAAAGAAAAAGAGTATGCCGCATTATTTCACAAGTGAATCATCTCTGATCATGAGATCATAAACATCCCCTCAACGGCTAACAACACTACACGCCTTATCTAAATGAGTTTCTTTGTCCCACTGTTTATTAGCAACACATTAAATATTAAACTCGTACCAACTAAAACTTGTCCGTATCAATATATCACGGCTTTAATGATACTCCGTAATGTGTCTTTAACAGACCATAGTCGAGACTTCTCTGCTGCCTAGTCACGCCTGTGCGTACACACACACACACACGCGCTTTGCCCCTCCCAGTAAGTGTGAGCGCACACCAATCGGCCACGCACTTGACGGACTGTCTGTCGACACGGGCGGGGCTCCCGGTATATGAAACAGAATTACCGGCAGACCAAAACTAAACTTACCCGAGCTGATCTCTCTCTGGGTGTCGTGCGTGCGTGGGAAATTCACATCGAGCAATTATACGAACTGCTCGAGAATGTCTTAACATTGGATGTTTATCACTGAAAGACTGAGACACTTTGACATCTGCTGCTGTATATTCTTTTGCGTACGTTGGCTGGCCAAAATGAAATTAATGTAAACATCTATTATTAACGGACATCTGGAGATTTCAGCTTTTCGCTTCAATCGAAGTGCTTGTGAATCGAATAAGGGTATGTAATCTTTTTCATATAGTTTACAGTTTTCGCACTATAGGTTATTAATTTATGCCAATGCAATGAACCTACCGGCGTAATTTACCGTAGAGCGTCGTGATAGCAACACATCTAGAGTATCAATATAATACATGGTTTTTATAGAAAATATACGGGTTTACTATTGAACACACGTGCTATGACGCGTTTATCCGTCCGTCCCAACTCCAAGTGATTTTACGACTGATTACTGCATACATACCTGAACTTGATGGTAGGGGTGTTGTTTCTTGATCACGAGACGTTGGCATCTCGTGGAGTCGCGCGCTGTTCCGTGTTTACATCTTCAGCCTACATATGCACACATACAGTTAACGTGAAAAAAAGCCTCTCCGCCGTAGGGTGTTTAATATCACATAATTTTGCAGATCTCTTGGTGTTTTTGCAGCTTTGATATGCGCTTCAAAAGGCTGCGGAGCCAATATTTCTAAAAGCATACATACCAAATGTGTTTGCCTATTTTCCACACATATTCTCGAGTTGCTTTGAGTAATGGAATACTCGAGTAATAGCAATGCTTATTTCACCAAAACAGCACTTATTTCCTGCACTGTCCACTGTGACATTATGACGTCATTCGACGTTTATCAATAGTATTTCTTTAATCAGCAGATTGGTAATTACCTATATTCCAGCGGCATTCAATCTATTAGCCTTTTAGGCGATCTCTGTGGCTTCGGGCCATGCCTATGTTTTTGAAGAGACATTTACTGGCCTGCATCTAAATCAGTACTACTGTGAAACATAATCTGTGATGTTTATGCATGCATATTTACACTTGTTTTATTTGGAGAGTGGGAGCTTCTATTCTGACTTGTCCTGAATGCAGTTGTGCGAGGTGCCCCTGGGTTATTTCCATGTCCCACTCCAGCTTGTGTCCGCAATGCTTTCAAATCATCTCATTCTGGGGATCATCATTCATGGTGATGTAACAAGCCTGATTAAGTAGGCCTCCATTGAAAGTCATCGTATGACTTGTGGTGTGTTCATCACGCTGGTGTGTTCCAACTGGCCTCTAGGTCAGCCCTGTAGAGCAGAAGGACAGGGGAGGTTGGTGCTGGAGCAGGTACTGCAGGTGCCTGGAAGAAATGGAGAAGAGTAATCATGTGTGGTTGAGTCAAAGGGTCGTGTGTGCCTGTCTAGCTAAGAGTGGACCACTTTCATTACATTTCTATCAAGCTTACCCTATTAAAAGGCATCTCTGGCAGAGAAAGAGTTTAAAGACCCTATGAAATCAAGATAGGAGTTTTGTGTGTTTTAGTTAGGGGTGGTAACTGAGAACTAGATCTTATTCAGAACTGGACCCATTTTTAAATAAAATACTGGAACTGATTGATGCTCATGACTTTGACTGCTAATAGTTTTCGATCATGAATTGTTCTGTCAATGTGGACACAACAACATGCTAACATACTCTGTAACAGTGTTTCCTTCACTATCTTTCAACAGCACTGCATCACCGCTACTAAATCAGCAGTGCGAAACATACTGTACAATGTACAGACTAATTACGTACAATGAGCTGTGTAGTCTGATTCCCGAAGACATGACTCTTACAATGAGTTGGTATTTCTGAATCTACAGTGAGACTAGTGTAGCATAGTTCCTGAACTAATGACTCTTGCCAGCAGACATATCTCCCTGCAGCTCTCTCCTGGTTACCCACAGAAGCTAAGCAGGGTTGAGCCTTGCCAGTACCTGGATGGGAGACCTCCTGGGTAAATCCAAGGTTGATGCTGGAAGAGATGTTTGTGGGGCCAGCAGGGGGTGCTCACACTGCGGTCTGTGTGGGTACTATTGCCCCAGTTTAATGATGGGAATACTATACTTTAAAAAAACACTGTCCATCAGATGAGATGTTAAATGAAGGTAGTGACTCTGGTTGTTAAAAAATCCCAGAGTCAGTACTATTGAGTCTACAGCGTGAAATATACAGCAAGACCAATATAGCCTGATTTCTGAATGAATGACTCTTATAATTAGGTTCTTTTACATAAATAGTCTGAAACATAGAGCGAAATCAGGGTAGCCTGATTCCCGTACGATTGACTTTTAAGTCTTCAGTGTAATTACTGGGTGATTGTTGATATGACAGTGTGTTGTGAAACATTGTAAACGTAGCGGAAATTTGTTTCTATGACCATGTGCTACACGGATGTTTTTTCTGTATCCATGTTTATATTTCGGTGGGAGTTGGGGGTCCCTCTGCAGCCCCGGTGCTAAAAGCCCAGGTAAGCCCGTGCATTAATGCAGTCCTGGGTGTGACTCTCTATTTCTCTTTGTGAGGTAATAATACATTCATTTGAGCTCTATAAGGAAAACTGCATTGTGAAGATCTTCTCTAGTCATACTGTATAGTTTCTTACATGGTAAGATTTTTTTAATCACCTTGTGGATTTGAAAGACCTTGAGATATGAATAGCTCCCGGTATATTCAACATGAATCATGAAATGACATCAGGGTCATGCTTTGTACACCAGAAACATTGCAGATCATGCAATTTGCAAAACAACAATTAGAAAGGTTTGAAAGGAGTATAATGTACTTCTATTCAAATATAGCTGCTCTGTGAAAAAACTACTCAATTCTTCCTTGTTATATGTAAAATGGACACCTTCAATGCAACAGTAACGTTTACAGTAAGACATGTAAACTAACTTGTTTGGCAGCTTTTCAAACTAAAGAATCTCTTCTCACTGAAAGTTGCTAAAAATGGCTCCATATTTTTCCCCTCAGTTCAAGTTTGCTTTCAAAGAATTGTACAAAAATATCTCTCAGCAGCATCCTTTTCCTCCTTTTATCTGAACGTGCTGTTTTAAAGAAACCGTGTATCAGACAGCACTCCATTTTTGTTTATCCTAAGCTGTGTTTTGCCTGGAATGTGTCATTTATAGACCATTAAGACACAAAGACATGCTTTGGTATGAGAGGACGTGCTATATTGTGAATATAGTACTTTCTTCCATGCATAGTTACTTTATAGTAAAACAAAAAATAGAACATTAATAATATGGAAAGTCATAGCTGTTACTGTACTGTGAATTTTAGCATCTTTTTATAATGTACTTTTCAAAGAAAGCTTGAAGCCGTAGTCCAGTGCTTATTCTTGGGTGTGAATATGTTGTTGTTTTTTCACATATCCATTGCTTGTATTTGTGCGTGGATCATAGTTTTCTAAAAAAGTAACTTTTGCATGTCTTGTCAGATTCAAAGATCCAACAGATTGTGGGTCACCGCACCCATTGCATTTTTTGACAAGGCATGTTGTTAAAGGCATGCTCTGTTAGTGCAAATATGATTTAATCCTGCGGGGCTATTTTAGCTTAACCACTAGCTTCTACAGAAGTCTCTGGAGACACCTTTACATCTGCCGACAGTCTTATCCTACACAAATCTACAACCATAATTAATTGACTATAGGTTCTCCAACATATCAACTGGACTTAAAGTGAGCTGAAGGGGTTTTAGAGTTTCACATCTGGAGCGCTGTTCTCTAAATGTGTTTTTCCACTGTGCCTTTGGGAGAGTGCTGCAAAAACAAACTGCAATCTTTGGTGTAAAGTTTTATTAAGTCCAGAAGCAATGTTGGTGGTGTGAAATTATGACTAAGTGTGTGTAATTTGGAGGGCTATGGGAATGTTGTGGGTGTTTCCACAGGAAGGGCTTTGATCACTACTGTCTTGCATTGGGTTTGGTTTGTTCTCTAATGAGAGTGCAAATCGCTCTATTAAAAGCTGCTATTGTTGGGGAGAGCAGTAAAAACTTTTTTACGTTTACACACCCGTTTCAGCATGCCTTTTAGAAATTTGGCTTTTCCATCTATCATACATTTTTGCCTTGATGGTAACTGTCTGAGATGTTTCTGGTTGGATTAGATTAGGCTTTTCACACAAACCACATTTCTTTCTCATCTTATTTGTCTTTAAAGTATCTCCCCATTGAAGCAACACAACATAGGTATAATTTTAAATCTCAGAAGCTTTACTGTACAATACATGTAGCCATTATGACCAAAACTGAACAAGTGCTTTGAAACTTGCAGACAAATCAGAAGGGTTGTGTTTTGATAATTTATAAAAAAAATAAAATAAATTGCACTGCACATATTAATGTAATCCTTAAAAACATAAATCTGATCAAATAACCGTGTGTTATGTCATTTGGAAAGCTGTTAAAGACAAGAATATAACCAGCCTATTTGTTTTACGCACCGACAACAATATAGCGAATAATAGCCAAGTACATATCTTGACATGTAAACAGGTGGTGCTTTTTCTGCACACAGCACATAATGTGCTATATGAATAAAAACATGTTAGCTTTCCTGGATCAGATGACTTTTTTTGTAAATGAGGTAGTACATTGTCCAGCGTCATGGAATGCTAAGCCAACTATACTAGGATTCAGATCGCTGCAACCAGAGGTGGAAGTCATCCAGATATGGGCAGAGATCGTTCACTCTAATTCCATATGGCCACCAGTAGATGGCGCCAAATACATGATAAAGACTCGATGGCTCAAATGACACAGAATTGTCTCTATGTATGGTCATTTCCACTTTTTGCTTCAGGGGGCACACTTCCGGCACATCGTGGGGAAACTATTTCTTCTTTACTCATTTGTAATCTCATGTTTTGACTAGGGGAACATATAATAATTTACCAAAAAATCAGTACTGTGTGTAGTGTTCTCAGTGATGTATTTTTCGTTGCCCTGCAGATGGCACTAAAACCTCAGCTGAGTAACGGAACAACTGTCCCACATCATCTTTAGGTGATTGTTTGTGCTAGTGGTGCACTGATCAGGAAATTTGAGGCAGATACCGATTTTTATTTTATATATATATATATATATATATATTTTATTTTATTTTTTTTTAAAGTGCCCTCTGCCACACTTTTGCTAGTTTATATGCTGTAGTTATTTTTTTATACCCCACATAGTAAAATTACAGTAACATTTTACAAAAAGATTCCACTACAACATTATTTAACATTACTGTAGTTAACATGAAATAACTTTGTTAGTTACAACATACACTAACACATTATTAAAATCATAAGTTGTATTAGTTTACATTTAAGCACTATGAACTAACAATTGTATTTTATTTAACTAACATTATGATTAATAAATGCTGTAAAAATATATTGTTCATTATTTGTTCATGATACCTTATGCATTAATGTTAAAGAAATTAAACCTTTTTATTAAGTGCTAACGTTTATTTGTATTGAAAACAGTGAATAGTTCTGTTGTCAATATTAAAACGTCATTGTGACATACTGGCAACCAAAAACCATGAGAGCATCACACACAGCAGAGATACTTTCAAAAATCAGAAAAATAGACCCTTTACAAGCTCTATAACTGCTTCAGTGAGAAATCATTAATATCTATTATTCGTTTACTGTCTTTGGTGTCTTGTTGTAACACAAATCACTAATTATTAAGCAAATCATGAAGACGTGTGCCTGTGCCATTATTGAAGAGTTACATCTGTGATTAGTGGTATTGTGACCAACATTAATCTGATTTAAATTGGGATCCTCATGCAATAGCACTGGGATGAGTGACTGATGAGAAGTGAAGCAAAAAGCGCTCATGATCGTTCAACCGTCTCTATCGCTTCACACAACGTCTGCTTGCCACAACTCACTTTACAGCACGTGTACTCAGGTTTGTATTTACATGTTTATTTGTTGTTAAATTAGCCAACAAGTCATGTTTCAAGTGCTCATTTATTAGAGTAGCAGTGTGTATGTGTGATTCCCTGTGGGCTGCAAAAAAGATCAGCCCTAAATCTAGGCACGATCACCGATCGTGGATTTAATACTAATATCGGCCAATTCCGATCGGTGGTCAATCGATCGGTGCACGCCTAGTTTGTGCTCTCGAATCGCTTGTTGCTGTATTTCTCAGTTGTAAATCACTTTACAATTGCTGGATATATATACTCTGCACACAGAGGAAGCCATACACAACGGTAAAGTAGTGCTCGGCCATTCTGCATACTTCAAAACTTGTGTATGTACACTTTAGGAGCTCATTATGGAGCAAAACATTTGTTATTTGTTGTGATAAATTGCTTTATTTTAGACAGAATTGTAGTTTGCTATAACTCTCGACACTTTCGCGTTAGCTGGATATGATACCGAATGATTGGTTGCTCCGTGAGATTTCACCGGAAATATGTATGCTACAATAGGCTTTGCAGAGAGAACATACCTTTTATTAGTTGTTGTTTTTGCTTGTGTAATCACTGCTTATGTATCAGTTCAGCTGTTGGCCGCAGAGCTGAGACACTGCTACAACTGGACCTACCAACAGTGTAGGGAAAAGTTAGAAAAATGAAAATTAAGTGACTACAGAACCATCAAGGAAAAGCGGAAGTGGTTTGACCAAATGGATGATATCTAGACCAGCAAGCAATGGGAGGGAGAGTGCCTTGGACTCGGCCACGGCTGGAGTCCACGATGGAGGATGGTACATTTAGTTACATTAACTCTCTATACTCTGCGTGAAAGCTTCACTTTATTTAGTTGACCAGCTACTGGAAAGCTTGCTTCTAACACGAAACAGCAATGGAAAAGGAATCTCAGAAAAATAAAGCGAGTAGAGTCGAACGTAACGTGCTGTGGAAAAGTGCCGTAAGTTAGGACGTAAAGTTCACACTAAGGGCTTAGTAACTACTAGTTAGTTTGTAACTTAAGGCAAGACTTCACTATTAGGCCGTAAGCTCTCCGTAAAATGATGCGTAGTCGCATAATATGATGTTTACCTGTATTGATCCAATAAGCAGCCTTCAAATTTGTACACAGAAGTATTGAAAAGCCACGAAAGTATTGAAAAGTATTGTTACAGTTGATGTTTAAACCTTGTTTGCTCCTAACTGTCAGCTGTAATAAATGATATCCCTAATAAAATATGATGCGTAATAAAAGTAGCTACCTTTGATAAATATATATATTTGCCCTGTGTTATCCTATTTAAATAACAATAAATAGGAACTGTATCTAAAATAAATAAGGGGTGATAAATACTAATACAACAGGCTGGAAAAATAGACATTTATTCATTTTAATATCTTCTATATTTTCTATATGTTGAAACTTGACACGGGGCGATGCATCCTGAAAACGGAACTGTTAGATCGGTTTCATGCCGAAGAGCTGCTTAAAAGTAAGGTTTTTTTCCTCTCTTGTAATTGTAAACGAGTGTAAATGCCAACATCATATATGTCAAAAGGTTTTAAGCCTATCATGCAAAACATGAACTCATTGATGTCATTAAGTGTGTCTTTTTTTTTTATTCCAACCGTTACTCATGGTCGGAGGCTTCCGTAAATATTTAGTTTATACGTAGGGTTGCATCCTATCAAAATTCAAAGGTGCAATGGTCAAATATTTAATCGTGTGTAAATTGTGACTTGGTGCCCCTTTACACCACAACTAGGCTGAGTTGTAACGTACGTATAGCTGGTGCAACCGGCTCCTGGACACTATAGGAGACCTTTTGTACAGTAGGATAAATTATTTTTGTAATGCTATAACTTTTGATTGCCTTATCGTATCAACAAAATTTTATTATTTGATGATTGCGAAAAAACCCAAAACAAAACTAAAACAGTTTTCTGAGCTACCTTATTTACACACTGAGATATATAATGTAAAATTAGACTAATAAGAAAAAAATGTATTCAGAATTTTTTGCAGTTTCTTAGGCTAAGACTTGTGTAATGTATCAATCTATATCATTAAAAAATGTAATTGAAAGAACCCTCCTTGTTTTCTTGTGTTCAGTTATAAGCATTTAAATGTGGGTATGCCACTGAAACAGAATCTTTAAAAACACCTTCAGAGCTTAAAGGGTTAATTAAAGAATTAATGTTAGTATTGTTAAAATGTTATATGCTTCACATTTCTGCCTGTAAACCCTCCAAAAATTGGCAAGTTAAAAGGATTTTTGTGGTAATCAGCATTATGACACAAAAGCTTTCGATTGTGCTTAACCAATATTGAACCCGACTTATTGCTTTAAAGGGAAACAATTTTCATACATTGTCAGGTCAACCTATTTATAGCACAAGTGTATAATTTCTGTGACACTGGCCTCACCATACAGAAATGTAAATATACTCACTGTTATCATTGGTTATACAGAATACTCAATCTCCATTGGTTGTACAGATAGCCATGCCCCAAACACGCCCTAGAATCAACATAATGCTATATGCTGTCGATTTAGTGTAGCTTTTATTGCACCTGAACATTCCTTAAACATTTATAAAGATTTATTGTTTATTGCAGTTTAATTTATTTCCTCTGCAATGTAAAAACTTATATTTCAGATATGAGCATACAGTTAAAACCTGTATATATGAACTAGTAGAGCAGGCCATGGCAGTAGGTTCCAGGTTGTTTTTAGTCCCAGTCAGATCCTCGTTAGACTAATATTATTACAGATCAGTTTTAAATAGGCCAACTAGCTTCTCCATCACTATCTTTAATAGCCTATACAAGGTGGCATCAGTCTAAGGAGGCTGCCAACCCTGTTTGTCTACCCTTCGACAGATACTTGATGTCATGTGCATCCTTGGGTTGAATCAAATTAGTCTAGACTTTTAACCAAAACAATTCCCAAAAACTGAGGGTGCGTTTTATGCCGCTGTGTGTGACTTGCCTTTCAGTGGCCTTTTGATAGTAGGTGGCTGCATGATGACTAATAAAACTGTCAATTATATTCTTGCAAGTTTACTGTGAATGCATTGCACAACCTATACAAAATTAAAATCAATGTTTTGTTTTTGGAAAATCTAATTTCCAGAGAAATTTCCTTCAGATGTGTATGGAACGTTCAGCATGCGCTCTAAAATGGGTTTGTGCTGCTTGTTTCCAGAACAAAATGGGCATAATTCTAGAACATTTTGTCACAACTTGATTTCATTGCATTCTATCATTGTAAATGTGTAAAATGGAAGTTTACTTAATTCATTTGAGTTGGGAAATAGTTTTTGTGGTGTTAATGTAGCATTGATGAAACTGGGTAGGGGATTTCCATTTCCCATCATGCTTTGCATGGGACTCGATAGGGAGAGAACATTTTTAAATTAAGGGTTAATTGATGTGTTTTTGTGCAAGAGGAATATTAATATAAAGCAGGATATTCTTTATGGTGTTTAATGATATGTTTTGTTGAGATTTAGAAGAGTTTCTGGTATGTTGGAGTTTTGGGGGTTACTATTATGTGAAGGGGAGTTTTAGCTAATGACGAGAACAGGTAGATGTCGCACATGATATTGATTATTCACTTCATTGATTAAATGCTGTGCTAACATAGCATAGTTACTAAACTACACTCTGTAGCATTTCCAACCAGCATATATTATAATGCTAACATTCACTTTCACTAGTTAGTATATACAAAAACAATTTATTTGAGTGACATTGAAATATCTATTTTGTTTGGTTTAACCAATTCAACTAGGTACTTTATACACGTGTATAAACTCATTTCAAGCATGTAGAACCGCTGTCCATGACTGAATCAAGTTCAGCCAAAGAGCTTTTCTTTTTGTTTTTTTTAGTGTGCCACAGCGCAGCAAGCAGCAACTCTCCCTTCCATTAGTCACAACTTGGCATTGTCTGCTCGCCAACTGATGCAGACTCTTTCAAATATGCAGGAGGCGTATCAAGTGATTAAGAAGCATGCACAGCAGTGTGTAAGTGAGGCCTCTCCTTTTGGGAGATAAACACCGGAAACATGGAACAATAGAACACTTGCCATGTTGATGGTGAGCTTCATGATGCACAATAAAAACAAATCAATAATAGAGGCTGTTAGATCGCTGCTCTGGGATGCTGCCATATTCGCACATGCTCTTGCACAAACGTGGCACTCACAACCGCAGACTCATCACAGCGCGTTCCTTTATCACTTCCATGTGGAGAGCTGACGAGTGCACTTTCATTCTGCATTTCTGTCCAAGACGTTGGTGTGTGCAGCATCCCACTTGTCAACTCGAAACATCTTGATTCTGGTTGGGGGATGTCACATCTACCTACTTTTTTCTGTCGGAGGTCTGTCACACTTATTTAGATTGGAAGAGGTGTGACAGACTAAGCGATTGCCTCCAACATTTCTCCGATAACATGTAACAGATTGCTGAAATTTGAACAGGTGAGTATTTATGTGTTTGGAAGTTGCTTTTATTCAAAGTGACTTGCATTCATGGTATCCATTTTATCAGAATGTGTGTTCTCAGGAAAATCAAATCTCGACGTTGCTAGTGCTATGCTCTACTAGTTGAGCTACAGGAACTCTGTGAGTTCCATGCAAACAGTTGCAATAGACTGAATTAGGATATAATTAACAGTGTAACCTTACTCTGCAACTTTATATGATTTTGTCTTTGGGGGTTTGCCATAGAAAGTGAGTGAAAGTGCAGCTTTAGTGAGATAAACATTTGTGCCATTGAAAATAAAGTTTCGATTACTTGTATCAAGTTTAATATTTTTTTCCATGTTGGTTACATACATTTTGAAAAACATTTATTTAATGATTTATAAAAACATACGGAAAACTTAATACACAACTTAATCATTAATTTAAAAGAAAGTTAATTTCAAACATATTTTTCTATTTTATATATATATATATATATATATATATATATATATCTATATCTATCTATCGGTGTTGTCAGTCGATTAATTGTAGAATTTGAAAGTGCTGAAATTTGACACTATATATGTTTATTTTCTTCTCAAAATTTATTTATTTCTATCTTAGAAAAGAAAACAAAATAATATTTAGCAATATGCTTTATTAACATTTTCCAAATGAAGCCTTCCACAATATAAACATAGAAAATAGCAAATAGCATTGAATCACATATTTTTATATATTGTTTTTTTTTAAAACACACTGCGGTTTCTAAATTCAAGTTTGAGGTATGAAAAGGTGTAATTTAGGTTGTAGAACAAAACCTCCATGTGTCTTAAAGTCATGTGTACCACCGACCTTCTTTAACTCATAAGTTCAAAAACCCCATAATAAAAACACATAGGAAAATCCAGAGGGAAACCATAGCAACTTCTGGGTTCGCCTACAAATTGATGTCACTGCTGAACCGCTCTTGTAGCACAGCATTAGAGCTTCTATCTCCATTTAATCACTAACAGGGAAGCGCTGTCAGTGATAAAAGAGATTCTTTACTTTACTAAGATAACAACCCCCATGGCATGGTCATAGCAGAGAGTGTAACTATCAACTGTAGTGTTACGACCAAGAAATTAAAAAATTCTGGTTACGACATTATATGTCGCCACGTTATGGTAAATGTTCTGCACTTTTATAGCACCTTTTTTAACCTTTGCGGTATTCAAAACGTTTTACACTGCATCTCATTCACCCATTTACACGCACACTCACACACCAATTAGAGCAAAGCTGCCATGCAAGGCACTAGCCTGCCATTGGGAGCAACTTGGGGTTCAGTGTCCTTTGGGGGCCAAGGACACTTGGGCATGTGGGCCAGGAATCGAACCACCAACCCTGCAATTAGGGGACAACTCGCTCTACCACCTGAGCCACAGCCACCCGTTATGCTATTTAATGCTAAGCTTGTAGGCTCATCTTGGTAGAAGGGCTCATCTTGGTAGAAGGGCTCTGGTGTACGCGTGTTTTGAAGTGTGCGTCAGAGCAATGACTCCGGGCGAACACATTACAAAGAACTGCCCTTCAAACCAGTGATAATACTATATTAACGGTAAACGTTTTAATCGCGATTAAGAAAAATGTTTACGTTAAACTTTTTAATTAATCACATGCGTTAATTATGACACCCATAAGATCTATGTTTTTTGTGTATGTATATACATTTTTAGGTCAAAAATATTAGGAGGGTTTTTTAGACTTACTCCATTTGACATAAACAAAATGTGCCTTGTCATAAAAAGATCAAAATATTAGTGCTTTCAATGGATTAAAATGTTGTTATTGCGATTTAATCACACAATTGTTTGTTGTTAATTGCGATTAATCACAGTTTGAAAGTGCTGACATTTTTATATTCATTTTCCTGTCAAATGCATTTATTGCCATCTTGAGAAAGAAAACAAATCAATATGTAACAATACAATGATTATTTAAAATTTTTCAAACAAAGCCTTCCACAGTACAAAGATTCAAGTAGCATTAAATGTTTCCCAAGTCTAAGTGGGAGATAGACTGAAAGAACTAGTCCCCACATAGGTTGCATATACATTGCAGTGGGCATTAAATCTGTTAAACTGTCATCCTCCACAATATTTGCAGACTGTGGCTATCTGCTTTATTACAGCAATTATGAAGCTGCGTTCATGATTCACGTCAGGGCAGCAACGCCAGCGGCGCTTTGAGCTCGGCGGGAAAGCACTTGGAAAGCACTTGCAAACAAAAATGTCTCATTGTGCATTTTAGTGATTGTAAAGATTTGATGTGCTACTGTGGTAATTAAAATGCGCCTTGCACAGGTGGAAAAATACTTTATTTCTATAACAAGTCCCATCTGGGATGGTTTTGTACATCAAATAGCGTTAGTTGAAGTCAGAAGTTTGTTTACACTTAGGTTGAAGTAATATAAACGAATTGTTTAACCACTCCACTGATTTAATATTAGCAAACTATAGTTTTGGCAAGGCGTTTAGGACATCTACTTTGTCATTTTTCCCAAAAAAAATTACAGACAGATTGTATCGCTTTTAATTGACTATATCACAATTCCAGTGGGTCAGAAGTTAACTGTGCCTTTAAGCAGCTTGGAAAATTCCAGAAAATGATGTCAATCAGTTCACCTACACCTTAGCCAAATACATTTAAACAGATTTTCACAATTCCTGACATTTAATCATAGAAAACATTCCTTGTCTTAGGTCAGTTAGGATCACTATTTTAAGAATGTGAAATACCAGAATAATAGTAGAGGATTATTTATTTCAGCTTTTATTTCTTTCATCACATTCCCAGTGGGTCAGAAGTTTACATACAGTTTGTTAGTATTTGGTAGCATTGCCTTTAAATTGGTCAAAAGTTTTGGGTAGCTTTCCACAAGCTTCTCACAATAAATTGCTGGAATTTTGGCCCATTCCTCCAGACAGAGTCAGGTTTGTAGGCGTCTGCAGACAAATTTTCTATCAGATTGAGGTCAGAGATTTGTGATGGCCTCTCCAATACCTTGACTTTGTTGTCCATAAGCCATTTTGCCTCAACTTTGTCTATTTGGAAGACCCATTTGTGACTGAACTTTAACTTCTTGGCTGATGTCTTTTAGATGTTGCTTCACAATATCCACATCATTTTCCTTCATTATGCCATTTATTTTGTGAAGTGCACCAGTCCCTCCTGCAGCAAAGCACCCCCACAGCATGATGCTCCCATCCCCATGTTTCACGGTTGGGATGGTGATCTTCGACTTGCAAGCCTCACCCTTTTTCCTCCAAAAATAATGATGTCATTATGGCCAAACAGTTCAATTTTTGTTTCATCAGACCAGAGGACATTTCTCCAAAAAGTAAGTTCTTTGTCCCCATGTGCACTTGCAAACTGTAGTCTGGCTTTTTATGGTGGTTTTGGAGCAGTGTAGGGCTGGGACAACGCGTCGACGTCATCGATGACGTAGACGCAAAAAATACGTCGACGCAAAATATGCGCGTCGATTCGTCGGACCCAAAACAAAGATGGCGGCGCCGAAGAGTAGTAGAAACACGACTGGCTCCTCAGACTATCAGAAGTGCAAGGCGGCATGCACTCGTTCCTCTAAAGTATGGGAATTCTTTAATTTAAAAGGAAACAATTCCGTGATATGTCGTCTGTGCAAAATGGAGATGGCCTTCCATTCTAGCACCACGGCAATGCACCAGCATCTGAAGAGGCGCCACCCGGTTGCAGCTGCAGATGACAGAGCACCGTAAGTTTTTTTTTTTCAACTCCCCACTTTGCACTCGATGTTGGAGTAGGCTATAATACGTTGTCGACACTTAAAGTTTTCGCTTATAGCTGTTAATAATGCGCTTATAGCTATGAATGTCGTGAAAAATACATAGAGGACACTGACAACGCGCTGACAGACAGGACCAAGCAGGTAACATTTAATAAAGTCTCAACTTTCAAATTTGGTCATTCAAAGAAAATCAAACCATAAATAGGCCTACTATTTTGTGGCTCTTTAATGTGTCGTGACAGATTGCCTCAGTTAAAGCTGCTCGTGAACCGATCATCTTTTCCTTGGTTAATTTATAGCATCAAATAGGCTATACATGAATGTAGCCTACATCAGAAGGACTGTTGTTTTAACCGCTGAAAGATGTCAGTACGGTAGCCTACAATCCATTATTCAAATTCAAATCCACCGACGTTAATCTTCTCTCTCCTAACTACTTTGTCGGACAAAAATGGCGTATTATGATTGATTGATCAGATCGCCAGTCAATCAAACTCCCGGCAAATGTTTTTTTTTTTTTTACATTTTATACACCCCCACCCCCGATGAAACCGGTATTACCGGTGTTGTCACAAGTCGATTAATCGAATCAAAATCGAATCGGACTAAAAAAAAAAAAAAAAGAATCGTTAGATTAATCGATGCATCGAAAAAATAAATCGCTAGATTAATAGTTTAAAAAATAATCGTTTATCCCAGCTCTGAGCAGCCTTTTAGGTTATTTAGATATAGGACTCGTTTTACTGTGGATATAGATACTAGTCTACTGGTTTCCTCCAGGATTTTCACAAGGTCCTTTTCAGTTGCTCTGGGAATGATTTGCACATTTGCATCAAACTACGTTCATCTCTATGAGCAGCGTGATTGCTGCATGGACCCATGGTGTTTATACTTGCATACTATTGTTTGTACAGATGATCGTGGTATCTTCAGGCATTTTGAAATTGCTCCCAAGAATGAATCAGATTTGTGGTCCACACTGTTTTTTTTCTGAGGTCTTGGCTGATTTCTTTTGATTTTCCCATGATGTCAAGCAAAGAGGCACTGAGTTTGAAGGTAGGCCGTAATGATGGCTTTTTCTTTACTGTCTTCAAACATTTTGACATTTTGTCTTAAAGCCCCAGAAAAAAAAATCTAAATGACCATGAACTTAATTCAAAGCCTGTTCATTATAGTAGAGGTGTATTCAATAAAAGCTTATTGGTCAAGAAACACAAGAGTCTGACCCACAGACTGCTAGCAATCATTTTAAATGTGTCAGAACTAGGAATTTGTATTTGAGGTGACAGGGCCATTAACCATGCAAGGAGTTGAGTCGTGTTGTTAACGTTCCCATTTTAAGAGAGTTTGTTGTATACCAGAGCTCCATGGAGAAACTTGTGCACAGGGGCCCACTGATCTCCTCTTGCTGTTTTCTTGAACGTTTTCTCCCTCCTAACCCAACCAGTGCCCCCCCACACCATAATTGTATGTTTTCATCACTGTTGAATCTCACTTTAAGCTCTTCACTGTGAGCACTCCCAAAAGCTGTAGAAATAGTTCTGATATTTAAGTGACTGTGTGACTGCTGTCAGACCACACTAATGTGAGTTGGTGACTGAACAACCTTGCCAAGCGACCATCTGAAACTGAATGACTGTAACAGAGATGACAAACTTAATGGGACCTGTGTGGCTCATGTAATATTCTGCAGGCAATTGTAATGAACTAATGTGACAGATAATGCTTACAGAAGGTAGAGATTAAAATTGTGTCATTTCCCACTACTGCTTGGCAACAAAAATACAAAATAGATCTGAAAATGTAGATCTGAGTTGAAATACTCAAAGGCCTTCTGTCACCCACTGATTGTCATTAAATTGCAGATGTGTTTGCTATTTCAAAGATCTCATTTGCAGAAAGTTTCAGAGGTGAACACCATTCTCTTCTTTTCATGTTAAAGGCTTTTAATAAAGGCCCTGTGGTTATATACCATGATGGTTAGAAACTTCTACAGATGGTATCAGTGGCTGGCAGTTTAGCCTTGCACGAAGCAATTATTTTCACCTCCATAAACCGGTTTGTGGTAGAATTTAAACAGTAAAATCATGTCATCGACCCACATGCTAATGGCTCAGGTTAGACCACCTGTCTTAACCAAATGAACCAGATCTGCTCCGTCAAGCCCTGCTGCCCTAGTTTCATTTGCATGATATCGAGCTTCACCTGTGCAAGCGTCATGTATTATCACTATGTGCATTTGCAAAGTGCACATGAAAAGGATGGGCCATGACTCTGAAGATAATTTCCATTCCCATGATCTCCGCCAACATCTGACAGCTGTCAGAAATTATGATAGAACAAAAAGAGAAGCTTCAGTAGCTCTGTGTCTCCAGCAGTATTGGGGAAGTTACAAACGGTTCAAATCTGATTTTTTGAGTTACTCTTCAAACTGCAAGTTATACAGTCGTTTTTGCTATAATGTCCACATTAGTTGTCACAGAAAATGTTAATGAAGAAAACTTGCGGATATTCACCATGCATGAGATTTTAGCCATGGATATTTTAACATTGATTATGCTTTTCATGAGGGCAGGATCCAAATACAAACATTCATCACAGTCAAGGACTTAAAAATGGGAAAGGTGGCATGTGCAATGTTTGTTGCTGCTACTTTATCCTGCTGTGGTTTTTCACAACTGAAAATTCAGAAATTTATTGAAAATTCAGTTTTTAACGATCCTACTGCATGGCCATCTTTATTGAGTCACAAAACCCGTTGTATAACAACTGTCTCGCACCGCAAATGACGAAAAAAACACATGAAATCCGATCTGACCATTCAGACTAAGACATATTAATAAAAATCCGATTTTAATTGTGTTTCCGATTGTTTCACTTTTAATTGACTATATCACAATTCCAGTGGGTCAGAAGTTTACGTACACTAAGTTAACTGTGCCTTTTAAGATGCTTGGAAAATTTCATAACATTATGTCATGTCTTTAAGCAATTAGACATTTAACTTCTGATAGGGAGCCATTTCCAAATGTCTGAAGGTACCACGTTCAAACCATAGTACACAAGTATAAAAACCATGGAACCACCCAGCCATCATATCGCTCAGGAAGTAGACGCATTCTGGTGTGAAAAGTGCAAATCAATCCCAGAGCAACAACAAAGGACCTTGTGTAGATGCTGGAAGAAACAGGTAGACAAGAATCTATCCACAGTAAAACAAGTCTTATGTCGAGATAACCTGAAAATCTGCTCAGCAAGGAAGAAGCCACTGCTCCAAAACCTCCATTAAAAAGCCAAACTACAGTTGTGCACATCGGACAATGATCTTACTTTTTGGAGAAATGTCCTCCGGTCTGATGAAACAAAAATTGAACTGTTTGGCCATAATGACCATCGTTATGTTTGTGGAAAAAGGATGAGGCTTGCAAGCCAAAGAACACCATCCCAACCGTGAAGCATTGGGGTGGTGGCATCATGTTGTGGGGGTGCTTTGCTGCAGGAGGGAGTGGTGCATTTCACAAAATATATGGCATCATGAGGAAGGAACATCTCAAGCCATCAGCCAGGAAGTTAAAGCTTGGTTGCAAATGGGTCTTCCAAATGGACAATGACTCCAAGCATACAAGCAAAGTTGTGGGAAAATGGCTTAAAGACAGCAAAGTCAAGGTATTGGAGTGGCCATCACAAAGCCACTGACCTCAATCCGATAGGAAATCTGTTGGCTGAACTGAGGCCTACTAACCTGACTCGGTTACACCAGTTCTGTCTGGAGGAATGGGCCAAAAGTTGTGAGAAACATGTGGAAAGCTACCCAAAACATTTGACCCAAGTTAAACCATTTAAAGGCAATGCTACCAAATACTAACAAACTGTATGTAAACTTCTGACCCACTGGAAATGTGAAATGTATACTACTACCTAATTTGATATATAATTACCATATACATATACTATTGTATTTACATGGTGCTTCAAATTAATACAAAAATACCATGGTACTTCACTTTATTACCACATACCTTGTGTTAACATGGTGCTCCTAGATAATGGTACATGTCCAAAAAACAGGATAATACCATAGTACATTTTATTTTTTTTAGGGATGCACCGATGCATCGGCTGAACATCGGTAACGGGCGATATTTGCCTCGTTAACTGCCATCGGCCATCGGGAAATAAAAATGACATTCGCCGATGATTATATGTGTCATGAACGCTGTGCTCAGGAGAAACTTTTTTTCCCTCTTTTTATTTGGGCAGGGGAGATATCGAGACGGGCCCTCTCCTCAGTAACTTAGATTAAACAAAGAAGATGGCGGTCGTGTGGCAATATTTTAGTTTCAGAGAAAGATCAGCGTTTTGCAGTTTGCAATACGTGTTCCATTGAAATTTCAAGAGGGGGGGCTGTTAGAAAGTCATTTAACACAACAAATCTCATTGGACATTTGAGAAGCAGGCACGAGGCGGTGTACGGCGATTACCTGCAAGCTGACCAAAAACGGAAAAATGAAGCGCCAAGAAAGCGCAAACCCCCGGTAAGACTCAGACTTAAATTGACACGGCGTTTGAGAAAGCCAAATAGCTGCCTCCAGACAGCGCCAAAGCAAAACAAATAACAAACAACGTGATGGAGTTCATCGCTTTAGATGACCAGCCTTTCTCTGTAGTGGAGGAGGACGTGGGTTTTCGGAGTCTGATGAAGTTTATGGAGCCACGCTACACGCTGCCGAGCAGGTGTATGGGACGCGCGATGGAGAGCGTGCACATCACACAGAGCGCAATAATCCAATGACCCTCCCTGCATGATGTGTTTGAGGAGATTCTGGAAGAAAATGGACCAGAGAGGACAAGTACCTCTGTATCCCAACAACTGGGTATTTTCCTGGCAGAGACCACTATTCCCAGAGGTGAGAGCGCACTCTGCTATTGGAGAAATAACCACCTGCGTTTTCCAGAACTCGCACAAATGGCACGCAAATACCTTAGTGCGCCATGCACCAGCACCGAGAGTGAGCGGTTATTCAGCTCTGTGTCTCATGTTTTGGATGAAAAGCGAAATAGGCTTTGCTGTGACAAGGCAGAGGTGCTTATCTTTGTAAAGAAACACATGCATCTTATTAAGAAGTAGGCCAGAGATACAGCAGATGACTTATGTCATTAATGATCAAGTGGAGGTACTGTTTTTGTTTTATAAGATGCCCCATGTTCCAGCCTGTGAGTTCTGAAACACTGTAATGTTTTATTCTGTATGAGAAATACACAAGGTGAAAGATAGCCCTATTTATGTTTGTATTTATGTTAATAACATTATTTATTTCACTTGTTTTTGCATTTACACTTTATGTATTTTTTTTTATTTATCAGAAAAATATTTGAGTAAGTTTTTGTTTATCAGGCTAAAACCACTCAAATAATTTTGTTGGGCAATGTATTGAAACAATCTTTTCATTGATTAGTTAGCAGTCAAAGGTTTTTGAATGTTATTTTTCAGAAAATCACTTGTTATAACTAATGTCAACCAGAAAGTGACATTAAAGGTTGTTTTTGTTTCATAAATTGGTCTGATTGAATTTGTGCTCATTCTAGGATAGTGTGATCAAGAGCCGAAAGACTTGTATGTTTCCGTGGCACAAAAGAAGGAATAAATAACAAAAAGAAAAACATCGGCATCGGCCAAGTTGTTATGTTAAACATCGGTATCGGTATCGGCCCAGAATTTCCCAATCGGTGCATCCCTAATTTTTTTGTGTAGGCTGCTACATGTTTTGATACTGTTTTGATTGGAAAATTTCTTAACCTGCAGAAGTCATTCACAAGCTGCATGTGTATTGAACTTAATAAAGACTTTCTTCTGTGAGCCTGTGTAGCTCAGCTGTAGACGCTGACTACCACCCCTGGAGTCGCAAGTTCGAATCCAGGGCATGCTGAGTGACTCCAGCCAGGTTTCCTAGGCAACCAAATTGGCCCTGTTGCTAGGGAGGGGTGAGTGGTTAGTTGTGTGTGGATGCTGAGGAGAATAGTGTGGGCCTCCACATGCTATGTCTTCGTGGTAACTTGCTCAACAAGCCACATGATAAGATGTAGATTGACGGTCTCAGACGTGGAGGCAACTGAGATTTATCCTCCACCACCTGGCCTGAGGCGAGTCACTACACCACCTTGAGGACTTTGAGTGCATTGGGAACTGGGCATTTCAAATTGGGAGAAAAAAATAAGGAGCTTCTTCATCACTGGCAAATGATAGGACAGATTTGCAGATTTCGTTTCCACTGATTGATTGTAGATCCACTGCAACCAGCGTTATGTTTATTTGCGATTGTTATAAAATATTCCATGAGCTTGTTGACAAGTGAGAGAATATGCCAAATGATTCAGCAGCGTGAGCGCAAGCTTTCTGAATCATTCAGATTGATTCACGAATCGATTCAGACTGCTTTCCTATCACATGTGACCAATTCATTGTAAAGAGCCGACTCAAATGACCGATTAATTTGTGACCGGACATCTTTAGTTCTGATTCAAAACTTGCATTAGTAAACACAGGGTACAACGTATGCTGTAGCGGTGTAGCTTTTGTCAACGCTACACAACTAACTTGTTAAAAATATAGCTTAGCTTCTGAAAAGCTACTTGATTTAAAAACTAGCGAAGCTACCGTCTGGCTACTCAGAAATGTAGTTAAGCTAATAGCTTCGCTAATTGTAGCAGAGCTACTGCCCATCACTGGCAAACAACATTAGAGCTCAAATAATAGACAAGTTTTAAGAATTAATGTGTGCTTTTATAAAAATTTTAAACTTCCCCAATCTGTCTTGAAACCCTCCAAATATTGTGTCCATTCACATCTATTGTAAGTGCTATTACATCCATTTTTGCTTTTTTTTTAAAGAAAGGATGGACAAGTTGAAAAATATTTTTTGTTGTAATCGACATTATGCCACAAATGCTGTCGATTGAGTTTAATGTTTATTAAATCTGGAATATTCCTTTAAAAATAGCCAGCTCACATGGTGACCGACACCTTAATTGAGGCACTCCTGGAGAGACAATTTCATGTAAAATTATAGTACAAATTAGTAATTTAGTTGTTTTTGACCCACATATGCATTTTAATGTTAATTTCTTGTAAAATAGATATCTATCAGATTATTTAATGTATAATGTAATCAGAGCTGAATTGCTCTTTTTAAAAAATAATTAGGTTCTGAATGAATAAATCTTAATTTGGGTGCCAGCATTTAACTTGAAGAGATAATCATAATAAATCGTAATAAACACTAAATATAGCTAAAACACTAGATTAGTCGAAAACATAGTGATGAACAGCAGCATTTGACTGCAAATTATGCTATAAAAATACATAAAATTCAATGCAGGTGCTTCCACGAAGATAATTGTTTCTGAACTGGTTCATGTACATGAACCATCCAAATGAACTGATTCACTAAAGCGAATCAGATTTTCAAACGGAATGAGAGGAAATTGTTGGAGAGTGTTTTAAGTAAAGCCTCTCCATGCACAATACAATGTGACCGACAGCGATGTAGCATTTTGTTCTCATTGGAAAACATAATTAAAAAGATTTGAAAATCGACACTTGAAAACAGGTGAGCTACTGTCATGATACTGAAACATGTGCCTAATTCTTATGTACTAGTTACTACCCAACACTGGTCTCCAGAAACAAGGGATTTCCTCTTCTAGTTTATATGCAGTAGAGACTTGCAAAAACTAAATTATTTGCTGTGTGAAGTAGTAAGCAGATGTGGTATTTGCTGCTACTCGGTGCATTGAGCTACACTAGAGTCATGTGAGGGCGTGAGGCCAAAGCCATACCCAGCCCTGACACTTCCTTTTCATGGCTTTTTCAAAAACTCTTTTTTTCGAAATGGCACTCTGCTAACACCCACTTTTAAAGATCACTCAAAACACAGTACTGTATGTGCAGGTTAAGCATGCATTATCGTTATGCAAATGCAATAGCAGAAACTGGCTGCATCCTGTTAAACCAGATATTGGGACACCACTTTTAAGATGAAGGCTTTCAGAACCTTAGTAATAACAACTGGGACTTTTTTTTTTTTTAGTGATGAACTAAAAACATTGTGGAGGGCAGGAAATGCTGTAATGATGGCAGGAAGTGATGTAAAGAAGTGGGATTTTACTTAAGTAAATAATGCTGACCAATTTATACAGTGTTTGTAATAAGGTTGGTAGGGTTACTGACCCCATGAAATAGTTTGACAAGGGCAGTTTTCTTTTCATTGTTGACATATTTCCTGTAATCAGAAAGTTGGAGCTGGACATATCTAAGGACTAGGCCTTTTTCTTTTAAATAGACAATAGCTTTTAGTTTATATAACAGCCATTGCCATGGTTTTCTACTTGCTGTTGCTAATCATGAGGGACATTCATTCTAGAAAGCGTTTTTTTTTTTGGAAAAACTATTGAGTGCAGGATGAGTCATCAATGTGTTTGGCCCTTTTTCCCCGAAGAAATAAAGTTTTATGTTTTAAAAGTGTATATCTGCTAAAAGTTAATTTTGTTAACCGTTTTGAGTACACTAGTATGTATAGGTGGCCTTGAAGCCAATAGATATGGACTTAAAGCCACAGTACTCCAATTTTGATGGTGCCATAAAACAAGACACAGTGCTTTGATTACAGATAAAAAAAAATAAAAAATGTGTTCTGTGTATAGACTGATGACGTTCTGCCAGGTTTATCATGGACAGCCGTGTCACAAACTTATCTGTGGCAAATTATAAATGGCTCATGTTGTTTCCGTGGATATGGCTGATGGCAGCAGAGAAGAGATCCAGACATGAGTGCATTTCCTTCTTCCATTTGGAAATCATCAGCACCTCTGCTCTGCACTTCCTCTCCTCACTCCTCAAATAAGCAGAACTCTGACCTCTGGCCTTTAGCTCACTTGAGGCGGATGTGATGTGACGGAGTCTTTGCTGTCCTTTGTGGACTATTGTTGCGTTTGTTGCTTTTCTGGATACAGATAAGATAAACTGAAGTTCAGAGGCTAGTCCAAAATCTTCTGTTTATTTTTAGCACCACAGCTCACAAAATTTGAATATGTTTGTATGTATTGTAGTTTAATATAATTAAATTAGGGATGCACCGATGTATCAGTTGCCAATATTTATTGGCCAGTTATTGACCAAATAAAATCCATCTGCAAATCTGTTTTTAGCTTGAAAACGTCAATATGAAGAATATTAGAATTAATTATCAACACACTTTGTAAAAATTCTTTGAAATCAAATGTCCAGTACAGAAATAACAAATAATGATAGCAACAGAAAGTAAAAGCGTTGGCACTCCTAAGAATATTTCATTTATAAGTATTATCGTTGTCACGTTGAGGAAGTAACGTCGTTAAAGACATGACTTTGTCTTCTGAGACATTGGAATGGAATCCATATGGTATCCAAGGTGCTATTTGAAAATATTTTTACTGTACTAAATCATAACATAAAATGTCATTAGAGAATTGGGAAACATGCTAAGTTGAAATACTGGCTTCTCCGATAACAATGATAGAGCCAGAATATTCTACTTGAGCCAGTATATTCTACTTTGAAGTTTAAATTCCGGGCTGGAATTTCTGTTTATGTTTTGGCCTGTGTGATCCCGCCACTGCCCACTCACCAATAGTATTTCGACACCCACGGGTTGCCAGATTTGAACAAGTTTGCAGGCAAACAACACTGCTTGCTGCCATGGAAGCCAGCAAACAAACTGGATCAGAGATAACAGATTCCACCTGACCTAAAAAGCCTCGCCTTCCATCTAAAAACCACCATGACCAGATGCGTAGTAAAACAAGGATAAATATTGGAGATGCCTTTGGAAGATGGAGACAGCTGAAAGTCCAGAAATCCTTTCAAACGGATCCTGTTGCATATCCTCATTCTGGCAACCCCATGAGCTTAGAGTCTGGGGCGGAGCAGACAACTCTCCAATATTTTGAATTTGGACTGCAGTACCCATTTCAAACGCTTGTTGTCAGTCTTACATATAGCAACTTTAATTAATAGGCTGCATGATTATGACGGAAATCGCAATATGGTCTTGCATAAATACAAAAGCTTGAAAGGCTGCATTTAAAAATGGACTACAATCAGCGTTTCATTCAGCATTGTGTAAGCAACGGCGCCGTCTAGTGGTCTGGATGGCATTTTCCATTAGCCATTACACCACAATAAACCTTAAAATTGTGTTTTAGTTCCTTTTTGGTAACTATTTTTCCATGATGTAGTTGACATTTCTTTGGAATTGCACAACATATGCATGATATGAATTTGTGATTGTCTGTAAGTTTTATTGTTTTGAAATGAAAAAACCTTCGTTGTGGCTCCATTTAAAATTTTGACCTGTTATTTGTTAAACAGATCCAGTCTATGTTCAATGGAAATTATTTATTGTTATTGATTTTGTAACACTTTATACATTTTAAAAACACAAGTCCTGGGCAAAACAGTGATCTAATTAAGGTAAGTGGCCAATTGTATTTTGTCAAAATCTGTAGCGGCTAAAAAGATTTAATATAGGAATATCCCTAAATAAAGCAGCCTGAACATTCTGCAAAATAACGCATTTTGTGTTCCACAGAAGTACAAAAATCATACAGGTTTTGTGCAACCTTGGGTTGAATAGATATGGCGAACTATCCCTTTAATTCACTGAACTTTCTTTTTTTTTCTCCTTGCAATGATGGACCCATCTGCTGACCTTCTGTTCTTCTTGATGCTCATCAGGTTCGTACAGAGCACAATAAGAGCTTGTGTGGCCTGATTCAGGCTGATATCATGCTGGAAACTATTTATATGGGTATCACATGTTTTTGAGCACACTGTGAGTGAGAGTCTCCTCTTTGCTCAATTAACAGTAAATTGTCTGACCTACAACCAACACATGATCAGGCACTTGTGTAGATGGTTGGATATGCAATTTGGAACCTGACTTTCAGGGATCTGGTTGAAATATGCCTTGCTTGCCTGTTTGTGAAGTTGCTCTCCTAAGAGGAATCAGCACAGCGGATGAGTCAGATGAAATGGGAAGAGGTCAAACCTCCTGTCAAATCCTGACACAAACTGAATGTTAGTGCTATTGAATTGATCCTTTTGACATCCATAGTTGGAGCTCTGGCTTTAAGATGTAAGATGTATTTGGAACTAACAAAAAATAACCATGGATCGGACTTGTTGGTCCAGCACATCCCATAGATGCTCAATCGGATTGAGAGCTGGGGTATTTGGAGGCCAAGTCAACACCTTGAACTCTTTGTCATGTTCCTCAAACCATTCCTAAACAATGTTTCCAGTGTGACAGGGTGCATTATTCTGCTGAAAGAGGCCACTGTCATAAGGGAATACCGTTGCCATGAAGGGGTGTACGTGGTCTGCAACGATCTTTAAGTAGGTGTTACGTGTCGAAGTAACATCCAAATGAATGCCAGGACCCAAGGTTTCCCAGTAGAACATTGCCCAGAGAATCACACTGCCTCTGCCGTCCTGCCTTCTTCCCATGGTGCATCCTGCTGCCATCACTTCCCCAGGTGAACAACGCGCATGCACCTCGCATATGGTCTAAAAGAAAACGTGATTCGTCAGACCAGGCCTCCTCCTTCCATTGCTCCATGGTCCAGTTCTGACATTCATGTGCCCATTCTAGGCACTTTCGATGGTGGACAGGGGTCAGCATGGGCACTCTGACTGGTCTGCGGTTATGCATCTTCATTTACTTCACCACTCTTTAAGAAGGCAGTTGTAAAGTGTGTCTAAATGATATTAACAAAAGACGACTCGAATGGCTTTATCTGCCATGCATGATTAGAATAAAATGTTTTGTTGTTTTTCACGGTAAAGAACAGAAAGGGTATTATAAGAGACATTTATTCGATGACAAATTGGTTGCGTGGATCTCGTCTTTGCACATTACACAACAACTTTTAAGGATGAAACATACTCTATGCAAGTACGTGACCGCAGATGCATCTTGCAATGCAAGCTCAATTTGCATTCTCTACATTGCCGCAAGGGGTGCTAGAGCAAGATTAGTGTGTGAACTGTCCGCTTGTATTGTTTACTCTACAACTCTACTGTCATGGCGGAGCAACCGTTTGAAGAGAATATTGTTGAGCAAGTAAGTTCAATTCAGTATATTTATAGCCACTACTTAAATAATATCATATACAGTTTAATGGAATAGACATTTGAAGGTAACTCTATTGCCCCCTTGAGTACAGAGGTTTGTTCCCGCCACGATAACACAAGAGTGCGCGTTAAGCATCTTCAACCGGACTGTGCATTGGCTATGCTGTGGTCAAGCGCTTGCATGTGCGTTCACGTACTTGCGCAGAGTATGTTTCTGCCTTGAAGGAAACATGCAGTGAAGGATCTTGCTGCTGAATACTTGTAGCACCACTATACTACACACTTACTGATGAGTGAAATGTCAACATTTACCAGCCAGTTGTCAAATATTTACATTTTTAGTTGCATAGCGTGAAATTTGTTTGCAAATGCGTGTGATTTCCTCTCGTAGTAGAGGGTTGCACAAAGGCTAAAAGATCCATCTTGGAATTTAAGTATCAATATTGAGAATGTTCAAATGAAGATCACGATGCATCAAAAACAATATTTTTACCCACCCCTACATGCTGGATATCATGTATCAGTGATCACTTAAAAATATGCTGTTAGAAAAATATATTTGATTGTTTTATTTGGGTAAAGCTTAAATTCCCAGATGACTTTTTTTTTCAGCCATGAAACTCAAAAGAAGACTTTTAGCAGAATGTCCTGGCTGCTTTTTTCCATACAGTGAAAGTATTTTGTTCTCACTAGAATGGAGGTCGTCTGCCTTGTTTTATTCAGTTATATACACCCACTGTCTATAAGAAAGGAAGACAGTCTAGACACAGAAATAGAAGCTAAGGCTTTCAAAATGTCAATCTTGAATTCCCTGATAACATTCGGAGTAGGTTATACAAAATAATGCTCTTATTTTTGCTACTGGATTTCGTAGCAAAAAAAAATAAATCTGTATTTAAGTCCTTTTTTACTATAAATTATCCTTCCTGCCTAGTAGGTGGAAATATGCAAATGAAATGCAAAAATGCAAACGACTAAAAACAAAAGTACCATGTGGAAGTGGAGATTTGTGGGTAAAAAAGACTTAAATATTGATCTGTTTCTCACCCATACCCATCATATCTCTTCTGAAGACATGTATTAAAACACTGGAGTCTTATGGATTACTTTTATGCTGCTTTTATGTGCTTTTTGGAAATTAAAAGTTCTGGCCACCATTCACTTACATTGTATGGACCTACAGAGCTGACATATTCTTCTAAAAATCTTGATTTGTGTTCTTCAGAAGAAAGAAAGTCATACACATCTGGGAGTAAATGATGAGAGAATTTTAATTTTGGGGTGAACTATCCCTTTAAGATCATGAAGCATAAATTCAGTCAAGTGTGTCCAAACTGTGACCGGTTGCTTGTCTATCAGCTGCCCTTGAATTTCCTTTTGTTAGTTCTGCGAATATTGGGAGTGATCCAGACAAGATTTGTTTTCCCATCAGAGTAAACCGTTGTCCATGTCTCTGCTGTATGTTTCTAGAGGACTGGCCTGATTGCTCTCTGCTTTGGTGACTAAGCTACAGCTCTTACAACATGAGTGAGAGACTTGTGTACAGACGCTCCAAAAGGGGGGGAAAGGGTGGTGAATTATTCAAGGATGTTAAGTCCCTAAATAATTAATCAATTTGAATATTTGCCCTGCAGTAGTTTAAAAGTAGAACTGAATTCCAAAACTCTCCATCTTGTATAACTATGATTAAACTTTTACACCTGCCATCCTTAAAGGGCTAGAAGAAAGAAACCCAAATGTGTTTGGAACAATATAAATGATAGGTAAATGCTGAGACTGTTTTCGTTTTGGGTGAGCTATCCTTTTTAATTAGGAAGTACTTTGTAAATGTGTAAGTTCAAATTGATCTCTGAAGCCTTTTACATGCATTACAGTAGTGCTGTGACATTTATGTGTGGTTTTGAGGTGAAGCCGAACCGTATGAAATGTTGAGTGGCCTGGAGTCATGCCTGTTACTGCAGTTAAAGGCCCCCCTGAGTGATTGTTAAATATATATGAGGCTATTTCTGGAAAGGAGTGTTGAGAACTGTTAGTCTGCACAATACTGCGAGCAGTGAAAGGTCACTGAACAATATGACACTGGAGGCCTTTAAAGCCAGAGGAGGTTGTTTCAGTCACTGGTATAGAATGTATCAGTACTGTTGCATATGAAAATTTGCAAATAATTGTAGAACAGTTTAACTGATTTTATTTCTCAGACGGTAACCTAACCTTCAAAAAGCATCCCTACATTGAATGTACTTTATCTGTGCATTACTTTGAACTGTTATTATGCATTGTCTAATGTGTTGTAAATTAATGAAATGAAATCTTCTTGAGTTGTTACATTTATATACAGTTTAAAATGTAAACTAATAGTGAAATTACTGTCTAGGGGTTGTTTGAGCAAACTTGCATTCACGTCAGGCTTCAATCTGATTTGGAACTCCACAACCTAGTCTCATAGAATCACGCTGCAATGCCTACATGTTAGCTAAATTGTTTTTAAATGGCTCGTTGTACGTATCACGGCAGTTTCTTGGTGAAATGAACCGTAGAGGTACTACAACAACAATTCATTTGATAAGTTTTCAAACAAATCAGGAGTAAAACTGCAAATTATCAGTTCGTAACACATACTTTTTGCTGTGCTGCTCATCTAAACAGGTGCTGACTTCGAAACACTGTTTGGATTATATATCTACATTTACAATCTTGTTTGGTTGTAATTAAACTGCGCGGTAGCTCGTAGAACTTTTAGCAGGGCTAAGAAACTAAATAGAAATTTTTCATTGAAATATTATCAAAATTGTAATTATATTCACATTTTAATTACATTATTTCAGATAGGGGGGAAAATCTACAAGACATCTGATTTTTAAATCAACGTTGTCTCCTATGTCTATAAGAGGCTGCGAAAAATATTAACCAATCTGTAATGTGTTATAGGATTTTTTTAATGCAAAGAACATATCTGACTGTAAATATTGAACCAGTTCATATTCTCGTATATTAAGTAAAAAACTAAAATGAGAGAAGATGGTTTTCTGTTTGTTAACTTGTGTTGCACAGTAGCTTATACGCTGCCATAGTCTGCTTTATGCGTTGCACTATGCCTGTTTTAGCCCAAGAATATAAGTCACCAGTGCTTGGCACTCATCCAAAACATGTTCTACTTAATTGAACTTGCAATGTAAAGGACCAGGCTATGAGTCTCGAAGAGTACGCAAGTTGACACGTGAGCCTAAAGTGTTTTTAGAAGTACTACAATGGCACCACAGCATGATGGCAATTTAGGATGCATTTAGCACCACAAGTGAACATTTCACCTTGAACTGCCGCATATGTGTAATGTACCACGTGATATCATTCATTTCACGTCATTTTCATTAGATCAGGCTGAAAATACGTTACATTACAGAAGTAAAATGGCTTGCTAGTGGGGTTTCACGTTGACTTTAAATGCAGATGAAAATACAGTTAATTGACCATTTTGTATTCATAAATGTTGTATTAAATTGAATTATTTGAAGTTGTGTCATGCTTTTTTTTTGCGTGGTTTAATTCCTAGTGTGCTGTCTTTTGCTGAGACCAAGAATGCCTTGCATATTGAACATTTACATGCATTTACTCTGATAGATCACAGTCGGTCAATTTGAAGTGTTTACTTTCCCCCATAAAGACCCTGGTGTGCTGGTGAGGCACTCTAAGCAAACTTGGTCAATGGTGAAAGCTCCTCCCACTCTAGAGACACAGACAGTCCTGCCCACCCCTGCCCTGTTACATGATCAGAGGGTCAGCTGCAAAGGGTATTCCGGTGTATGTTTGTTTTTTAATATCAGATGACATGTTTCAGGCTCACAGACTGTCACGTGTCATCTGCTGTGGTTGCACACAGAATCATAATGGGCTAGAGCAGCTTGGAAGTGTGCAGTGTGAAGGGTGACTATGCAGAGTATTTCTGTCTGTTGAGAAGGAGTGCTGTATGCTGAAGGCCTGCTGTGCAGAACATGGAGGGTTGAGAGATCAGCCTTCCCCCTTTCCTTTAAAGATAACATGAAACGAAATTTGCAATGGGAAGGAAAAGGTGGAAATAATGTGACATTTGATTGCTATTAAATTATTACTGTTGCTCATACTTTGGGTTAAGGATTAAACAAACCCTTTATGTGCTATTACTTTTCAAAGCAGTGGTGGAAGATTTAAAAAAGGGTGAAAGAATCTCTTAAAAAGGATAAAGACCAATATTGAAGGAGGGACCTCAGCCATAGGGACCAGAAGAGATGTTCTTGAGGGTGGGCTTTTGTGACTTAGGACTGTAAATAATAATAATAATAATAAATAGCATTTACTTAGAACCCTAGCAAGTTCCTAGCAACCAACAAATCTGCCCTTTCTGACTTGGGACAGTTTATAATCACCTAGCTACAATTGGAACTATAGCAACACCTCGTAACACCCTAGCAACCACCAAAAACACTTTTTTTGTAATATACTTGTGACAGTAAATAATCATCTAGCAACTTGTTAGAACACCCCAGCAATCACTTTGCAGAACCTTAGCAACCACCAAAAATACTCCTTTTGACATGGGACAGTAAATAATCGATTAGTGGGGTCGAATACTAACATTAATATATTTAGTGGTTTTAACAAGAGACGTAATTCTCAAATTAATTGAGAGGCACAAATTCTTGGAGAGCATTTTTGCGTGATGATAGCTTGCTGTGCTTAAAAGTGGATATACGTATCCCTATATAAAAGTGGATATATTCCTTTTTTAATGCATTTCATCAGGGTCAGGTGAACACAACAGAGCCAATATTCTACATTATTGTACTTGACGCCAAATCGCTATCTATTCTAAATAGGTAGTTTTGCACATCCCTAATCACAACCACTTAGCAACGCCCTACCAACCACCAAAAAACACAGTATGCACAGTATTTGCTAACAAACGCTCGGAACACTTTAGCTAGCAACCTTATAGCAATGCCCTGGAAACCATTCTCAATAACCTAGTCCTATCTTTTGCACATGCAAGCCCCAGTCAGGTATTCTCCAGAAAATAGAAATATCTTGCTGGTTAATTTTCATAACGAGGCCTTGGTTACATCTGTGGAAAAGACAAGTTGCCTCAGTTAGAACATTTTGATGAAAGTTTATGATTTTCTTTATCATGCACAATAAGACCAGGACCAAGACACACTTATGCTGTGTGTCTTGGTAGAATTTGAAATGAGTCTCACTGGTTCGTCCTTCATTAGAAGAGACAGCATGAGCAGAAGCTTGATTGAGCTCTGCATGGCACTGTACCCTTTATTACGTAATTCTGGCAGCAGCGTGCAGTAGAGGCACAGTCACCTGGCTCTGCTCCGCTTTCTCTCCTTGTCGAAGATGGTCTTTATTTTTAGACTCTGTTTCAAAAGTTGTCCAGAATCCTCCAGCAAGCTCTCCTGCTGTTATCAGCCTCGTAATTGGTGAGCTATAAAAAGATGAAAAAGCCTGAATCTGCACTTTATGCACAGAAATACTGCCTCCAAGATGGGCTGCAGTTACACAACAGGACAAATGTTTATTGCTCCGAGGTTGCACTTTCATAGCGCAGGAGACTTGGTAGAATATTCTCGGTTTAATACTAAGAGTTAAGCTCTATCAGAATTTGTGGCATAATGTTGATTTACCAAAAAATTATTTTGACTCCCTCTTTTCTTAAAAATAAAAAGGGCAAACATTGTGGTACATTGTATAGCACTTACAATGGGGGTGAATATAGAATCTAGGGATGTCCCAATATTGTGCTCATGTACTTGTACTCATGCTCATAAAAATGCTTCGATACCAAAAAAAATAATACTATCTGACAAGCAAATGTCATTACGTAAACATTCAGCACACTAATTAAAATCACTATGTCCTACTGAGATTATTTAACAGCAGAAGCTGCGATTTTATGGGATAAATATATCGTTTGCATGTGCTGGGTGCTTCAAACATCAAGGCTTGTAAAAGTGAATGACTGTACAACACCGGCTCCACACAAAGACACAAAGTGCTCGTACCTTTTAGAGATTTTTGACTCATACACGGAAAACACCATCATGAGCATTGCACACTCTCTTTATAGTAGATGACAGCAGGCAGAGAGCTAATTCACTTTGTAACGTGAGGCACATACAGACTACATATTTAATTAAATATCAGCCTTTAGTGGTTTAATAATGACTTTGAGTCACGTAGGAACTGACTTTTCTGAATTGAGCAGCTACCATCATAACTCAAGAGCTCCTTGGTCATAACAACACCGAAACATTTCAAAATAAAAGCTCCATCAAAATAAAAGCTCCATTTAATTAAGGGGAAAAAGAAATCGATGACAACAATAGATTGTTATAGTTATGAAATATTCAATGTAATTGTGAACCGGTTCGTTGAGCAATGGAGGAGTCAGGAGACAGCGAAGCAGGTTTGAAATCAGCGGTTTAATTTTTGGCATGAACGTACGACGGTCACCGCCTTAGAAATGTAAATATTATAGATAAATATATAGTTATAAACAATAACACAATCCGTCTGTGGAGCTCTCTGGATCCACTCTCTCTCCCCTCTCGACACTTGGCGTCCCTTTTAAATGTCTCTCTCCGTATCACTACAACAAGACACAGGTGTTAGAGATAATTACAAACCAGGTGACAAGCCTTACCGCTCTCTCTCCCGCAGAACGACACACGACCACGCCCCCTATGCCACATGCCCCCACCGCTGACTCAGGCCGGGGCAACATTAAAGTAATACAATACTATATTGAAAATTAATTGTTATACTTTCATTTGATTTAAAGTTTCAATGAATTCATTTATTTAAACACCATTTTGATGATACAATTGAAATAAACTGTTGATATGGAGATCAGAAAAAATAAACCTACCAGTATCGGTATCCGCGAGTACCATAAAGGAAGTATCGATACCCGTTCTCAAGAAATTGTTATTGGGACAGCCCTAATAGGACCTGTTTGAAGGTCTCACTCCAAAAATGTGCTTCTTTTATAGTTTAGCCTGTCAAAACTGTCTGTGTCTCATAGGACTCGTGATTACTTTAAATTGTACATGCAGAGATATTTGAACATTAGATTAAGAACAATGTCAAATTTACACAGAATTACGATCAATATTTTTAATCTTATTCAGATTTCTTGAAACCGGAATATTGCCTTAATCCAGTTAGGGCAATAATATACTTTTACAACTAAAAGTTGACAAATATACAGTGAAAAAAAATATATAGAGGTCGACCGATAGTGGATTTTGCCGATACAATAACTAAGGTTGTGGGAAATGCTAATAACCGATAAATTGGCCAATAGTTTTTAAAATGATTGTTCAACCAAAATCAATAATAACCAGAACCACTGTTATGTTCAACACTGTTATTGTTCAAACTGTAGATGAGATTCCTACTGTAAAATCTGAAATTCCTAAGAAGGAGAAAACGCTGAGCAACAAACTTGAACAAAATCTCCTTTTGTTCTCCATTTAATCTCATTGCTGTCTAGTAGAAACATTTGGCACATCAAAGAGATCTCATTTGTCACTGTATGTTCTTTCATTCATATGAACCGTGCTTTTCATGAATTATGATCTCTCTGGTTGTGCACATTTCCACATGCTCTTTCCTTCAGGACACTTTTTAAGGTGTCTGTGTAGAATATTTACAAAGCACTAAAGTTTAAATCCAAATATCAGTCTTGTTTGGGTGTAAAGGGTGAATTCCTTGATTTGTTGTTGGGCTGATTTGTTGAGACTAGGCAGATCCTCTTGACACACTGCTGGTACTGTGTGAGAGGAAAGGAGGAGTCAGACTGGCATGGGCAGAAATAACAGTGCTGGTTGCTCTGTGGTATGAGTGCAACTGTGGGAGTTTTAATTCTCTGTGACAGGAGGAAAAAAGAGGTTACATTATAAATGCTGCATACAGAACGGCCACATTTGTGTGTGGAGGCACTGTGGGTCTGAGAAATTCAGCCGGAATGGGGCGAGAGAGGAGCCTTGGGCCAGGATGTGCTGCCTTTAGGAAGGAAGTGTCCAGTGTTTCAAACACACAAATAAATGAGATCATCCATCACTGTGTTCTCTTGCCCTCGCTCATTAAACCTCTTCCTTCTGCCTCCCGGGGCTCTCACTCTGTTACCCCACGTAAACAAACACACTTGCAAGATGTGAGTATCTGCATATAGACCTGTGTCCATATTGCTTTAAATCATTGCTCACTTTTTCACAGGAGTCCCTGCTTAGAAAAAAAAAAGGCTAGACCACCATTCATTTACATGCTGGCTTATGCAGGATAGTGCTGGTCTCGCTGAATATAATATAGACTTTCTGGTGAAGCTGGCTGACCTAGAAAGTCTTGTTTGTTAAGGTAGTTGAAAATCCTGTTGGGGGACACCAGCACACCCGCATCAAAACATACAGTAACATATGCTGGTCTTTTCAGCAGCGGTGTCAGTTTGCTTTCTAGAGATGTTTTGAAATGTTCTACTGGGTCACATGACAGTTGCCATTATAAATTTAGATCAGGCTCCACAAGGAGTAATAAGGAATAGGAAAGGGTTAACTTATTATCATCTAGATAGGTAAAGTTGGTAAAAACAAACTTTTGATGTTGGCTTGACAAAGCCTTGTTTAAACTTGAGTTTTGACAGTTGGAGTTTGAAATCATGAACACGTGTCGTGTCTTGAGTCTTGGCCCATTTGAACATTCCGTCAATGTCCGTCATTCCGTATATTTAATTGTCTGCTATGGGAAAACTGTCATTCTGATTAGTTACAAAAGATATATATATATATATATATATATATATATATATATATATTATTAGCACAAGTCAACAGACAGTCAAAACAGTCTAAAGGTCTGTGCCAAGTTAGGCAGATGCAGCTTGAAAACTCTAGGAGGAGTTTTAATTGGAGGTCGAACGATAGTGGATTTTGCCAATACCGACAACTAAGGTGGTTGAATAGGCCGATAACGATTAATCGGCCGATAGTTTTTAAAAATGATTTATAGAATGTTACAAATAAATTCTTCATCTTTTCATACTCTTCAATTAAAAGTCCAAGTATCTTGCCAAAAACATACTGTTAGAATGAAAGTAAAAAGTATTCTCATTAAATTGTACTGTAGTAATAAAAAAGTAAAAACACACACTTTGTCCTAGCTAGAATGAAATCAAGACAGAAGATTTTGTGAGAGAGGAGGTCGCCTTTTTACTGTCTCTGATGACTGTGATATTTATCCCCCAGTGGAATTTGCAACTTGGTCAAAGAATCCTGTTACAATAACTACAAAATTATTTTTATGTGGCCTGTTGTACATAACACCACTGTTTCCTGGTGGAATGAACACTAGAGGTGCTAAAACAACAATTACTTTTAACACCTTTCACTCAAATCACGAGTAAAACAGCAGATTATCAGTTCATAAACACTTTTCACTCTGTTCCTCACACAATGCGATCTTATAACATTTTAAACCATTTTACTATAGTGCATGACTCATTTTAACGTGTGCATTATATAACCAACTACATTTACAAGCTTGTATAAGTGTGATCAAATTGTCATCTCAGATTTGCTTTTCATGACACATTAACCTTAACCTCATCCATTCAGGAGAACATTTCACTTGCTTTTAGCGCCACACAGTGTACATTTCACTTCGGAACTGCACTGAAAGAAACCACAATCTTATTTTCTATCTTTATTTAAATCTTGCAACAGTTATGCAATGTCCATGCATGTGAGAAGGCACTAACAAATTGTGATGTCAGATCACATGCTCCTTGAGACTTTGAGAAAGATACAAAAAATAAAGCTTTAAAGAAAGTTAGTAATGAATTCAGTCTTAATTAATATTTACTCAGATTCAATTATTTTTATTATCATTATTATTATCTTCAGCATTGCTGGTTTTATAATTGTTATTTTTATAATTAATAGTTGCCTTACAACAACAATAGTAATTCAGCAAATAGGGAGTAGAAATTCCTAAATAATATTTACATATGAAGGCAAGTGTAGAAATAAATGACATGTACACATTTAATTATGTGTACATGTCAAAACAAAAATCCTTTATATATTATACACTGTATTTGCAACGTGAATGATAATTTATTTACTTTATAACTGTCCAATCTGTAGAAGTAACAGGCTTTTAGAATAGGGCAAAAACCATCAGTGTTTAGCACTTCAGGCTCATAGTGTTGAATGAATACATCACATTTAGATGTAGAGGTCACAATCACAAATATTTCAACATATCCAAAGCTCAAATCAGATTTTAAATTTTCGCAGATAACCAATAGAACTATCGGCGGCGATTAATTGGTCAAACCGATATATCGGTCTACCTCTAGTTTTAATTAAAAATGTTGGTCTCTTTAGGGATTTGGGAAAAAAACTAAAAGTTTGTAGCAGTGAATAAAATGTCAAGCCAACATAATGAGCAAACTATGTGGTCAAGCTTTTTGAAACCTAAAACAATTCATGTTAAAGGGTTAGTTTACCCAAAAATGAAAATTCTGTAATCATTTACACTCATTTAGTAGAATCCTTGTGTTTTTCCAAGTTATTCTTTTCATAAATAGAAAATAAATGCAGACAGGGAGTGTCAAGTTCCAAAAAATTTCAAAAAATCCACCATATTCCGCTCTCACTTTTAAACCTCATATAGACAACCTTGTGAAGAAACTCAAACTTAAACTGTCTTTTTTCTTTCGAAATAAATTTTGTTTTTCTTTTAAAGCAAAAAAGCAGCTAGTCACTGCAACATTTTTATCTGTCTTAGATTATGGTATCCTGGTGTATAGGACCGCTTCAGCACAATGTCTGCATAAGATTGACACTGTTTATCATGCGTCTCTGAGATTTATTACGAATTGTAAAAATTTGACCCATCATTGTGAACTATATTCCAGAGTGGGATGGCCATCGTTGTCCAACAGGAGATCAGGTCATTGGCATATTTTTATCTATAAGGCCATGCTTGGTCTGTTGCCATCCTACATCAGTAGTTTAATCACATGGAGAAGTTTTGGTTCTTATTCATTGCGATCAAATGATCACTTGCTGCTCTTTGTGCCCAAACAGAACTGGGGAAAAGGGCTTTTGTCTACTCCGCTCCTTCTGCATGGACATTTTTGCAAAAAGACTTTAAATTATCTGAACTCATTTCCTTAAATGCTTTTAAGTCCAGATTGAGAGAACCTGAAATGACCTGTTTAAATTGTAAATGTTTTTAATTATTTGTGTTGTATAACCTTTATAAATGTAATTGATTGTGTTTTTGCTGCCTCTTGGCCAGGACTCCTTGAAAAAGAGGTTTTTAACCTCAATGGGACTTTCCTGGTTAAATAAAGGTTAAATAAAAATAAAAATAAAAGTACCATTGATGTTAGTCTATATGACGATATATTTGTTTGAAAAGCAGACTTAAATTTAAAGGGAAAGTTCACCCAAAAATGAAAATTCTCTAATAATTTACCCTTATGCCATCTCAAATATATCTGACTACTTTGCTGAACACAAATGTAGATTTTTAGCAGAATTTCTCAGCTTTTTTGGTCCTTACAATTAAAGTGAATGGTGACCAGACTTTTGAAGCTCCAAAAATCGCATTAAGGCAGCATACAATAATCCATACGACTCCAGTGGTTAAATCCATGTCTTCTGAAGCGATATTATAAGTGTGTGAGAAAAAGATTTTTTTTTATTTTTTATTTTTTACCATAAATCTCTACTTTCACTTCGTTTGTTTTTGGCTATTCACATTCTTTGTGCATATTGCCACCTACTGGGCGGAGAGGAGAATTTATGGTCAAAAATAACTTTTGATCCGTTTCTTACTCAAACTTATCACATTGCTTCTGGTGACATAGATTTAACCACTGGATTTGTATGGACTGTAGCTTCCAAGTTCTGGTCAGCATTCACTTGAATGCACCTACAGAGCTGAGATATTCTTCTAAAAACCTTTGAATGTTTTACGCAGAAGAAAGTCATACACATGTAAGATGGCATGAGGGTGAGTAAATGATGATGATAGAATTTTCATTTTAGGGTGAAGAGAGCTATGCCTTTAATAACTCTCTGCATAGCTCTCAAACCTCATTTACATATACATTCAAACCTGGTGCATCAAGACACCAAGTTGGACGTCAGCTATTCTTGGGTAAACTAACTTTTCGATTTTCTGTATATTTTTCCAAGAACAATTGTATCTGGTTTGCCAGGTTGTTCTATATTAGGCCCAAATGGTGGAAAATCTCCTAGAGGAAGTTTCCATTAGGGCTGCTGGTGTTGAGGCTCTGTCCTGATAAGTAAAAGCAGAAGGTCTGCTGAAATGTGCACAATGTGCAGTTATCCACCTTCCCTCCTCAAGGAACACACCACACAGTTTAAGCACTACTCTGCATGCTACTGTTACCAGCTTGAACCATGGCCCTATTTATTACTACACAACCTGTCACGCATGACAGCCACTCATTCATGAATTTATTGTATTCTATTACGGCATGGAAAGATCATAGACATCACAAAAGAGCACAATGCCAGGTATACAAAAGGCAGCTGTGTCGTAGTGACAGAAAACTCAATGGCTAGACAGTCTTTGCATGTTAAGCTATATCTTGAAATCCGTTTTTAATAAGGCACACAAGGAACCTGCAAAGGCGTTAGTCTGGCAGGGTTCGTATAGAGTTTTTAAAGTTGTGAAAATGCTTGATTTTCAAAGGTTTTCAAGGTTTGAAATATGCTTGAATTTTGGATATATTCCTTTTGAAAATGCTTTATTTTTCCGTAGGTTGTTGAAAGTTACAAAAGATCGGAAATTATTTCGAATTTGAAATAGATGTACAGTTTTTATGTTTGACAAACATAAAGACCATGTATTATCTATTTCAAACATTGTGGTGTCTCGTAAGCACAAGTACTGCACAAATATTTGTTTGACTGCTTATCCAAAATATTTGTTTGACTGCTTATCCAAGAAGCACAAGGATAAAGCAACATTGTAATTTTGTAATTGTTTATTTAAAAAGAAATTATGAGGCTGTGAAGTCAATATTAGCAGCCTACTAAAGTGTAAACCGTATGAATGAAAATGCACACGTTGTGATTTCAGATCAGATGGCCACCAAGTCGACTCAGTTTGCAGTCACCTTTAATTGTGCGCGTATGGAGCTTGTCTAGTGTAACATTAACTAAGACACTACATCATAAAGGCTATATTTTCCACTCCTTAAAATGTCTATATTAATGTATCACAATTCACATGTAATGATTTGCATGTATTCATTGATAAACCAACCTGAGCGCAATGATAAATTCCTGACCTGAAGTGATGATTTACATCTATTCACCTATAAAAGTTGAACACATTTAGTTTCACATCACCGATTAATGTAAGTATCTGGTTAAGACTTTAATTCACTAAAGTTTAAATGCTCCATAAAGGTTTAGATGCTCCATAAGTGTACATCTATTCAGAATATAACTGCTCATGTGATACAAAGAAACTGAAACATGCCCAATCGTTTTTCCCTCCCTTTAAACTACAAAATATAAAATTGTTAACTTATAATAATAATAATAATAATAATAATAATTAGACTATTATTATTATTTTCCTACTTCACTAATTCTTTACATGTAATTTAACTAAATAATGATGTCCTCCACATTGTTAAAATATGTGTGCACAAATCAGCCTTGAATGTAGAATTCCTGATATATTTATGAGACTTTCACCTATTTGTAGGCTATATTGATTTATTTTTATGTTTGTATTTAATGTTTGCTGCAAAATGCATACTTGGTATTTCACAATTGCTTGACACCTCCCACCATTCTACAGTTCTTAAACCTACATATGGTAAGAAAAAATATATAAAATAATAATATAAGGAAATGGCACAATAATAATAATACTCATAGTAATAATACTTAGTAATAGTTTATTAGGCTATGATTATGAATAGGTATATACAAGGCATATTTTATTTATAGAAACCATTTATTTGTGTTGTTGGCAGTAGTAGCCACTGCATGCAGCGCAAAATGGAATTGAACATCAGTTTACTGTTGGCGTGATGCGCCGCAATGGAGGCTTGGTAACAATGGGTACTATTGCTTTTCACGTAACTCTCGTATCTGGTGTAGACAGGGTGTGCGTGTTAACAGTTGTGCTTGAGATGAATAGTTTAATGTATTCAGATGCAATGTGTTGGATGTGCATTATGTGTAAACACTGCAATTTATTTGTATAATGTTTTAGTGCTTATTAATTTTCTTCCGATTTGTTTTTCGGGGCTGCATGATGTTGGCCAATGAGAACAGTGGACATTTACATTGAAGTATTAAGGAGACACTTAGGCCAAAACCAAGCATTTCAGACAGAGGACCAGGGACAGGGTGAAAAATTATCATTTATTACTAAATATTAAACGGTTTTAATCTAAAAGAAAAAATTTACCAACTTTATCAGTGGACATCAGGGAAAATAATACAACTATAAAAAAAAGAGCATTTCATGACCCCTTTCATGCAAGAATTTGGTTGTAATCATATTAATGATTCCATTGTGTGGGTTAAAAGGAATTCTTAAAACTTTCTTTTTTTTATGGATTGGGCAATGTTTGATTTCACAGTGGATGCTTTTTTATCACTGCATTTTTGTCAAGTAACATTTAGAATTTGATAATATTTAAAGCTTCAAGGTGCTTGAAAAAGTTGATTACGGTACCTTGAAAATGCTTAAAAAGCTGTATGAACCCTGCTCTGGCCAAGTGTTGTATAAAGGAATTTGGTCTTCTGTAAACATCAGTCAAAAAGGAATATACTTTTGTTTTTCAATGGATCATGTCTCACGACAGGAAGTTTTAGCTTGTGGCAGGATTTTGCCTGGGGTAAAGGGCAGGAAGTTAGTCTCAAACAATGTAATGCTCATAGTTGAAAGCTGATATTTTCTTTTGCTTGATCTGATCGGACAGTCAAAACAAATCACTCCATGGATATACATAAAAAGCTTGGGTTTTAAAGAAAAACTGGTTTGTGAAGCCACATGTGGTGATTCCAAAAGGAGACAATTGGAAAACTCTGATGATCCCTGCTTTGAAAAAAACAACTTGAACTAGACTAAGCTGGTTTGCTGACCTTATTAGGTTTAAGCTGCTCTCCCAGTCTGGCCTTGCTGGTCTTCAGTTGGGCTAAAAAGTGCCCAAAAAACCCTCAAAGACCTGACCATCCAGACCAGCAAAAACCAGCAAACCATCCTTGCTGGTTTAAATTTTGTTGGCAGGGATGTTATCACAAGCTTTCTCACCAGCGTAAGTGAAATCAGAGTTTTCTCCAGACGAGTGTTTCCTTCACCTTTGTTAAAGTATGTTTGGAATCTTAACAATGTAACATTCTCCACTTTCTTCGTAACTTTGATGCAAGTGACCTTTTTGAAGGTTTTGAGTTGGTCGTTTTCCTTTTCTTTCTTTTTTTGGCACAAAAAAGCACAAAAATCTGAATCTTCAAAGAAGTCTGATATCCTTTGGATGGCAGCCATGTGTAGTTCAATCCGCAGAATTCCTCCACCTTGATATCCGTCTGATTCAAGGAAATCCTTAATCATTATTGATTAAGAGTCATATATTTCAGATTTAAATTTTACTTAAGACATTTAAATGTGGAAGGGACAATTAAACTATCCCTTTAACTCTAGGTTGCTTTGCAGACACTGTCCCTGTTATAAGTATACTGTAAGTTGCTGTGGGTAAAAGCATCAGTTAAATTCATAAAGTAAACATGTCGTCACATTTGGCTGATGTTTACATTTGCCCAGCTGTTTACACAGCTAAAAAGTGTGTGACTGTAATTATGGGAGAGGAGGCGAACACTGGGGAGTGTTCCATATCCCACAGGTGGCCTTGCTGATTGTTCACACTGTTTTCCTTGGGATATCAGACATGTGCAGCCTTGTGACTGATGCTACAGTGTTAGTGAACACACTATAGAGAAACTGACATTAAGTCTTACCTAAAAGCATGCTTCTATGATATTGTTTAAGGTGTGACAGAGTAACCAAGGGAATTAATTGCTGGCAATGTAACATCAGCTCTCTTTCACACTTACCTAAGGCATCTGTGACATAAATACAGCCAGTGGAAGAGGCTCATGCTACATATTAGCTTCTAGCCTCAAGAAGCACTACTGCAAGGGCTTGAGACAACTGACAGGGGTATAGAAGATAATTATCACAATTCTACAATGTAATGTGCAGACCTGGGGCTGCTGGGCTTCATTCAGCCTGCAGGATCCCTGTCGTTTGATTTAGTGGGTATATTAATGAGGTGAAGGTGGATATTGATACAGACATTAAACGGTCATGGTGGCCTGTTTCAAGGACTGACGGGAATCTTTCGTGTTACATCCCCAAGGTCTTTCCTGTGGTCTCTCATAGCACATCTGCGTATTCTCATAAATGACTTCTGCGTCAAACATCATTATTACCTTTCAGAATTAAGTCCACACTTTACACTCAAGGAATAACCCAAGTTCACTCTGAAGAATTAACAGAATTCCACAAATTTCTATTTTTATTCTAATAAACTATTTTGCCAAGCCAGGACACACTGCAGGCACTCCAACTGGGGCTGTCAACAGGGCTAAGGACCTAAATGCACATTTATTTCAATATTAGCAAAATTCAGATTGTTTACATTTTAAAGACATTATTTCAGTTAGGGGGAAAAGTGATCACAAGATTATTAAATCAATGTTGTCTCTTAAGCCTACAAAAGAGCACAACAAATATACAGTTGAAGTCAGAGGTTTACATACACTTGGGTTGAAGTCATTAAAACTCAATATTTAACCACTCCACAGATTTCATATTCGCAAACTATCCTTTTGGCATGTATTTTAGGACATCTACTTTGTGCATGACATGAGTAATTTTTCCAAAAATTGTTTACGGACCGATTGCTTCACTTCTAATTGACTATCACAATTCCAGTGGGTCAGAAGTTTACATATGCTAAGTTAACTGTGCCTTTAAGCAGCTTGGAAAATTCCAGACAATGATGTCAAGCCCAATTTAGCTTATTGGAGTCATTTGGAAGTGTACCTGTGGATGTATTTTATGGTATACCTTCAAACTCAGTGCCCCTTTGCTTGACATAATGTGAAAATCAAACTAAATCAGCCAAGTCCACAAGTCTGGTTCATCTTTGGGAGTAATTTCCATATGTCTGAAGGTACCATGCTCATCTGTACAAACAATAGTACGCAAGTATAAACTAGTGTTGTCAAAAATACCGGTACTCCTGTACCAAGTCCTCAAACCAAAAAAAATGTATGATACCAGAATTTCAGAAGGTACCGGAGTACCGGGTCTACCTGGTTCCCAATCAGAGTCGGGAACTTTCGAACACTCACAGCAAGCAAAAGATGACGTCAAGCAAAGCTGCTGCAGAGTCTCAACTTAATCTTGTCGAAAAAAAAAAGTGGAAAAAGCCAGGTTTGGAAATTCTTTGGATTTGAGGCTGATGAAAAGGGAAACATCATAGATAAGAAAAAACCTATTTGTAAACACTGCTTTCGCAATTTTCGGATGAAAGGCGGAAACACATAAAACTTAATAAAGCACCTGAAAGACAGACACCCGGATTTATTCAAGCAAATAAAGCAGGTGAGTTTAAAAGCATATTATCATTTGCATTAGGGCTGAAACGTGTAGTCGACATTATCGACATCGTCGGAAATTAAAATATTTAAAAAAATATTTAGTTGTCTAATAGTCGTTTCATCTCATTTAACGTAACATGAGATCACATTAAAATGTAATGATGAAGTGTGAGAGCAGCACTGCAGTTCACGCCTGACGGAGGCGAAGAATTACAAAGATCCGATGCACTCTAAACTTTCACAGCTTCATCTTATGAAGTATTATGGAATTATAAATATATATATATATATATATAAATTCAGAAGCAGTCTCATTGTGGAATAAGCGGAGCTGGAGCTCTTTAAAGGAAACATGCGTTACATCTTAAATGTAGTTATTTTAATGTGTTATAGCTTTATTAAAGTTCAAATAATACAGAAGCAGGTCAGGTTAATAACTATAAACTCAGAAACTGGCATTTCTCTGTGTGGTCGGTGCCTCTTCTATGAGTTGCGTGAATGTCCCGATCTAAGGGGAGAGATTGAAACTGCACCGGCTGAGAGAGACTCTGCCTCGGGGACATCATCCCTCGAGCGCGGACGCTAAATGCAGCTAGATTAGAACACGATTGCTCGCAATTTATTTAATCGTAATATGTCACTGCATTTCTTATCGTGAAGAAAAATGGCAGTTTGCAGCTTTATTAATAAGAGAGCACTTTGCACATTAGTTTGGAAATTGTTTTTTATTCATTCTATTGTATGCTTGTTTATTTATTTTTTTTAGTACTTGGTAAAAACTTAAAGTAAAAGTTGAAGCAAATCTTATATAAGTGTTCAAAAATACTTTAAGCATACATTGTACAGTTTTGTTATAATTAAAAAATTATATATTTAAATTAAGTGTTGCTCAATGGCATATTTCTGTTCTTAGTTCTGCTGCTAATGTTTTGTAGACTTCGTTATTAAAAGAGTGTTGTTTAGTAACCTGTTTTTGTGTTTTGCTTTGGTACCGAAAATGGTATCGATTACTGTGAAATTTCACTGGTATTGGTACCGACTAATGAAATTTTGGTACCTTGACAACACTAGTATAAACACTATAGGACCACGCAGCCATCATACCACTCGGGAAGGAGACGCATTCGGTCTCCTAGAGATGAACGTAGTTTGGTGCGAAAAGTGAAAATCAATCCCAGAACAACAGCAAAGGACCTTGTGATGATGCTGGAGGGAACAAGTAGACACGTATCTATATCCACAGTAAAATTATTATTATATCAACATAACCTGAAAGGCTGCTCAGCAAGGAAGAAGCCACTGCTCCAAAACCACCATAAAAAAGCCAGACAACAGTTTGCAAGTGCACATGAGGACAAAGATCTTACTTTTTGGAGGAAAAAGGGTGAGGCTTGCAAGTCGAGGAACACCATCCCAACCATGAAGCATGGTGGTGGTAGCATCATGCTGTGGGGGTGCTTTGCTGCAGGAGGGACTGGTGCACTTCACAAAATAGATGGCATCATGAGGAAGGAAATTTATGTGGATATATTGAAGCAACATCTCAAGACATCAGCCAGGAAGTAAAAGCTCAGTCGCAATGACCCCAAGCATTCCTCCAAGGTTGTGGCAAAATGGCTTAAGGACAACAAAGTCAAGCTATTGGAGTGGCCATAACAAAGCCCTGACCTCAATCCGATAGAAAATGTGTGGTCAGAACTGAAAAAGCATGTGCGAGCAAGGAGGCCTACAAACCTGACTCAGTTACACCAGTTCTGTCTGGAGGAATGGGCCAAAATTCCAGCAACTTATTGTGAGACGCTTGTACAAACAATTTAAAGGCAATCCTACCAAATACTAACAAAGTGTATGTAAACCTCTGACCCACTGGAAATGTGATGAAAGAAATAGAAGCTGAAAAAAATTATTTTCTCTGCTAATATTCTGACATTTCACTTTCTTAAAATAAAGTAGTGATCCTAACTGACCTAAGGCAGGGAATGCTTTCTACGATTAAATGTCAGGAATTGTGAAAAACTGAGTTTAAATGTTTTAGGCTAAGGTGTATGGAAACTTCTGACTTCAACTGTACATAAACCAAACAGCTTTGTGCTGCATTGTTTATTACAAAGAACATGACTGGGTAGTGCATACAATTGTAAAATCAATATATTTAGCCAGTTCATATTCTCAAATCTTAAAGCTGAAATATGTAACTTTTTTTTTTGTGTTAATATAATTGATTCGATCCCAGCTTAATATGCAAATACATCTATAAGTAAGCCATTCATATGTTAAATTTTGCAAAACTGTAAACACTATGTCTCTGTGATGTTATAAAAGTTCCTGTTTTGTTTTTTGTTTTGTTTGTTTTTTAGCTTTAATGTGTATAAATGAGGATGTCAGAGCAAGACATGATTAATCAAAGACCGTTGATGTGGTGCAGTAGCTCTTTGGCTGAACTTGATTAAGTCGTGGACAGTGGTTCCACCTTTTTTAAATTAGTTTTCTTAACTTAAAATTACTTTTTAATCTCAATACAAACACTATGTGTAGAAAGTGTAATTGAATTCAACCTAATTGAATTGGGTAAATCCATCTAAATTACATTTATGTATTTGGCAGACGCTTTTATCCAAAGCGACTTACAGTGCACCCCACCGGAGAAACCTGGAGTTAAGTGCCTTGCTCAAGGACACAATGGTGGTGGCTTTGGGATCAAACCGGGAACTTTCTGCCCACTATTCCACCACCACGCCATGCAATTAGATGTTGTAGGGGGTTTACCCCACAACCCCCCCTGGAATCTACGCCCCTGCACTAACACTGCAAAAAGTATTAATGTAGTCGCAAATAAAAATGATTAAGTAAACTTCTATTTACAAATTGAAATGGATAGAAGGGAATGGAATCAAGTTGTGACAAAATGTTGTAGAATTGTGTTGCTTTAGTTCATTTTAATTAAGAAAATTGACCAAGCTGCAAAAATTATTATTTTTTTTTTTTTGTGTATCATACAACCTGACAAGCAACTATAATAAAAGACCGCTTTCAACAATCGTACACACAGCTTTAAGCAACTTGGGTTCTGACATACTTAAATGTCAGGATTATATCTCTTTATTGGTTCTGATGGGATATTCAACCTGGCTTGTGGTTCCTTTAAGTTCTCCTCACTGGTCTTTGGTGGAAAACCATCGGCATGGGGTTTCCTCAAAGCTTGGGCTTTGTTCCTGTCTGCTCTGTAATCCCACAGTCATCACAGTGCATGCAGAATAAAAGGCCAGTGATGATATCAGACCACATTCCTCTTCAGTTGGTAGGAACTTTCTCATGGACAAGGAGAGCGTTTCATGCCTGATGAAGATCATTCTGATCAAAGTGTTGCTGTGATTTTTAATTAATAAAAGGGAATAAATAAACAGTCTGCAGATCCACTTCAGTTTTATTTCAAGGAGAGCATTTAACCATGAGCTGCAGACTGTTATGGAACAGATGCAGGGGTTATTTCTTGCCTGGGGGCCCGTTGATGAGCAACTAATAAATTATACAGTAAATTAAGAGTTTCAACTTTCACACTGGTCCTTACTGATTTAGGATTTATGAACGTCTGTGTAACTGTCAGTTTCTGTGAATTATCATGAGGGCTAAAAAGAGTTGTTGTGTAAAATCTGTGTTTTGTGAAGTGTAACCAAGAACAGGTGTAGAGGGTGAATATATATACTGGTGATCAGAATGACTGCCTTTGCTTCCAGATGACGCCCTTGACAGAGCAAATAGATTTTTTTTAAATACAATGTGTTACAGAAGACTAAGTTGTGTTGTACTGTTAATTATACTGGTTATAATAGCAATCAATCAATCTCTTCATTTTTCTTTTTAATAATGGCAAATTGTATTTTGCAATCCAAAGTCATGCTGCACTGCAAATGATTCCCTCTAGAGAAAATGAGTTCTGAAAAATAATTGCTGTGTGTTCCAGATGATTACAAGTGGAGCCCAAAATTAACAGACCTCTCTATACCTTTACATATGGCCTAGCTGCCTATTTAGGTCAATGCTATAATTGATGTCTCAATGCAATTGCTATTTCAAATTGTGAGTAGCATAGTTATATGTATAAAAAAGAAATGTATATGTTTCAATAGCTTAGTAACATTCCAAATCAGCCATTTTTTAGATTGTATTTCATTTGCGATGCAGCCTTGTCCACACTTGTCCGTTTTCTTTTGAAAGCTCTGTTTTCAGTTTACCAAGTCATTGTGTGCAGGTATGCAGTTATGGAGAGTATTTTCAAAGTCTCCATTTTCGGTGGAGGAAAATGATTTTCCTGTGTGTATGAAGAGCGTAAACATAGCAAACTTATTGCGTTTTAAATTAAAACATATTATTTTTAAATGGCCTTAGAAGGCAGCTGCTGATGTAGGCCATAAATAGCAAGGCAGCTCACTAGCCATACAACTGCATTGAACTGAGCTCTTGACATGTAGTAATCAGTGAATGGAGAACAGCCGAAACAGTAGCTGTTTTCACAAGCTTTTTTTGACCGTGTCTCTTCTGATTGCACACTGCAGTGTTCTTGAACAGTCTGCACAACCTGTGTAGA